>NC_056725.1:159242015-159574515 GCF_019279795.1 Protopterus annectens | reverse complement strand
TACAGACTGAATTTCGGTCCGTTCTTTTCCTGGAAGCAGCATAGCACCTTTATCTGAGGTCTGTGCATATCTTTTGGGTCCAGCATGTGATGATTCCTTTATTTTGTGTTCCTTGTGCACATCTGAACAAATATGTTGGCTTAGTACCAGTGAAGGAAGTTGGGGTGATGTGTTTCTCTCTGTTCCCCCATTCCATTGACCGTTTGCTTTGAAGTGCAGCATCTTTTGTGGGATGACATAGGGGCTTCACACACAGCAGCCTCTCACAATTGTTCTGTGCTGCACACAATATTCTGCTTCAGTCATCAGTGATAAAAAGGAACCTGGACTTGTGTTCTCTCAATTTTGCTGTCAAATCTCTGGGGTCTACATGTAATGCACAGATAGACATTTGTATGAATGCTTTCTGGTGCTTCGTCTTCTACTTTTAAGTGCTGTTTATTATTTTACAATTGATAACTAGGTGAGCAAGCTGGTCTGCTGATCCTTTTCAGTCACAACTTGAGTTAAATTTACAGATACAGTTGTATGCTAAACGTAGTAAGTGAAGTCAGTTGCAGTAAGATGGACTATATTGTGTGATAATTGGTAGATACATGTATAGAAGTGGTACAACATGGCTCAGTTCATAATTTGAAGCAGTAAGCTTTAAACCTTAAAACACTCATTTTAAAATCGTATTTACAATATGTACACATAGTAAGACTACTAAGAGAGTAGTACTTAACCAGTGTCAAGAAAGCAGGTGTATTTATGTTCATTCTGCAGCTAATGCTTAAGATTAGTTAATGCCTCCAGTGTTTTGCAGTATTTATTTTCAGTAGGACGTTTACTGCATTGTTTTCAGTAGAAAATGTACTGTAATGTTAGACTGCCATGACCACCTTATGCCCTCCTCCAGAAAGTAGTTGTGTGTGTGCCTTGTGCTCATTTTCTAAGTGTCATTTTCTGTATAACAGACTGTAGTACAAAACTGTAAGTATTTGTTTTTAAATGGATGTCCATAAGTACATTACCCTTACTCAGCACCGACCAAGATTCACACAATTTTTTATTGTATCTAATTTTCTCCAATTTCAGCTTCTTCAAAGAAAGACACATGGATAAAGAATTTAACATTATCCAGCTCGTACAATAAAGCAGTCCGCGTTTTGTCTTCTGCTGTAATGCAGAAAATGATTCTTCACAGTTGTCTAAGCAATTTTCACATTTCAGACCCAGATTTCAATCCCTCTGATCCATTTGTACCCTTCTTGGTTACAGAAATTTCTACCTTGAACTAGAGTAAAGATTTTTTTTTTTCCTGTGGGAGTCCACAAGAGTTTGATGTAAACATTGTCACATATTTTAGTGGGATTTCCAGTTCATTCATTTTTAACTAAATTAGCTTTTGTCTCTACATTTCAGTGATTCCTAGCTGACTTTTTTGCATAGAGACAAGTCTTTCACTGCACTGCAGGCATTGTTTGTTCTGCTAGGAACTTGGACATCAGAGGGTTGGCCAGAAGGGAGAAGAGAGAGTGACTGAGAGCTGCCTTTTCTCTTCAAGAATGGGCTACACCTGTGCTGTGGTCTGCCTGTTATAGATCTGGAGAATAACACTGGGCGGCAGGGGGGGGGACTGAGCATACAAGCTTTGTGAAAGTGGATGCATGTGTCATTTATGAGAGTTTTTTTGCATTTGACTTGCATTACCATCCACCCCTTCTTAGAAGGAATGGATAAGATTAGACAGTTCTGGCAATAGTTTGACAGGTCCTGTCTTCCTACAAATGCTCCGTTGGGGGTGATAAGTGTCCTTATAACAAAAATGCCCCATAATGCAAAGGGGTTTCACATGCTAGAGGTGCATGCTGAGGAACATCATCCAGTGGCATAGGCCTTAGAACTCTGATGGTCTTTTGTGGTTTGGTGGGGCACTGATCTCTGCACATGTATCACTAACTGATGCATCCCGTGATGTCATGCACCAGTCTGAATGTGTTCACTCAGCCTTGACCATCCTCTAATCTTTTCTGATACTCGCACAGTTCTGTCTTAAGTCTACCAAGCATTGTAGGAAAGTTTCCATGTTTAATACCTTAATCACATAACCCACAGATTATTGCTGTGTTCAGCAAATCATAAAGCAGACCTTACACTGGCATTGTTTTTGTTTTCTGGGAGTGGAGCCTAACTTGAAGTGCTGCCCCAGTGCCAGGTATTCATTTTGGCCTCCTACAAGAAATAAAGAGAGAAGTGTGAGGCCTACATCACTGTAGGGAATATGGCATTGTAGATTACCAGAAATGCAATCATCTGGAAGGTTTTGCACAATCCTGGCATAGTTAACAGACTGTCAGCCAGAGATAGCTGATCTTGATGTCAGACATTGTTAAAGCCTCAGCTTTTTACAGAGTCGCATCTTATTTTGGAAAGCAGGGTGTGGCACCAAATCTTAACATTTGTGTTTATTTGGAAGCAAAGCTGCACTGGTCTAGCCAACAATTTTCCTATGTCTATGTAATGGCTACCACTATTCTAGCATCTGTGCGGGTGCTAGAATGCACTGGCATTAGGCTCCCATATAAACTGCATTGATATGCAGTTGCTTCACTTCTCATCTTTTGAAATTTCATAGTCTCTTAACTGTGTTTCTTTATAAGCGTGTATTAATGTTATTTGATCTTAGTTATAGCTGTAATTTATTCAATATTTCATCAAACTTTTTGTAAGCATTTTCATTATTGACACCTTTTTGATGAATGTCTTGCTGTTCAGATCTAGTTAGTAAGTGTGTTTTCAGTAGACAGATAACTCCTAGAGATTTCATTTTCAACACAGTCTTGTTTGGGGCCACATTGTAATAGTGTTGTCAGTATCATCTGAAATTTAATAAAGCTACTAGAGTGGAAGACCTGACAGCTTTATCATATTTAACAGAATAAGTTGTGAAACCTTACCAGAATAGAGTATACTAATTTTGCTCAGTGGAATTGAAAATGGAGGGGAAAAGAGAGGTCTGGTGTGAAACCAGGCAAGAAAGAGCAAAAAAAATGTCATTGCCTTCCCAATAATATGTGCCTGCACCTTTGATAACACAATTTTGCGTTATAAAATCCAGTCGTAGAGGAATCACTAGTGTTAGTTCACCTTCACTGACACCTTTGGTAGAATCACAGAAAATTCAAGATCAAGTGCTCTCTAAATTTGGGCAAGTCACTCAGTTTTTACAGAGGGAGGGGCCCAAATATGCATGCAGGCCTTCTGTAGAATGCTGCAACATCAGTATCACAGATTTTACTATCTACAACTCTCCAAATTTTACAGAGTTTTGGTTTATAAATATTTGCAAGAAAATATTTCAGTGTTGTACAGCAAACTGAAAAATTCCACATACTTTTCCCACATAAATATAGAACCCCTGTGTAGTTCCTATGGATTCATATCAAGGAACACATTCACCTAATGAAAAGTTAGATACTCTTTCCTTACCCATCTTTTGACAAATAGAATACCTCTTCATGATTCATGTTGAGTCTACTTTGTGTCTGGATTTGGATCATAGGATCATAATACATCCTGTTTGCTCTATGACTCCTCTCCAAAGGTCTCACATTTTTAAAAACTGTTAACTGCATGGGGTATTTTTGCAATGACCTGCAAATGATCCATTTCCAGAAGCAAGTTGTTTTGAAATGAAGAGGGTGAAGTTGAGAAAGGTCCATTCCTTTGTTATTTTGTCCACCATATAGGTTTGTTTTTCCTTGAGCAGGTTTTAGTTCTGTTGGGTATGGCGGAGTCCATGCAGTTGTGCAAGTGCATGTATACTACACTGGCATAGTTTTCAGCATATTTGTCTGCATCCTCTGAGGGGGGCAATGATGTGAACCTGATACCTTCCCTTAGAAGGTTGTAGTCAGTTTTTGAGAAGTATTTTAGCCTGGTTATGGCTGGGAGGGGGATGTTGGATGGGATAGACACTTCAAATGACACAGACCGATGGTCTGATCTCACCAGGGAAGAACTTACTATGGGGGTGGTGCAGTGGTCACCCAGGTTGGTGAGAACCAAGTCTAGAATGCTATCTCCCCTTGTGGGGGATGAGACAAGCTGGTCTAGCGCTTTAGAACTGATGAAGTAAGGACTCATTAGGTGAGTGCATTAGAGCAGGAATAGTTCACCCAGTTTATGGTGGGGTAGTTGACGTCACCAAGGATCAGGGTGTTGGGGGGTACCTTGATGGACTCAAGTAGGTCCAGGTAGGAGGAGTGAGTGTCTTGAGTCATGAAGGGGGATCTGTAGCTGGCTATAACTTGGATGGGTGTCTTGCCAATTGTGAATTACACCTGGAGAAGTTCTACTGCATCATGCTGGCAAACCAGTCTGGAGGTGTGCTTGTCTTTAATGAAAATAGAAACTCCACCACCTTTAGTCTTCCCAACCTAATTTTGGGGTAGGAATGTATCAAATGAGGTATAGCCTGGTAAGGCAGGGGTGCTCTCTGCAGCCTTGAACCAAGTTTCCATGACTGCACAGATGTCAGCATCTTCCAATGCTAGGAGAGCCTTCAGTAAGTATCAGAACTGCTCCTGCTCCTTGTAGCCTGGCTGTGATTGATTCTGTAACCATCTGGATACACAAAGCTGATAAAAGTATACTTTTTTTTGCACGTGATCTGTTTCAGTGATGGTTAACAAAACTGTACTACTTTATTTATTTGCTTGATTGGATATTTCTGGTCTCTATCTGCATTTTGTTTTTCCCCACTCTCCCACCCAAGTGTTGTTTTCTGAAATTTGGTCTTTGGAATTGCCCGCCCCTGGTGTAAATTTGATTTTTGGACACTCCTCCCTGTCCTGTCTCATCAACTGATTCTACTGTGTACAGAGAGAGCATTTGGGAAGGCCAGCCCTCTTAATCTTGAATTATCTTCTGTTTCCTCCCTCTCAAAAAAAAAAAAAAAAAAAAAAAAAAAACTTTTACATTTTATTCAGCTGCTTTTGCTGTAATTGTGTTCTTCCTACTTTAGTACCTTATTTTGCTTTGCTGCTTGCTCTTAAATGTTCAAGTGCTTTTATCCTGTTGCATTTATTACTGCTTGTTGGTAGCCTGATTAAATTTGTCTGTTGTTCTAAGCCTCTTAGTTTTGGTTTTAGCACTTAGGTTCATTGATTAGTACTAATCTATGAATCTATGAACCTATGGTCAACATGGGAATACTGAGACAGTGTAGCAACCACCTCATGTTCACTGACAACCATCTTCTCCTAGCACATAATTCTTCTACTTGCGAGAAATCCATCTGTATCAGTAACCTGGAATCCATGCTCTCTTGCATCACAGTCCGTACTCCTGACAAAGAAGACATTGCCATCTCAAACACCACACCACATAGCCAAGCACAACACACACACACACACGTATGCAAAGGACCTCAATGAAAAATAATCTAAATAGCAGAGACCTCCAAAACACACTCACAAACATTCCACACATAGCACCAAACACATCATAAACAGACAACACACCAGTGTCTCACAAACGCAGCCTGTAAGGCATAACAATAAACCAACACAGCCCATATGGCATAACAATGAACCAAATGTACTAGTCACTGGCGACTCAATTGTGAGACACACCAATGTCCCCCTCACCAGGCTCGACAAGGAGAAGATTATGGTCAGTTGTCTGTCAGATGCCAGAATCCGCCACATCACGGCACATGCTTAAGTCTCTCCACAGTAGGGACAAGTATGACTCTGTCATTGTCCATGTTGGTGTGAATGGCTTGAAACATAACTCCTTGGACTATATGAAGAGAGACATGATTGAGCCCTCAGCGTATGTGTCCCAGGCAGGTATGAACCTAGCCTTAAACAGCATCCTGCCTTCACTAAGAACAGTACCACAGTACCAACAAAAAATAATTGATGCCAACAATTGACTTAGTTTTTGGTGTCATTTCAAGGGGATCCAGTATCTGTCTGCCTGGGATGACATGGTTGACAGGCCTCAATGCTTTGCCAGAGATGGTTTCCACCTGGCAACCTTGGGATTCCGGATTCTGGCCAAGGCTCTTGCCTTCCCTATTGTACTTTTTTTAGGCAATGTCCCAAAGACAAGTCTTCTAACATAAAAGATCAGTCAAAAAGCAAATCGAAGGTCATGCTACTTAATACTAGGAGCCTTAACCTGAAAATGCACTCACTGGAGGCTCTCCTCACATTGGAAGATGCTGACATCTGTGCAGTCACAGAAAACTGGTTCAAGGCTGTGGAGAGCATCCCTGCCTTACTGGGCTCTACCTCATTCTACACATTCTGACCCTAAAATGAGGTCAAGAAGACTAAGGGTGGTGGAGTCTCTATCTTCATTCAAGAAAAATACACCTCCAGACTGGTTTGCCAGCATGCCGCACTAGAACTACTCCAAGTTGGCAAGACACCCATCAAAGTTATAGCCAGCTATAGACCCCCCCCCCTCCATGACTCAGGACACCCACTCCTCTTACCTGGACCTACTTGACTCCATCAATATACCCCCTAACACCCTGACTCTTGGTGACGTCAACTACACCCCCCCCATAAACTGGGTGTACTATTCCTACACTAAGAATATCCGTTTTTTTCCTAATGCACTCACCCAACAATTAGATCATTAGTGAAAACCTCCAAAGCCAGTTATGAATCAAAACTAGCCTCTAAAACAAAGGGAAACCACAAAGCCTTCTTCAGGTACATCAGGGACCTCTATGGCAAAGCCCAAATTTGTTCAGAATTAGTTCTTAACGGTATCACTTACACTGATCCTGTTGACTTGGCCAACCTGCTAGCAGATAGGTTCATCACAAACCCCACCCCCTGTCTCCGCCAAAGGCTCATTCGCCATCCCCAGTATTTGTCCTGCACCTCACATCTCTGTAGATCAAGTGTTAAAGGCCCAATCCAAAGCAAAGAACACAGCTTCCATGGGAACTGAAAGTGTCTGAAGCTGTATTCTGCACCATCTCCAACAAGTACTAGCTTTGCCATTGAGCACCCTATTCAACCACAGCCTAAGTACAGGATTCATTCCAGTAGAGTGGAGAACTGCCATCGTCATCTCTTTGCACGAAGGTGGTGCCACTACTGACCCTGGAAACTATCACCCCATTAGCTTGACAAGTTTGATTTGTAAAGCCTTGGAGCATATTATTATAGACCTCATAAACAAGGACATAGGCAATCTCCAGGCACTTGACCCCACCCAGTTCGGATTAGTCAAGGGCAGATCTTGCCTGTTGAACCTGGTTGACTTTTATGAGGCTGTCACCAAGGCCCTGGATGAAGGAAAGTCAGTACATACAGCTTACCTTGACTTGGCCAAAGCCTTTGACACAATCCCCCACTCAAACATCATCAAAAAGCTGAAGCAAGTTGGCATAAATCCCTATGTCATCAGGTTTGTGGCCAACTGGCTTACTGATAGGACCGACAAGGTCAAAATAGGAGCCTCCACCTCCAACAGCAGACCTGTCACTAGTGGTGTTCCCCAGGGAGCTGTCCTGGGACCCCTACAGTTTGGCATCTACTTCTCAGAGGTCCAGGCAAAGACAAAAGGCCTGTGGTTGACCAAGTTTGCGGACGACTCTGTTAGGTGCTGTCATTGACTCCCCAAATGATGTTGGCATACTACAAGAGGGTCTCACAGCAACAAATGACTGGTGCAAAGTCATGGTTTTAAGTTAAACACAAAAAATATATCATACCATTTTGCAAAAACACATCACATACTGATTAACACATCAGTGGCAACCCCCAAAGCACACTGGTCTTTATTATATACTCAAAGTTTTATAACTTCGAATACCATATGATCGAAGTTATAAAACTTTGAATACATAAAACAAAATAAAAGAAAAAACCCTAAACTTAGGGTTGTAAGCAGGGGGCAAGCCCGCCTGCACCCGCCACACCTCCCGCTCTTTAAATATACCAACTCCGAGACCGCACTATAATGCGGTAAAGGGAATATTTCCCATTAGGTTACTTTTTTTTTTTTTTAAACTGTTCGAAGTTTTAGAACTTCGACCATATAGTGTTGATCATATGGTATTCGAAGTTATAAAACTTCGTTCATATAATATAGACCCAAGCACACAACCTGTGGTGAGAGACCTGGAATCTTGACAAGAATCTCACATTCGACCAAGTTGTAGCTAGCGGGAGTGGTCAGAAAAGCCTTTTACTTGGTTCATCTCATAAGTAAAGGGATTGCATCCAAAAAAAAAGGAGGTTATTACCTTTCTGTACTCTTCCCTCATTAGGCCAATAATTGAGTACAATGCCCTGTTTGGTATGTACCTCTCAAAACACATGTACCAGCTGGAAAGGCCACAGAAAAACCTCACAAAGAGAGTCCATGGCTTCCAACACCTGTCCTATGTGGACAGGCTCAATTCACTATCACTGTACTCTGTATCATACAGATTGTGCAGAGGTGATCTGTGTCTTGCCTACAAGGCAGTCTTGGACACTGCCCTACTAGAGATGCTCCATATCCATAAGTCTAACTCCTCACGTATTACCCGCTTGAAAAGACTAAATCTAATATGCGACATTAACAAAACCTGTTGGAGAGACAGGTTTGGCTCCCAGAGGCTGCCCAGTCTCTGGAATAGACTTTCCATACATGTCCGAGTACGTTGCTGACCCTCTTCAAGCGAAACATTGACGAGTGGATGGGAAACCACAGATTTGTCCCAGGGATTCCACCTGTGTCCCTCATTGACAGGGGCGACAGGTGCTGACTGAGGTTTCTTTTTTGGTAATTAATCTTTGCTAGGCTTGTAAGGGCCCCAGAGCCATTAGCCTAGTAACTTCCTATGATAAGATGTTTCGGATTTGAACTAGCTCTCTGTTACAGGTAGCGCAGCAACAGATTTTGCGTGCACTGTGCTGTCAGTGTGTGAGATGTATTCATTTTGAACAAATGGCTGCAGGGTTTCCTCTTGGCAACTTCTGTTCTTCATAGAAAATCAGTTTATCTGTATGGCTTTCACTGCTTCACAACCACATTTGGCTACATCTGTCTGGAATCTTACTGTAGTTTCACTCTCTCCCTTTTTATTTTAAAGCATTTAGTAATAATGCCTCTTAAGCATATTAACATTTTCGTTAGGATGGTGTCACAGCCTGTCTTGAACATCTGTCAGATTTCTAGCTTGTGCAATATGGGGGATAGTAGGAATTCCACTCCATAATCTCTGATCCTCCAATAGTTGAGTTGGCAGGAGATTTACAGTTTACAAAAGTTTTCTTTTTTCCATCAGGCCAAGTGTACATCAGTGTAGGAGTCCCTGTTAAAGTTGGATTTCTTAATGAGTCTGTTACAGTTTCTGCACTCCTCTTGAATTAACCATTCACTTGCACATGATTTTGACTAGAGTTCACCATGCTGAATTCTGTTTGTTGCAAAAATCACTTGAATTCCACATACTGTTAATCATTATTAGATTTTACCATGTTATTCTTGAAATGTGGTATGTAAATGCATTAATTGCACCTGTATCTGTTGACATCAGGAAATTTCAGATAATCTGTAAAGGTCAGAAACCCAGTCATCTGAAGTTGTTGATCTTCTTCCTATTCATCTTTGATGGGTTCGGTTCCGAGGGCGGCCTAATACCAAGCTCGCGTACACCAAAATCTCTCGAGCTAAGCTGCTACCCACAATGCCCTTCTCCCAGTTACCTCAGATCTTGTTTGCCGCGCAGCCATATAGCAGAGGTTCACCGAGCTCTCCAGCTAAGTGTTGTATTTTTTCAATTTTTCTGTATTTCTAAGTTTTTTTTCTCCTAAAAACTCTTCTATATCTTATCTCAACTAGCTCTACCCATGGGTATCCTCTTTATACCATTGTTGGTAAATGCCCTTCTTTACCCTTGTGGTATTCTTAATACCATTGTTGGTATTTTTTTCTCTTGTCCTTCCTTTCTCTATTTTTTCTTTTTTTGGATTGTTGAGTCGATATACTCAGTATGTCTGAAAAGAAAGGGACTTTGGGGTTTAAGCATTGCACTTCCTGCAATGGTAAACTCCCCAATAGCGACCTGCATGATTGTGTATATTGTCTGGGGATTTCCCACTTATCTGTGAAACCTCCCTGTCAGATTTGTATCAGTTTCCGTCAGCGGACACTGAATGAAAGGAAAAATAAACTTATTTTGAAAGGCCTGCTTTCTTCACCCTTTTCTGAGGCTTTTTCTGCGTCAGAGGTCTCAATCCCTCTGTCAAAGGACAAAAAAAGTCCTCATTCTGACCCCTCTTCACCAGCTGGTGATAAGGGCAAGCCTCATAAGCATAAGGCCCACAAGTCTTCCATGGAGCACAAGATCGATTGTCTCCTCGGCTCCAACCACCTCTGTTCTGAGTTTTGCTCCAGTGGTCTCTGCAGATATCGCGATGACTTCAACATCGGCGCCGCCCTTGGCACCAACTGCTACGGTTCTAAGTGCGACTTTGGCTCCACTCTTATTGCCTGCTATTACCTCTGCACTGATGTCACCCATCTCAGTTCCGAGATCGGTACTGACCACTTCTTCGGGGCCGATAATGACTTCCACTCCAGCTGTTTCCTCAGCTACTAGCCCTTTCTTGGCACTGATGGTTCCCCTTTTGCCTGTTTCGAAACTGGAATCCTCAGTGCCGACTCTTCCTACACCACAGACCCAGTACTCCCAGTCTTTGTATCCATTTTCAGGATGAGCCTTTAGCCCCTTTTTGGACTGACGTGACTCTCCCTCAGGAGTGTCAGTAAGGTCCACCAGGAGTCTGTCTGAATTGGATGTAGTGCACCTGTTCGATCAGCTGCTGACAGCAAGAGGGATTACAGATTTTCCTAAAACCCATTCCACTCCGGGTTTTGGGTCCATTGCCCCCTCGACTCCCACGTATTCTCCTCCCTTGGACCCTTCGGTTCCGAGGCCCATAGGTCTGACGTCTTTGGGGGGGAATCCTTTCCTTGGAGCTGGCAGTGACCTTCCCTGAGGCCCCTTTGCATTTTGGTTCCTTCGGAACCATCCCTTCGTCAATCTCATGCTTGGGGGGGGGTGGAACCCCTGGCTCCAGGTACGGTTCCAGTTGTTTCATCGATTCTGTCTTTGGATCCGAGGGCGACACCCGCCCTGGTTTTGCTTGAGGCTCCATCCCTGGGAGTGGGCCTTGCGGAGCAGGGTGTGACCCCGGTTCCGAGATCATCTATCTCGGTTCCAAGCTCCCATTCCTCTTCAGGCGGGCCTGCATTCCGGGTGATGGAGAGCTTGCTTGCTTTGGGAAGTGCTCCTCCTACGTCGGACTTTCCCCCCTCCTCTGTCTGAGCTGCAGCTATCACAGGCCACCTCCCTAGGACACCGAGAGCGCAAGCCTCAGGAAACCCCTGTACAGGGTAACCTCCTTTCTGAGTCTTCTTCAGACACTCCCACTGAAGAGCCACCTCAGAAACAGACATGTAAGAGAAAACACATGGACTCCCCGGAGGAGTCCCTCACTGAGGATATGGACTGCGATGATGGGGAAGGGTCCCCATGGTCACCCCCTGAAGATGTCTCCTTTGGAGACATCCTGGAAATTTTGAGGCAGAGGGGTAACTGGAAACCCTCCAACCCTTCCTCGGAGGAATCAGCATTCCTGCAGGCCTTCCCCTCTCGACCCTCTACTTCTTGAGTGACCCCCCCCCCACCGCTGAGTTAGTTCCACTCATTGTGCAGTGGCCGTGGAAGAACTCTGATACCATTGAGGCCATTCCCCGGAGACCAGACAAGATACTTGTCCCTCGAGAGGAACACTCCCATTGGTCTAGAGGCTTAACAGTAGATGCTATGGTGGTGGCGGCTGCCACAAAAAAGGACCTTGCGGAGGAAAGTCCTACTGTCCATCCACCCAACAGAGAGTCCCGGGTGGTGGAGAGATTAGGGAAGCGAGATTTTGCTTCAGCAACCCTTGCTATCAGGTCTCTGCATTATTTGGCACATACATTTTATGAGGCTCCAAAGAGATCTCACCTCTGAACTCTCTGGAACCCTCGCGGGTCAAGTTTCTGATGGGGCACGCGATAAAGTTGCGTCTCAGCTTGCTACCCTAGAGTCGATCTCCAACTCGTCCATTAGGTTGCTGTCCCATGCAACCAAAGGGGCGGCTAGAGCTGCGGGTGCAGGTGTAGTTATGAGTCGCCACGCCTGGATGTGCATTTGTGACCTCATGGACTCCTTTAAGTCTTCCTTCTTGAATGCCCCTATCGAACCGTTCACTTTATTTGGTTCTAAAGTGAAGGACACATTAGCCAGGTGCGAGCAGGACTTAAAAACCTTGTCTGCCGTTGGCCTATGTTTTTCCAAACCTCAGCGCTCTTTCTCCAGGAACCAGAGGAGTGGAAAGATATGGCACAAAAAAATCTCAGGGCCCTTTCCCTAGTGCACATGGTCAGGATTCCCCCAGAGGCAGAGGGGGTTCCAATAATGGAAGATGCCCCTTTAGGGGCAGAGGGGGTCCCTGAAATCAGGACTCCAGGGATTCTTTCTCTAGATGACCTTATCAGCACTTCTGAAGCGCTGCCCGATTGCTTTCCTCTGGAAGCAGTCGGGGCTCGTTTTTCTCTGCAACAAGCTGCCTGGCATTCTATTACAAATGATCAGTGGGTGCAGAGAATAATTTCCAGAGGTTATTACATCCCTCTAATCTCTTATCCAAGACCTCCAAAATGCCTTCCCAATGTTCCACCCAGTCAAAGGGAAGAAGCAGCTTCAGAAATAAAAAAGCTGTGTCAAAAACGAGTCATCCAACAAGTCCCCCCAAACCAGTGCGGATCCGGTTTCTACTCAAGATTCTTTTTGGTGCCAAAAAAGACCGGAGACTGGAGACCCATTTTGGATCTCAGCCAACTAAACAAATCCGTAGTTCAGACCAAATTCTGCATGGTCACTATACAATCCATTCTCCCACTTCGGGAGGGTGTGTGGATGTGCTGGCTAGGTCTCCGGGATGTGTATTACCACATCAAAATGGACAAATGCTCCAGGTGTCTCCTTCGCTTCCGGCTGGGAGCCAATCATTACCAATTCAGAGCCCTGTCATTCGGTCTCCCAACGGCCCCAAGAGTGTTCACGAAATGCCTAGCAGTAGTAACAGCTCATTTGAGACTAGAGGGATTCCAGGTGTTTCCGTATCTAGACGATTGGCTCCTCTCCTTCCCCACCAAGCATCTACTGGTCATGGCCTTCTGCTACACTCTGGCACTGGTGGAGTTTCTAGGCATCACAATACACTGGGAAAAATCCAAACTTCATCCTACCCATCAGTTGGAATTTATAGGAGCAGTATTCAATACTCAAACAAGCCAAGTCTCTCTCCCTCCTCACAGACTTAAGAGATTAAGATTGCAAGTACAAGTGATACTCTGTCTGCAAGGGAAGATCTACAGGCTCTGGGGTCTATGGTGGCAGCTATCCTGATTGTTCCTCTGCCAAGATTGCATATGAGACTATTACAGTGGCTCCTTTTGTCCCAGTAGATATCCAGTCTCCATCCTGTAAACTCACAGATCCTCATCACCAGTTCCTGGAAACAAGATCTCCTCTGGTGGATGAGAACGGACGAAAATCTTTGGTGCCGCCCCTTCCAGACTTCCCAACCCAATGCCACGGTGACCACAGATGCTTCCATGATAGGGGGGGGGCCACTTCCAGGGAAAGACAGTCCAAGGCACGTGGTCCAGCTTGGAGGTCAACTTGCATATCAGCGTCCTGGAGTTAAGAGCTGTGCTGTTAGCGTTGCAGGCACTTTATCCGCTCCTTCCATCGGGAACGATTGCAATCCAGTCAGACAATATGTCTGTCATCTGGTACATAAACAGGGAGGGACCAAATCCTATCCCTTATGTCACGAGGCCATGAGAATTTGGCATTGGGTGATGGCTTCCAACCGCTTTCTTATTGCAACGCATATCCCGTGGAGCTCCAACATGATTGCAGACAGGCTGAGCAGATGCATCCTCTGTCCACACAAGTGGTCTCTCAGCCCGAACTTGACAGCAGAACTCTTCAGCTGTTGGGGCCAGCCTTGCTGCGATCTTTTTGCTTCCCCTTCAAACAAAAAATGTAGCAGCTCCTTTGCCCTCTTTCCCCCAGATGGGGAATCACCAGAGATGCTTTGACTCGCGATTGGCCCGTGGGTCTCATCTATGCTTATCCTCCGATACTTTTGATACCCTGATTTCTAAAGAAAGCAATCCGGTTGAGATGCAAAGTAATCTTCATCGCCCCTTTCTGGCCTCGACATGTGTGGTTTCCCTTCCTCTGACCTTACCTATTACAACATCCTTGGATCCTGGATACTCATCAGGACATGATATTTCACCCACAAGGTCTGACTCCCCCAAATCTGTCCCCTCTCAAGCGACAGCTTGGTTTCTCCACTTCCATTAGTCGCCAGGCAGGAAACCCTCTCCTCACCTGTTCGCTATATTATTCTGGCCTCCCATAAACCATCCACCAGAAAATTCTACAGAGACAAGTGGAAAAGGTTTACTATCTGGTGTAATAATCACATGCTAGATCCTTTTACAACTCCTACAGTTGATGTACTCCAGTATCTTTCTGAATTGCTTGACAATGGGGCATCAGCTTCTACTATTCGAGTACATTTAGCAACTATTTCCAATTTCCACAATGGTTCGGATGGCGTCCCTCTTATCTCCACCCGACTTTGCAAGACCTTTCTCAAGGGAGTTTTACATAGCAGACCTACCTGTAGAGACATGGAATCTCTCTTGGGTTCTACAGTCTGTCTCTCTCTCTCCCCCCCTTTGAGCCTGCTGCGACATGTGATCTAAAATTCCTGTCATGGAAATCATTTTGGTAGCGGTCACATCAGCCAGACAGATATCTGAGTTACAAGCCTTATGCATCAAGAGCCCATATCTAATCTTCCATAAGGACAGAGTAACCCTTCGTACTAACCCATCCTTTCTCCCCAAAGTGTTTTCCGACTTCTCTGTTAACCAGTCCATTGAGCTCCCTGTGTTTTTCCCAAATTATTCCAACAGGGGAGAATACTGCCTACATTCATTGGACGCACATAGACAGCTAAGTTTCTACTTGAACAGGACTAAGTCCTTCCGCAAGTCAGACTAGCTTTTCATTTCCTTTTCTGGCCCAAGAATGGGATGTGCTATATCAAAAGTTACTTTATCAAAATGGCTCAGAGATTACATTACTTTTTCATACTCCCTTGTGAATGAATCTAAACCTGTTCAAATCAAAGCTCATTCAACTAGGGCCATTGCAACTTCGGTTGCCTTTCACTTCAGGGCTTCCATGGATGACACTTGTGCAGCAGCCATTTGGGCTAAACCCCATACCTTCATCAAACATTACAAATTGGATGTGGTCTCCAGGGGAAGAGCGGGCTTCGGCTCAGTGGTTCTCAGGAATGTTCTTCCGTAAACGCCACCCAGGTTCTCCAAGTAGCTTGGGATTCTGTCCCATCAGTGATGACTAGGAAGAAGATTAACAACTTCAGATAAAGAAGTTATGTCTTACCATAAGTTTCAATCTGTGTTGTTCTTCTTCCAGTCATCACACCCTCCCACCATCCCCCACCAAAGGCTCCTGGTGGATCTTCTGGGTCCTTGTGGTGTTTCAGGGTTTCGCACAGAAATGGCCTCCGTTTTTCTGTTTTCTGCTATATGTTGCATGCAAACTCGATTGGAGGTAACTGAGAGAAGGGCATTGTGGGTAGCAGCTTAGCTCGAGAGTTTTTGGTGTACTCGAGCTTGGTATTAGGCCAACTCGGAACCGAACCCATCAGTGATGACTGGAAGAAGATCAACAACTCAGATGGAAGGTTATGGTAAGACATAACTTCTTTTTTTTCTCACATTGCTCTGAGGTCTTCATGTAATTATCTGTTGTCCTTTATTACTTTATGATTAACATTGCACACTGCATAGCTGTAGACTTTTTGCTGTATTTGTACTTATAATTTGCAGTCAGTATAAAATACCGTAAACCCCTTTTTATACACTTCGTTAGTTCAGAATATAACTGATGTATTCTTGCGCCCTTTCCTTCCCTAGCCGATTAGGCAATGTTTATCATCTCATGAATGGCAAATCTTGTATGTAGCTATTTTCTCCTTTAAATGAAAAGTAGGGCTGCATTTCCTTTATAGCAGATTTTACTTCAGGCTACCCTGCTGTAGCCACGTCTGAAAGTAAGTGTGCCCATGTCATTGTTAAAACAAAGCTGAAACGTATTTAATAGGTAATGATCATTTCTCACCGGGCAAATCATGTTGTATACATCTTTTTCTGTCTTCCGTTTTATAACTGTCATCAGCTGCAGTGTCTTATACAACAACTTACTGAGTATAATGGCTTATGGTCTATTTCAACCAACATCAGTATATTCATGTACCTTGTCACAACCACATACTGTGACCAGGTCACATAGCTGTCAGTTTCTTTGCTCAAGAGCTCTAGACAGAGCCAGACATCCAAGATGACTGCATTCTGAGTAGCAGGCTGATTAGAGCTTTCCTAGTATAAGAACTGAGAAATTGTTAAACCAGTTAAAGTTTTCAGTTTGGATAAAATTCAGTTACTGGCTAGTAATTACACTTCCTGGATGTCCGCAAAGAAGGAATTTGGAGAGAGTAAGTGAAAATCGACCAGAAAAGAAGCTCTGAGTGGAAGAACCCTGCTGTTCAGCAAAAAAACAGTTCAGTTTCAGCTTTAGTACAGGAGATATCCTTCAGTATTCTTGGGAAATGTAAATAAAATCAAATGTATGTAGATGTGTAAATAAATGCCACATAGAGGAATATATAAAGCCAAATGACAAAAGACTGAAAAAATAGGACAAACTTTAATTTTTTGCATGTAGTTTTCAGAAGTGAAGGCCAGTGTCAAGGGCCTCTGGCATACCAAGTTTGCAGATAATTGTAAGCTTGGAGCAATGATAGAATCCCCCCCAAGATATTAGCATCTTACAGGGAGGTGTAACACTGAAAAGTGACTGGTGCCAAAGCAAAAGCTTGAAACTCAATGCCAAGAAATGCATAATAGTACATCTGAAGTAGTTAACCTCATTTGATCATCAACCTGTGGGTTACGGATCCGAGCTGGCAGCTTACCAAGCTAAAGATCCGAGCTCCAAGCTCCTCCCCCTTACTACACTGCAACCTCCTTCCAATCCCCAGATCTCGATTACCGCGGCTTCGCCAGCACGGGATTCTGGAGCTCCAGACAGGTAATAGGTTATTCAGCTAACTTTTTGATCTGTGTGTTTTGTCTAAGCGCTAGAACATTTAATCCCTTTCCTCACTTTACCCTCGGGTTTTGCGTCAGAAAAAAAAAAAAATTAGTGAAGGAAAGTTTTAGAACTTTCACCCAGTGTAGGCCTCCCCTTCCCGCCCTTGTGTGTGTGTGTGTGTGTGTGTGTGTGTGTGTGTGTGTACTTGACTGCTTAGCTTAGTCTGTCAAGATATGTCGGAATCTCAAAAGCTGATGTTTTCTAAATGCACAGAGTGTGGCCATAAGCTGTCACCGGCCGATGGTCACACTCTGTGCGTAGTTTGTCTAGGGGTTCCTCACCTAACATCGAGCTGCAAGATGTGTGCAGCATTCAACCCCTGGGCCCTGCAGGATCGCAAGACCAAGCTGATTCTGGCGGGTCTTTTACCTGCAGAATCAACCACCTCTTCTACAGTGTCTTTGTCAGCCATGGCTGTGACTGTTCAGGCTTTCGGCCCTCTTCCCCTGTCCTGGGCTCACACTCCCACCTCTAAACAGGGTGAGAGAGAGGCGAGGAAGGACAAACACAGAGAAAAGGAGAAAAAGAGAGAAAAAGAGAGAGATAGAGACAAGGAGAGGGGTCGCAAGAGGCAAGCGGACTCTGATCTGTCACCCCCCCCCTGCTAAAGTGGTCTCAACTCCGGAGAAAGTTGCTAGGCCATCTTCCCCTCTGCTCTATTCTCCCCGGAGCCGGAGGAGGAGGCTCGGCCTGCTTCGAGGTCATCCTCGCATTGGCCCTCCTGTCCGGTGTCTGTGGTGTCCTTGAGATCCACAAGGAGCCTCTTTGAAGCTGAGATGGACCGGATGATGAGAAGGTTCCTGCAAACTCAACTGCAGATAGGAGTATTGCTGCCCCCCCCCCCCCCCAGCTAGAGTGGGGAGTTCGGCTCTGACATTTGCCCTGATAGCTCCTTCTCTGATCCACCCTTGGGTTTCGGAGTCCATGGATCTGAGGAGCCCTGGAGTCAGGGGGGTTGGCACCAATGGTTCCTCCAACCTTGACGCCAGCCATGCCAAGTTTGGTTCCCTTACCCTGCGGTCTCATCTTCTAGCTCCGCCCTGGATTTTGGATCCCATTCCGGATCTTATTCATCATCCCTCTGGAATTCCTCCTCCGAATCTGGACAGCCTCAAGCTCACAGCTTGGTTGCTCCTGTTCCATTAGTTGCCAGGACTCCCGGTATCTCTTCCCCATTTAAATTCATTCTGGTAGCGGCACACCAGAAAAGTTTACAGTAGTAAATGGAAACGTTTTTCCATTTGGGCTTCGCAGAGACATCAGGATCCTTTTACCGCTCCAGTCC
Source organism: Protopterus annectens (assembly GCF_019279795.1). Lineage (NCBI taxonomy): Eukaryota > Metazoa > Chordata > Ceratodontiformes > Protopteridae > Protopterus > Protopterus annectens. The sequence goes on along the minus strand of NC_056725.1, from coordinate 159,555,901 downwards.
CAGCGGTGTTGGACTTTTTGTCTCATATTTTCCAGCAAGGGGCCAGCTCTTCCACAGTCAAATTCCAGCTGGCGGCTATTTCCCATTTTCACATAGGGGAAAAATTCAGGTTCTCTAGCTGCTGCCAGAATTTGCAAGACATTTATTAAAGGTACTTTTGTTCTGAGAACTCCTGTCAAAAATCCTTCCCCTCCATGGGATTTGACATTGGTTCTTCAGGCCTTAGTTGCACCCCTGTTTGAGCCTGCAGCATCAGTTGCTTTGAAATTCTTGTCATGGAAGACAGCCTTCCTGATAGCTATCACTTCAGCCAGGAGAGTGTCTGAGCTTCAGGCGCTATGTATAAAACCCCCATACCTAGTTTTTCATAAGGATAGGGTGTCTCTCAGGACTAACCTGTCTTTTCTTCCTAAAGTTGCTTTGGAGTCGAACATTAATAAGTCTATTAACTTGCCTGTATATTTCCCTAATTTTCAAAATAAAGGGGAATACAAACTTCATTTGCTGGATGTCCACAGGCAGTTACGTTTTTACTTGAATAGGTTCAAGACCTTCCGTAAATCTGATCAGATTTTTGTTTCCTTTGCTAAACCCTTTTTAGGAAAACCACTTTCAAAAGTGACTCTTACTAAATGGATTTCGCTTTTTATTTTACAAGCATATAAAGAACTTGGATTACCAGAACCAGAAGGGGTTCATGCTCACTCTACCCATTCCATGGCTACTTCTGCTGCATTCTGGTCCAGAGTTTCCCCTGGATGATATTTGTTCAGCAGCTACCTGGGCCTCCTCTCGCACTTTTATTACTCATTATAAGTTAGATATGGTGTCTAGAGGAAGAGCTTCCTTTGGCTGTGCAGTGCTCCAGAATAACCTTCCCTAAGGGCCTCCCAAGATTTCGGGTAGCTGGGGACACTGTCCCACAGGTCGATGATCAAATTAAGTTAACTACTTCAGATAAAGAAGTTATGTACTCACCATAACGTTCCATCTGAGTAGTTTGAATTCATTTGTCAGCAACCTTCCCTCCCTCCTTCCTCCTGACCTTGGTGGTTATTTCTCTGTTTGGGCTCGATGTCCTGAGTTTGACGAGCCTGGTGTATATGTTTGGGTCAGGTTTTTGGTATCTTAGGTTGTTGTGTGTCACGTGTTGGGTGGCAAACTCGATCTGAGGATTGAAAGGAGGTTGCAGTGTAGTATGGGTAAGGGGGAGGAGCTTGGAGCTCAAATCTTTAGCTTGGTAAGCTGCCGGCTCGGATCCGTATCGGATCCGTAACCCACAGGTTGCTGACAAATGAAGTCCAACTACTCAGTTGGAACGTTATGGTGAGTACATAACTTGTTTTTTTTTTGGGAAGTTGGCCACCCAAGGGAACTAGCTCATTGATAAAATACCCTTAAAAGTAGAAACAGAAGTTGTGGGTGTTCATATACAGCTCAAATATTATCTTGATAGGATGAAGGGTGTCCGGCAGAAGGAGAGGTTGTTTGTGGGTTTCATTACAGGGAAGCAGAGTGAACCATTTTCTATGCAAATGCTTTCCTAATGACTAGTGAGCTATATCTTAAGGTAAGAATGGATGGGACATGTCAAAAGATTACACCACTGGAGCATTGTTTGCATCCACAAGTTTCTTATCACATCCTTATTTCTGAGATGGCTACATGGTCCAACAGCCTCACATTGTCTAAACATTACAAGCTAGATTTTCAGTCCAAGAGCAGAGGAATGTTTGGGACTGCAGTGCTGCAAGAACCATTTAGATGGATCCAGTAGGGCAAACCTTCCAGTTGTCTTCCAGTCAGTTTTTTGTTTTGCCTGCAGGTATCTTCCCATATGTCAATAAATACAGTTGTGTAAAATCTTGCCATAACAATAGATATCCTTCTCTTCTCCGTTGCAGTATCCAAAACAGAAGGAATCTCCTACCCAGGACAGCCTGACACTCGAGCAGTATATACAAAAGCCTAATGATCTTGTATGCGCCATATGTCACACTTGTGCTCCACACACAGAATGTAGGGCATAAAGGGGACGTATGGACGCAACTATCCACAACTGAGTTGCCCCAGAATAGAACAGTCTCCACAGGGCAAAGGAGTCCATGTACACCCAGGAGGAAGAAATGCAGAAGAAAAAAGGGAAACCCTTAGCAAGAAGGGAATCTAAAATGAAAACCAGAACAAACGAGGGAGGTGAGCAAGGGAGCAAATACAAAAGTGAAGAGAAAGACATCTACTGTTATGGTAAGAATTTAGACAACTGTACCATGTCCTCCTATATCACTGCTGCAGTAGTCTAAACAGAAAGAGTAAAGCTCAAGAAACAGAATAGGCAGTGGAAGGCTGAGAAGAGTCCTCAACAAACCCACATAAAATGGTTTCAGCAAAACCTGCTCTGGTCTTGAAACCATATGCAACTTATAATGCTTAGTAGAAGACCAGGTAACTGCTTCAAGGATGGAATTGGTGTCCAGTCCCTTGATGAAGGCATCAGAAAAGGCAGCAGCCCTAGTGGAATGAGCTCTAACAGAAGTAGACAGACTTACCATGAAAAGATTAACAAAAGTAGATGGCCTTGGATATCTAGAAGGAGAAGGTTTGCTTAGAAACAACCAAACCCAATGTCCTGGGATGAAAGGAAACAAAAAGGTGATCAGAGTTATGAATGGCCTTAGTTTTATCCAAGTTGTACTTCAGCTATCTGTGCAAATCCAAGGTATGTACACCCTCTCACTATCATACTGAGGAGAAGGGAAAAGGGAGTTGTACCAACTGATTAAAGGACAACTCCTTTACTACCTTGGGCATAAAAGGATTCGTACCAAGGGACATTCTCTCCCTGTGAAAGAAACAAAGGAGGAATGGCCTGGAGCTCAGAAACCCTCCAAGCAGAAATAAGAGCCAGCAACAAAACTGTCTTCTAGGTGCAAAGTTGCAAAGAAGCAGAATTTGCAGACTCAAAAGGAGCCCGAGTCAGTTTTTCCAAAACAAAATTAAGGTCTCGAGGAGGAGGAATAGGTTTCCTTGGAGGCCTAATATGCAGGATGCCTCTGAGAAATTGTTTGAACTCAAAATAAGAAGTCTAAGAAGGATTCAAGGGCAGACAAGCAGAAATGGGGACAAATGGTCCTTTACAGAAAAATAGGCCAGGCCAACTAGCAAAAGTGGTGTTCGAACTGGCGGCAAAGAAGTTCTCGGTAGTTGTGTCCGTATGTCTCTTTTATGCCCTATGTTCTGTGCGGGGAGCATAAATGTAACGTATACACATACAAGATCATTAGGCTTTTGTATACTGGCCGAGCGTCTGGCTCCCCTGACCAGGAGATCCCTTCTGTTTTGAGTACTGCAACAGTGATATAGAAGGACAGTTTTTGTTCAGCAATGATCCATATGAAGAACACGGTGCAGTTCTGTTATTACTTACAATAACTGTAAGCGTTTGAGTAGGATCACTGTTGTAGTACTGTAGCTCCTTCCCACCTTCCCCTATGATCAGGCCTGTTTCTAGAACAGCTCAATATTCTTGGGGGGAGGGGTGTGAGCCAGACATAGATGGCTTTCCTTTTCCCTGTCTCCACTTGTAGACCTCCCTAGCACCAAAGGAGAGGGATCCACAGGTGAACTCTAATTACCTTTTAACAATACTAAAAAGTTCTGTCCCCCACAAGGCATATCCTTGGCATTTTCATCTGGAGAAAGGAACAGGCGATGGTGTAGGCCAACTGCATTTTCATCTGAAATGCAAGCTTGTACACTTGTGTAGGGGAGGTGTCAGCCTCACCTGCTGTATAGATTTCTTGGGGTCAGGCCATTTAGGCAGACGTCTGCCTGCATCTGATTCCCATGTGTAAGGAATTGCACTGCAGCACTGATCCTACTCAACCATCTGTTATAGTGAGCTCTGTCACACAGCCAAATGTTTTACCATATCATTTCATATGTGCAGATCCTTTTTTCCATCCCTGTGTGTGTGTGTGTGTGTGTGTGTGTGTGTGTATATATATATATATATATATATATATATATATATATATATATATATATATATAATACACACTCTCACACACACACACACACACACACACACACACACACACACGTGTGTGTGTATAGCTATAGATATTACATATACATACATCCATTGTACAGTTTGTATAGGAGCAGTACTAGGCATGCAATCACAGGAACCATAAGATGCCTAGATGTACACCTTTAAGTGGTCACACACAAGTTTTTGACACCCTTTATGAATTCTTAATAATGCCCACCTCCCAAATTAACCAGGGCCATACATGATAACCCTGCTGAAAATGTACTTGTCCAGCCAATCAAGATTAGCCATAAAGACAAAAAAGTAGTACTTGCTTGACCTGTAGTGGTAACTTATTCCATGGGCTGGAAATGCTTTGAGTTAAAAGCTTACCCTCTAGCGAATCTTACTGATTTGTTGGTTTAGATTTAGGTCCTAATGTGCGTATTTGTAGAGCTACTGGTTTTGCAAATAAATTGTTGGTCAAATAGGATTGAGTTTTGTGCCTTGAAAAACATGACATTGGTCTCTTTCATATGCTGTCCTGGTATGATGTGACATTATTGTACGCAATGGAGGAGAGGATTTGTCTTCTCTTAAACATGGATGCTTCAGAGAAGGGTAACCAAACTGAGTTGTGAACTTGTCTGTCTTTTGTCACAACTGGTTTACCACGCAGCTCTTTCTGGAAAGGATGGTGAGGCAGAGAGTAAGTGGATTTCAGCTTCATATAACCAAGTTTTATCAGAAAGTGAAGAAATTTTAAAGCAAAAATGTTGAAATTCAGTTAATGCTAATTTCAGAATGTTTAAAGTAGGGGGCTATCACCTGGTGTTGTGGCTTTTGCCTTAACTGATCCCCAGCCAGCCTGTGTTGAGTTGCAGGCCAGGATGCTGGAAGAGATGGCAGAAGGGAGTGATGAGAGTTCATACCCAAGACCAGATCCAGTGCATTTGTTAGAGTTTCATCACAAGTGGGATCATCGAACAAGCTCATCGACAGTTACCATTAATTGCAACTAAAATCAATAAAAAAGCAATCACAAATGTAAACAGGTTACATTTGTGATTACAAAAAGAAAAACAACTTTTGCTTGGGGGAGTTGCTTTGCCCCCCCACACACACACACACACACACACACACACAGCTGGAAATTAAATAAACTGTCTCCAAGGTCGCACAAACACAAAGAAAAGAGAAAGGCCTAGGAATTATGTAACTGTCAATATAACTAAGTTAGACCATTACATAATCGGACCAATGGTACCACCAATGAAAATCCATTGTTTCAGCTTGCGATGAAATGCTTGCAGCAGTAACTCTTATAACACTCACATAAATGTGTTTGTGTGTGTAAATTTGGGGGAATGTCTCACCACAAGGGATGTAGGGGGGCTTAAATCCTACAAATAACTAACTTTTGATGTTCACTGATATAGCTTTTCAACTACTCAGTTTTGTCTCATTGTGACTCACTGAAATTTTCATCTCCAAGTCCCTGTGAATCATTTATATTTGCATAGCTCCTCGATTTGTAGGGTGTATGGATACAAGGCAGTGTTTAGGCACTATAGCTTTAAGATGCAAGTGGGTGAAAGTATGCATCTCCTGAGCCTCAGCATAGCAGGCATTGCATTATACTTGCAAAAATTGAGCCATGCACGATGATGACCTTAGCTCAGTGGCTCTTGCTTCCCTCTACTGGGTTACTAGTTCTCTTTACTGGAATGAGAAAGAAATTGCTCATTGAGCAGAGCTAAATAATCGTGGAGGAGGAGAGACCTAAAAAAAATTGTTTATGCATGTTTGTATGTATTCTTAGAGATGTTCGGTTTCATGACTTGAGTTTTTCCCCAACTTACTAACTCTGCATCTTTGGTCCAGTGTACTTACCCTGTATTTTCTGTTCCCGTGCCTAACATTTAACTTCACCTTTGTATATGAAAATATAATTAAACCTGTATGGTACTGACATCTAACACAAAATTTGGTTTGGCTAATTAACTGCTTTAATGTAGCACTGTTTATGCTAGGGGCTGTGCTGTGTGACAGAAGGTTGAGAGCACTTTGTCATTATTTTGACAAGCCTGAATGTGCATAGGTGTTGTAGTATATAGAGGAAAAGGTCTTGGCAGTTTACCAACTTTAACTGTAATGCATTATGCCAGATAATTATTTGTCACTGCCTTGTGAAAATGCCTGTAATATGCATGAACAGATGATTTTGAAATGTAAAATTAAAAGCTATGTGCATCATTTTTGTAGATGGGTGATAAGATACTAAGCCGCAAGCCTCTGCCTGCTTATTTGTGGGCTCAGGTTTCTCATAAACTCCAGTTTTCTGGCCCATGTCCTGAAAAGCCTTCTTTGTTTTAATATGTCATAAGCAATAGTTTTTGCATAGTAGCTGAATAATACAATGTTGGAGGAGGTGCAGTGGTAGTTGGAGTGTAGTGCTTTGGAATGTGCAAGCTTTGGGTGGTGGTGGTGGTAGCTTTGGAGGATCAGAGGTGGTTGGCTGTATGGTAGCTAGAAAATAAATGCTACATTGAAATACATTTTATGTCCTTGTCATGCCCAGTTTTTGAATTTGTTTTGCATGTTATTGCATGCTAAAACCCAGTAAGTATTTATTGTACTGATAATGTATGTGGCTATAAAACGAACAAGTTTTAGATAGCTGACTATACATTGTTAGTTTTATTCCTTTATGTAATTAAATGTTGCATTTTAAAACATCTTTATTTTTATTTTTTTCTTTTAGTCACCTTTTTACGAAGAAGGTTGGTGTTACGTATCCACATACCATTGCTTTGGCATTTGATCCTTGCAACAGTTGGCTTCTGTGTGTCTACAGTGATCATAGCTTGTATATTTGGGATGTTAGCGACACTAAAAAAGTAGGAAAGGTGTGGTCTACTCTGTATCATAGCTCTTGTGTCTGGAGCATTGAGGTAAGTAGGTTGATTCTTAGTCTAATTATATGACAGACTTTTTGTCCTGTAGAAGTTTTGTACTCCAGTGAGCCAATGTCTAAAAGGAAACATGAAACTTTGTGGGAGATTTAAAAAATATATAATTTAAGTAATAAAATAATATATTGGTTTCAGTTTATAACAAGAGTAAAGTTAAATTAGTTATAAATGGTTGCTTAAGTTAAGACATGGGATGTCCAGCAAGTAGTATTTTATGTGCATTCATTATGAATCCAGTTGCTATACAAGGTGTTAAGTATGGTTAAAGGAAAAAAACAATAGATTGATAGGATAATGAAAGAAAAGTACAAAGAAAGTTGGGATAAATTTATTAATTTGTAAAGAGGGAAGAGGATATTTAACTTTTGAAAATCAAATATTTCATATGGAAAACCAATATAGGTAATATAGAAAAAATAGAAGGGAATGGTATGTAAATATAATGAATAAATATTATAATGTTTTTCCATGGAAACATTTAGGAGAAAGAAGCAAGGTTAGGGAAATGTGAGAGATTTGTTGAATGTACAGATATTTTGTGGAGATTAGTGATAAGTAAGCTACCAGTAAAGGCAAATATGTCACATAAAAAGATAAAAGAAAGAATTTGTATTAAATCTGGTGAGGTAGAGACTACTGAACATGTTTTTTTTGAAATGTGAAATATTAAAGCAGTTATAGCAAAAATATGTGAAAATGAAAATGTAAAAGGTTTGAAAAGTATACAAGATATAAATATGGACATGACAGAATATGCATATTACGGTGATAGAAAAGAAAGTGATTTTAATAGTTTAGACAAGAAATTGTTTTGTATAATGTGAATTATTTGGAATGAATGGATAAATGAGATAATATGTAATGGAAAATGGATGTTATCAGAAATTTTGAAAAAAGTGATCTTGGTTATGGAAAAAGTGGGGAATTAATAAGGTGAATAAAAACTAAAGAATGAATTACAAAGGAGATTTGCAAGTCAAAAACCATAAATATTTGTAAATAATTGTAAATAATTTGTACATGTTGTATGTAATGTACATTATAGATTTTAATAAAGACCCCCCCACACACACACTCGTCATTTTTGCAAGTGAGTCCCATTTTGAGAAAGCACTTCTTGTTTCCATTTCAGGCGCAAAGGTGGCCTGGGGAGACACAAGGAGGCAGATTGAGAGAGAAGGAGATGATGGAGTGATGAAGGAAATAAAGGAGAAATTAAAGATTGAGACCAGAGAATGTGTACAGAATTCTGAAGAAATGTTTCAAAGAAACCTGTTTGATGGAGATGAGTCAGCAAATGATGGCACATCTCATTTCTAAGGGTTTTGCATCCAGGAAGAAAGAGGTCATTGTCTCCCTCTACTCTTCCATCATTAGGCCAATCATAGAGTACAATGCCCCATTTGGCATGTACCTCACTAGACACTTGCAACAACTGGAGAGGCCACAAAAGTACCTCACAAAGAGGATCCTAGGCCTTAAACACTTGCCCTATATTGACAGACTCAAAAAACTCCAACTATTCTTTCTCATATCGCCTGCTTAGAGGCGATCTCTGCTTGACTTACAAAGCCATGTCTGACCCAGCTCTGTTAAAAATGCTACATCTAAAGAAATCCCAATCCCTCCGCACCACATGCTCCAGAGACCACAACCTCATTACCACAATCAACAGAACATGCTGGAGGGACAGGTTCATAACCCAGAGACTGCTCCTGCTATGGAATAGACTTTCCCATGCATGTCAAGCAGAGCACCTGACTGGCCTTCTTCAAGAGAAATCTTGATGAGTGAATGGGAAATAGCAAATTCACTCCGGGGATCACTCTAGTGGCTCTACCCGACAGAGGCACTAGGAACTAAGGTCTGGTGGCACAGTGCCAGGGAAATCCTATGGGCTAGGCTTGTAAAGGCTCCAGGGCCGTTTTCCTAGTACACACGTATGAACCCATGTGTAGTCTCTGAAACATTTACTTTTGCAGTTAGAAAATGAGACCTTCTTGTGGTGCTGTCATTGTGCAACATATGTTTTTCTTTTAATTATGCCTGTTTTATTCATTTGAAATTCAGTGTTCATGGTCCATGTCACATGATGGCAATAGGCATTGGACATTTTCTTTCATGTATACCTCAGAACTCACATCTTAAAAAGGGTGTTCATATACTAGTTTTTATTCATTTGTTTTTTAGTAATTGCCTGAGGGGTTCAGTGTTCTTGAAGCCTCTTCATTTGGCTGCATCTTCTAAAAAAAAATGCCTGTATTCTGTCTGCCTTTACAGCAGGTGAACACCAGATGGCAGTAGATATTTAGATTTTGTATAAGAGCAGATTGCTCTGGCAGATGAGTAACCTTTCTTTTTCTAAATTACCTTTCTCCCCAGTTCAGCTCATTGTAGTAGGGGGTTCAATACAGTATCAGCAGCTTATAGTCTGTGTTATGGCTCTTGAAGTATTTTCTTCAGTTATTAAAAATATCCTATTAAATTTGTTTGACACTGGAGGAGATGGTGTAGCAATAAGTGCACAACTTCATAAGGAAGACTTGCACCACTTAAAAAGTATTACACAGGCGAAAGGGACTCGGGAGAAGTAAATAACAAATGTTAAGCAACACAATGTGACCAATGTAGTACATTTACTTAGAGTGCTAGGGGTTAGTGATGACTTAGGACTGAGGAGGAGGAGGCATTAAAAGCGCTATGATGCGTCACCCAAAAAAATGTTACTTCTGAGAAGTGTGAGGACAACAAGAAGAGAAGGAAAGGGTAAGCAGGGTTCGAGTAATAAGATGCTTCATAGAAATCAGAGAGAGACTATTATAAAAATTATCACCAGCTAGCATTTGTTCCTCTAATTTAAAAAAAAATAACTATGAAAAATTGTAGAAGAAAGATATGACAATAATGAAAAACAAAATGTGGAAAATGTACAGGTGGGATCTACAATGCATGCTTCTGATTGAAATGACAAGGAAGGCACAACTACAAAGAAAGCAAGTAATAGCGAGAAGAGAAGGGCATTGCTTATGAGTATATATCTATAAACTGTGTCTGTATAAGGAAGAAAGCTAAGAGAAATGGAACTCAGACTGCAAAGCAATCCTCTAACAAAACCAAGGGAAGATGATCATTTTTGTGGCAGCTTTCCAGATGCATTATTTACACAGCTGACTGTGCAAGTGTAAAGCACCCTTCAGAAGACAGAATATTTATTATTAGAAAGAAATCCTAGTTGTAATACATTGCGTTCTAGGAGGGATAGACTTGAGTATTATGTGTGTAAAGGAGGGATAGACAGGTCGACTTTGTTTTATCGAAGTTTCAGAACTTCGAAACCCATATGTCCAAGACCATATGATCAAAGTTTTGAAACTTCGACACTACAGTAAAAGCAGTAAAAGAGCACAAAACAGGTTACTGTCACATTTTTGCAGGGGGGGCAAGTTCCCCTGCACACACACACACACACACACACACACACACACACGTATGTGTGTGTGCAAATGCAACAATTATAGAAAAATAGTTGTTTACTGGGGCAGATATCAGCAAAATAGGACATGCCATACAAAAAAATTACATGTCAAAAACTTTGAAAATGTCATAGTTCGTGCCAGGACCATGATATCTGATTCAGGGATTTATTGTTTAGAAACATAAAAGACTTTTGAAATTTGTCTCAGATAAAGGAATTAGATGTAATATTTTCTGAGGTCTTAAACAGAATTGAGCTACAAATTGTAAGTGTGTGTGTAAATGCTAGGGTAAAAAAAGTTTGAAAGTTAAATGGCAGGAACTGGTATTTATTCTGTTATTTCTGGTTCCTGCAAGGCAGGGGAAAGGGATCCTTGTAGGTTGCAGCTTGACATATGTAAATAATTTTTAACAACAATTTTGGGATGTCCATTAGGACCACCATCAGACATGGATCATGTTAGGTTAAAAGTCCTAATCATCGGTGCCCATAGTCTTATTGATAGGATGTTTTTAAGGGATCTCCTAAATTCACTAGGGGATGTGGCTGTAATAATAGAAACCTGGTTGATGGACTTGGACTGAGTTTTGGCTTTTGAAGGTTACATTATGTTTCATTGTCATACATGCAGTACAGCAGGACTTGGTGGAGAGATCGTAATTTTGATGACGGATGTCTGTGTAATGGATCCATACTTTGAACAACAAGGTGAATAGTTTTGACTATGTCTGCCAAACAATGAAAATAAGAAAGGTTGTTATTTGATTGATGGGTATATGCAAGACATCTAACTCTAGGAAACAAAATTTAGTAAAACTGTTAATTTGCATTTATTCTGTAAATGAGTAAAATGGAGTCATAGTAAATTTAAGCTTGTCTGAATTAAAATGTGGTACCATTATTAACACAAACAGTCTCAAATTTCTTTACTGTTCTTGAGAATAACTTAAGGCAGTTAATAAACACACTAGGCTTGTTACTTTGGATGTTTTTTGTATCGTTGAATTTATTAAGGAAGATGGCTGCAAACTGCATCGTCTATCCGCTTGTAACCATTTTAGTGTTTCAGCTTCTTTGATCTTGCCAGCAATGTCCTAAGTCGAAATTAACTGACAAGTCATTTACTATATGATCAGTAACCATACATAAGCTAGGACCAGTTAGTGTGTGGTTCATGGGAGACCAATTTAAAGGATAAAGCTGTATACAGGATGTAGTTTGTCCTAAACTAACAGATAACATATTTAGGGAAATAAAAGAAGGCTGACAATAAAACATGAAGAAGCACTTGGTGTCAAAACTTGAAATGTTATCAACTATAGAAACAAATTGCTGCATGAATGGAGAGATGGAAGAAATATTCTATGAAATCTGCTGTGAGCTACTTACATTAAAAAAGATTAGTTTAAAAAGATCAAGGGATATGAAGAGACATTAGTAAACATTATGAAGTATAACAGGAAATCCTTCTTTAGGTACATTTCTAGGGACAGGGACATCAAATGATCTTAAGGTCACCTGTCAAAGAACAACCAGACATACAGGGAGCCCAGTGTGATAACAGAATTGTTTGTCAACTGTTTTCCTCATAATTATGATTCGGAGATTTCAGACATTTTACCATCTAGGCAGGGTGAGAAATATGCATCTTTTTTTCTCACTGAGATTAAAATGATACAAGTTTCAGGTAAATTGGATTATGCAGAAGATTTGGCTTGGATACAATTTCCGACAAGGATTTAGAATTACTTTGGAAAGTTTTAGTGAAAACCCTGAGACTGATTTTTAAGGGATGTTGCCAAATTGCAGAGGTATGTAATGACTGGAAATTTGTTGTTATAAGACTGTTGAACCAAAAGTCCATATGATATAATAAAGTAGACCTTATCAATCAGTATGTTACAGAATATTATCCAATATGGTTAAAAGGTTCCCCTGTGTTTGACCAAATTTATGTTCCACGAATGCAGAGGGCATGATTTTATGTTGATGGTGAGGATGGCCAAATGTTGGACAGTGTTAAAGGTGTGGATGTCTGAATGGTGGATATGTCGAACATATGGAATGGCTGTGCATAAGTGGGGTTGGGTAGGTGGATGTGTGGGTTAGGGTTGGGGGTGAGTAAAGGATGGGTGTTGTGTGTTTGAGTTTGTGTATTTTAGAGTAAGGGTTAGGTTAGGGATAGATGTAGTGTTGAAGTCCTTCAATATCACTGTTGCAGTATTCCTTGTACTAGGAATCCCCTGCCAAGGGCAGTATGATGTCCAGCCAGTATATCAAAGCCTTACATTGTAATAAGGAGACACACGTGTGCTCCCTGTGCATGGCATAGAGCATAAAGGTGATGTACAGATGTACCTTCCTCAGAAGTACTTTGCTGCAAGTCTAAACGACGTCTCTGATACTCAGTCTGAATGCTCTTTCATCTGCCGGTTACCAAGCTGTTTTCAGATAAGTGCACCTGTCGGAGTTTTTCTTGTTTTCTTATCTTATTCATTTTTGTGGTTGTTGGATTACATGTCAGAAAGGAGAAATGCCAACGTGGGAGACAGATTCCTCATAAGGACTGTCATGAGATGTTTGTTTTGCTTAGGTGCTTCTCAAAACTATATGTCTTGTTCTATTTGTCAGGCATTTGTCCCTAAAACTTTGCATAGTTGTCTCTCCTCTTTAGCTATTTTCCAGAGAACCAAAGTAAATTGTTGACTCAGGATACAATGGCAAAATCATCACAGCCTGAGGGCCAGCTATCCTTGAAGAAAGGCCAAGAATGTTTGATCAGATTCTTCAGCTCTACCTCTTCCACTGGATGTTTGTCTCAAGGCTGGTGAAAGCCTGGAGGATTGCTTGGTTATTCAGTCTGTTTCTCTTGCTGTGACCACTTCAGAGGCCTGCATGAATCTGGCTTCTCGCATGTCCTCAGAAGTTCCACAGATGTCTGCTTCGGATGTTCATGGGGAACCGCGGCTGATTATATCCAAAGGTCTTAGGGGTATTCTGCAGATTCTTGTCAGGGAGGAGATTCCCACTATACTGATATAGTGTTGGCAGGGGTCCGAACCACCTAAGATAGTTAGGGTTGACATCCCTTTGAAAAAGAAGCAGAAGACTAAGCATATTTCCCCTGCTCCTAAGGATCCTCAGCAGGAATGGCAGGATTTCACACAGGGTCTGTTTAATGCTCTTATGGCTTTGAAGCCCTCCTTGGAGTCCCCATCCCCCTTGTCTTCTACCCTTAAGAGGCCTAAGGAGAAGGATTCTTTGGATGAGAACTATTTTTTGATGAAGAGTCTTTAGCCTATTTCTCTCAGATTCCTTCTCCCTTGAATTATAGTACTGAGGAAGTGAACTTAGTCCAAATTCTCCTTTTGAGATGTCACACTTTTATTGTCAGTTATACATAAATATTTTACTGTAACATCTTACTAGATTATTCAGTAGACTCCGTTAGTATTCCTCCTCCCCCTTTGTCTCAAAATCCTGGTTGACCCATCAGCTCTTAAACTGCTCAAAGCTTCCCTTTCATCCTTGCATAAGTTACTATATGAATGTGAAAATTGCCATACTGCACTTTAAGAGCTGGTGGGTCAACCAGGATTTTGAGAACTAACAAAGGCGGAGGGGTAGTATTATTAGATTCTACTGAATACTCTAGTAAGACTTAACACATATTGTTGGATGTAAATAAATATGTTACTGTATCTATTAACAAGATAAACCTGGCATATCGAAAAATTGATTATTTGGAAGAGCTGTTACTTAATAGATTTATTTCTCATTCTGCTTATGCATTCCTACATAATGAACAACCTATGGTGCCAATTGTCTTCGGTACCCTGAAGGTACATAAGCACATATTTAATCCCCTATGAGACCTAGAGTAGCTGCAAAAAAATTCTAAGAAATATCCAGGACTTTAAAAAACGTATACTAATGAATATAATCTTAATGGATTCTTGGGATTTTCTGAGACAATTGCCCCCTCTGTTGATACTGGTGTTAATTCATGTGTATAGATGTCATAGTTCTGTTTGGATGTTAATGGCTTGGAAAGTTTTTCAGAGATGTTAATGTGTAGTTGATCTGTTACAGCAGATCAGTATACTATTTTAATGAAGTTGATGGAATTGGAGTTAGACAATAATTTCATGGCCTTTGAAGGTGAATATTGTAAGCAAGTGCAGGGTGTAGCCATGGGCACAGTACGTGCCCTGTTCTGTGCAAATATTGCAGTATGGGCCCTGGAACATAATATACTTTTTGACTCCCCATACAAAAGCAGTTTGTCCCTCTACAGCCGCTATTTGGATGACATCTTCATCCTATGGTTTGACACTAGAAGCAGTTTAGAAGAACTTTTATTTTTATAGACTCTACCATTTCCTTTTTAAGATTCAAGTACACTATCTCAAACATCTGCTAACTAACAGTTTTCAAAGAACAAGGCAAAATGATGTCCACCATGTATAGGAAGCCCACATTTTCAAATGCTTCACTAGATTTCTCCAGTTCTCATCCGAACCTTCAAAAGAAGTCCTTAGGTAAAGGGCAGTTTGAGGATTAGTAGAATGATCACCGATGACACTGTGCTACATCTAAAGTGTAGGAGACTTGTTGGTATGTTTATGGAAAGAGGGTACCCTAAACATTTTGTGGAAAAAATCCAAGATGAATTCATATCTTTGAGGACCTCCAGATTTTGGCTCTATTTTGGCACAACCTGAATCAGCTAATGTTGGATCGGTCAGTTCTAGTTTTACAAGAAGCTTTGTACTGAGTTAGCATCCTCCTAATGATGTGAAAATAATGATTTTGAAATAATGGTCAGTCTTTAAGTCCTATAGTAATATAGTAATCTTTATTAGAGCTATTTGGAGATGAACCCAAAATCATATTTTAAAAAAAGTTTGGATCTTAAAAATATTTTAAGAAATCCCCAGTGACATTCCTGAATTCCATATTGTGTATGAGAAAGTGTGGGCAATGTAAACTATGTCCTGTGGTATTAGAAGCACATGAAATATATTAGACTTCACCTAGAATGATAGTGCAGCTGGCTAGTGGTTGTGATTGCACCTCAAGATGGGTTGTGTACATTGCTTGTTATGATCCCAGTGGCACATATTATGTAGGTAAGACTGAAAGGGCATTGAACAAAAGAATCTGAGCATGTTTGACATGTGTAAAATGAACACCAACAATGCTTTTTATAAGCATGCCACATTACGTAAAGATTGTACATTTTGCAGTTTGAGAAGGATTGTCAGAATCTCGGGGGGGGGGGGTCTTGGGAAAACTATTAGAATCAAGGGAGCTGAGATGTTTAAATTCACAGGATACACTGGGGCTCAATGAATATGTTTTAATTACAAGCATTTTAAAGCTTAAAGCTTCGGAGTTATTGTAACAACAAATAAAAAAAGAAAACTAGAAACCAATTAGTTATCAAGCTTTCAGAATCTAATGTTTTATTATATTTTAGCACAATGATTATATATCTCTTGGTTTTGGTTATACCAAGTGTACACTTTATTATGAAAATGTATAAAGAATGGAAAGGTTCATTTATATTTTTAAATAAAGTGCAGCATTTTAAGAGTGTTACTTTAAATCAGTTTCAATACTTAATATCTTAATTACTTAATGCAATTAAGCTTCACCATTTAAGATATTTGAAGTTTATATATGGCTGTGTAGTAGCTTTATTTTTGATTTGGTTCTGAAGAAGTCTACTTAGTAAAGACTTTGAGACAAAATCACTTAACCTATTTTAAAGCTTGTAATAAATTTTCTTTTCCTGTGGATGGTGCTTGATTTAGTGGAAATTAAGAGTAGATCACTTGCTTATGGAGTACTGACATCTACAACAACAGCTTTTGATTTTATTAGCTTGGTTTTTGCTGCTTCAGCTTTTGGTTGGTTCCTTTTCAAGACAAGACAGGTTCTGTCTGACTATCTTTTTTCCTCCATTCTAAACCAAGTTCCTTTACCTCTTCATATTTCCCTGTCCCTTCTAAATTGGTTGAGGATCTCTCAGGATTCTTTGGTTCTGTCATTCATCAGGGGTATTACAAGGTATGGAAATCCACACACACACACACACACACACACACACACACACACACACACACACACACACACACACACACACTCACTTATTTGAGCATTACTCAACCTCCTCAGGAAC
Source organism: Protopterus annectens (assembly GCF_019279795.1). Taxonomy (NCBI): domain Eukaryota; kingdom Metazoa; phylum Chordata; order Ceratodontiformes; family Protopteridae; genus Protopterus; species Protopterus annectens. The sequence goes on along the minus strand of NC_056725.1, from coordinate 159,539,231 downwards.
AGCTGCCCTTTTTCCAGATGTTCAATAGAGCCTTTTGTCTCAAGGAGCATCCAAGCAGTTTCTGCTCCTCAAAAGGGGGAGGGAATTTATTCCAGAATGTTTCTGTTCCCAGGAAAGACTGCAGCTGGGAGACCCATTCTGGATCTTTCTCAGCTCAACACCTTTTTGAAGATTCCTTACTTTCAGATGTTAAGCCTGGTTTCCTTTTCTTCTATGTCAGGCTTTCCTGTTCTCTGGATCTTAAGGATACCTGTCTCCGTACTCCTATTGACCCCCCTTTCAGGAAATTTTTACATTTCTCTGTTTCTTCCTTACATTTTCAGTTCTGTGGTTTGCCTTTTGGCTTCTGTATTGCCCCAAGGATTTTCACCAGATGCCTCACTCCTGTGATTGTTTTTTACAGGAAAGGGGAATATAGAACTTTCCTTATCTGGACATCCTGCTCATTCAGGCTTCCTCATAGAATCATAGGTTCATAGGAAGTTACTAGGCTAAGGGCCCTAGGGCCGTTACAAGCCTAGCCAAGTTCTACCCTTATTTCTACAATTGGCACCAATTGCCCCTATCCAAGAAGGACACAGGTGGAACCTCTGGAGTGAATTTATGATTACCCATCCAATTGTCCAGTTTGCGTTTGAACAATTGGATGGGTAACTTTGCTTCAGCATCTTCACTATGCAATTTATCTGCTGCAAAGCCTAGGGTTTAAAGTGAATTTCTAAAAATCCTTCCTGTCTTAATCTCAGGATTATGTTTTTCTAGGGTGTAGGCTCCAGACCATTCCTATACTGGCTTCCCTGCCTCTTCCCAAGACTTTGAATTGAATAGCTTTGTTTCACTTCATTTTCCCTCTAGTCTCGATTACAGCCAGGGCGTTTCTGAAGACTCTAGGATTCATGACTTCCACCATTCCTATGCTTCATATTGCGAGGTTTCAAATGAGAAAGCTACAGGCGTTCCTAAAGTTAGTCTGGCTTCAACATTCTCATCCTTTGGACTTTCCGACCTCTCTCTTCTTCCATGCCTCAAGCTAGAGCTTTAGTGGTGGATTCATCAACTGTCCCTCAACCCAGAGCTTCCTTTTCAGCCGTAATTCCCCTCTCAGGAACTCTATTTGAATACCTCAAATGCAGGATGGGGAGTGTTCTTTAGGCCTTTGAGGGTTCAGGCCATTTCTTTTTGTTACTGTTTTCATGGTAAAAGCCTTTCGTCTGTTAAGGCTCATTGTACCAGGCCTATGGCTTCTTCTGGTGCTTATTTCAAAGGATCGGATGCCAACTCCATCCTTGAGGCAGCTACTTGAACTTCTGTACATACTTTTGCCAAGTGCTATAAGTTGGATGGAGTTTCCAGGGCTAGAGCCAGATTTGCCAGGGCTGTCATGCATGGTTTTCTTGAGGGCTCTTCTTTACCTTCCTTCTCCCAACTTTCCTCCTGATCTTTTGTACTCTCCCTACTGTAAAGAATACTACAGCTATGGAAAGACGTAGTACAGTTGTGTCAAATCTTACCATAACAGTAGATATCCTCCTTTTCACTGTTGCATTATTCACTCCCTCCCTATTCCCCTTTTTTTATTCTCTTTCTGCATGCACATGTTAGTCTCTCACTTCTTGGACTGTTGTTCCTGGGGATTTTTATTTCTGAGGAAGGTATGTCTATACACTACCTTTATGCCCAACGCCATGCACGGGGAACATATATGTAACTTACGCTATCCCTATTACAACCTAAGGCTTTCTTATACTGGCTGGATATCAGGCTGGCCTTGGCAGGGAATCCCTAGTGTAAGGAATACTGCAACAGTGAGGAGAAGGGCATCTACTGTTGCTATAAGATTTTACACAGCTGTACTTGTGTGTTTGTGAATGCTTGTGTGTCTGAGCCTGTCTTGTGTAGTGACAGTGTTACGGGAAGGTTTTAATGACCTTAAGATGTAGGGTTAGGTTGGGGAATGGACAGCACTAGGGTTAGGGTTCACACCCTTTACTAAGGTGAACCCCCCTACCCCCCTTTATAATAGGAACCAACCCTAATGCTGCCCCTTCCCCAACCATAACCCTACACCTTAAGGGCATCAAAACCTTCCAATAACTCTGCCACTATTCAGGCAAATTTGAGAATAGTGTTACAGGGGTTTTTAGTTTTAATATTAGGATAGGAAGTGGTTTCCTTTCTCATTGATATTGTTTTGGAGGATATTGTTTGTATCTGTATTTCACTTTTTTTTAATTTGGTATTGTGTGTGATCAAACTTATTTTGTTGGTGTTTTAGGTTCGACTTTAGGGCAGTTTAGTCATACACAATACACCATGTTAAAGTTATGAAGTCTTTTGTCCAAGCATTTTGTTAGAAGAACTAAATATTATTGGCCTGCATAATATTTATCAACATGAATATGTAAAGGACAGATTGGTAATTAGGTGTAATCAGTTCTTTTATAGTAAGACCGTTAGTCTTCAAAGAGAACTTAGATTGACATGATAGATATTGACTTTTCTACTGCTTTTAATAGAGGTGACCATCTATTACTAAATACTGTAATGGATTAGTGAATGTTTGTGTAATAGACAATGGCAGACTGAATGTAGGCTGTATCTTGGAAATGTAATGGGTTAGGACACAGGACTACTGCAGGGAGTTGATATTAAGATCATACTTGGTTAGTCTGTATATCTGATAGTACCATGTCATCTAATGTCTTTTATTGTCTTTATACGTATGAAACTTAAAAGTATGTTAGAACACTGAAGGGCAAGGGGAAAATTCAGTTGTACCTAAGTGGTATAAGTGAATGGGCAGAAGCAAATAATATGAAAATACATACAGAAAAATTATGCAGATGAGTTTCAGTCTTTTACATCTAAGTCATAGCTTTATAATCAAACATAAAAAAGGTAAACATATTTAAAGTCTTGCTGTATGACTTGATATTGGTATGATGACAAACCAAGCATAATGTTGTGAAAGACTGTAACAGGCGTATTGGTTGTACTGATTAAATCTAGAAATGTTAAAGTGGGGTGGACATTTTGCCAGCCTAGTTATTCCAAAAAAAATGGCGTATGAATTCTTTTCAGTAAAACTGAGGGAGCAAGACTGGAAGACATACAAAGAAGGTATGGAGAAATGCTCTGCAATTAGCAGAGACTGACTCATGAAGAGTTTGCAGAGCTTTCTAGATTTAGTCTGTTGTTTAAGTATAAATTTAAGCAGGGTGGTTTTATCCTAGTGAATCAGGCCGCATGTAATCCATTGCTGTGAGAATGTCTGGTGCTTTTAAAAGATTGAAAAAACAGAGAAAATGTAACAGTTGAGAAATTCTGGGGGGATGAAAAAATCTAAGTCTGAAAGACTAGTTAAAGATCAGAATTTATTGTCCAGACTAGTAATAAATAGCGAGAGCTGATTCCATTTAAAAAGTCATGAGTTATTGTATTATTCCTGGGTCATATAGTTGTAAGTTATAGGTTAAAAGAGCTTAGTGACCAAGCCTGAAGATTATTTTGTACTACTCATCTACTTGGATTTGTTCACAGCAGATAAGTTGAGAAAGTGTGCATCTTGACAGATAAATCCCCCACAGAGACTTTCACACAGCGTGCCTTCTGTTTATACTCAGAACACAACCTTGCGTACTGTGGCATCTATGCTGAGTTTAGTAAGAAAATGCTAAAACAAACTCAGCAAAGTTATCTAGATAAAAAGCTTGATGCTTTGTCCAAGTTTGTGATGACGATTGAAGTTTGTGACAAAGTATTTCAAAGAGAAGAAGGGACAGGAAATAGGGGAAGCTCTCATAACCCCTTAATATTTCTGTAGACTCAAGGGGCCTAGTCCCAGTGAGCTGTTTGTGTAGTCCCTGACCCTGGTATAGGTTCATAGGTTCATACTAGGCTATCTGCCCTAGGGCATCCGCAAGCCCAGCCAGAGCGTGTTCGGCTTTCGCCACCCATTTTAAATGAATTTTGCTATGCCCTTTTTCGAGGTTAGTATACTGTGCCTCTGTCTAACAGTGACACAGAAGTGATACCCGGGGTAAACCTACGATCTCCCATCCACTCATCAAGATTCCTGTTGAAGAGAGTCAATGAGGGACTCTGCCTAACCTGGACTGGGATTTTATTCCAGAGTGAAGGGAGCCTCTGGGTTATGAATCTGTCCCCCATTCACCAATGCCTCTGGCAAATCCCATTTAGAGGCTGCCTTGCCACCAGACCCTGGCATTTCTTCACTTCATTAACCTACTAATCCCTCCCACCTCCTCATATGATTTGCCATTAACATCCTCCCTTACACATACTAACCATCTTACCTGTTTACCCTATCATCTTCTAAGCATCATTCTAACTTGTTATACTCCACCACGCATCCTTTTCATACTGTACACACCTAACAACGTCCATTCTCCCTTTCACCCTTCTTGTCATAATGCTACACCTATTTATTTCTATAACATTGTTTACCCTCTTATCAATCTTCTCATCCTGTCATCATTCACTACCTGATCTGTACCTCAGCCCTACACTTCCACACCTAGATTACCACACCCCAAGACCCCATTCTTTCCCTGTATCACCTTCTCTCTTCTCTCATCACTTTCCTATCTCTACAAATCTAAAATCTCCCCCTTACATCCTATCCCTTCAAAATCTAAACTCAGTCATTACTATCAGCTCTCCTCTCACCAGTCCCACCTTCTCTCAGAAGATATTCATCCCAATCCAGGCCCTAAAACCCACCCCACTCCTCCCTCCAGTCCTCTAACTCTACCCTCTCCTCAAATCAACTCCCAACTTTATTCTACCTCTACTTCTAAAAACCTGAAAGTTATTAGTCTTAATATCCATAGTGTCCTGAACAAAGTCTCCAAATTCCACTCCTGGCTATCACAACATACTCCTGATATTGTCACCATCCCTAAAACCTGGCTAAAGCTTCACCTATCTAATAGTGCAATCTTATCCCCTGGTTTACAATATCTACCATCAAGAAAGACCTGCAAAAAAGGTGGAGGTGTAGCTATATTATACTCTCAACATTTCTCCCTTCGTCCCCTTCCCCTCACCCCTCTTAGTTGCTGAAATACTCATAGTCAACTGTAACTTAAATAATAAAAAAAAATGCCATTGCTTCAATATACATACCTCCCAGAAACAACTTCCCTACCCTTGAACTCTTTCTTGCGTGGATCTCTTAAACCATCCCCTACGGAACCTTCATTCTAAGTGATGTTAACATTGACTGGAACTTGGTGTCTTCTTCCTCCCCCACCGAAGGCATTAACTTGTATACTTTCTCTCAACTCATAAACTCCCCTACTCATCTTAACCAACAATCTAATGCCAGCTCTACTCTTTACTGGATCCTTGCCTCCCACCCCAATCGCTATCATAACCCCTCTATTCTACCTGACACTTAGTGACCACCTCCCAACTTCCGTACAGCACCACTCAACCCATCCATCGTAATATCACACATATAGAGACTGCCATAACCTCTCTAATATTGATCCAGATATACTGAATCAAGTTCTCTTCCATCAACTGGTCTTTTCTCTATGACCTCCCCCTTGAAGATGCCATCCTAAAATTTAACAGCATATTTCTCAGTACTCAACTCCATGGCTGCCATCAGAAAAGCAAGTGTTAAATCCAGCTATGCTCCTTGGATAACCAAAGATACTGTCTCCCTTATGCAGAAAAGAGTGTGTGCTTGGAAATTCTGGCATAAGCATAAAACTCCCGCCAGTCACCAGCTCTATAGAGAACTTTGAAATGTAACCAAAAAAACAAATCAACCCATACAGTCATTTTATCTTAATCAACAAAAAACCCTAATTCCAGCCCCAAATAATTCTGGATTACAATCAACAAGCTCTTACACCCAGGAAACCCATCTCTCCCCCCCAATCCCTCCCCTGACTCCTCCCCAGTCGAAGCTTCCGCTCTGTTGAACTCCTTTTTCATTAACTTCATACATAACATGCTTAACTCTAATACTTACTTTATCCCTTACACCCCTCCCCCCTTTCCAATCTACTCCATTCTCCATTACACCAATCCCCACTTCCTGTAGCCGATCACTTGTCAATAAACTTAAACCCTGCTCCCCCTCTGCCGATAACCTGCCACCTCTCTGTCTCAAGATAGCAGCCTCCTCCATTGCATGTCTAGTATCTATACTTATCAGTTGGTCAGTTCAGGAAAGTCTTGTCCCTGTTATTTGGAAAAAATTTTGTTATACCCCTACACAAAGGAGAAAACTGCACCGACCCTTCTAATTTCACACCCATTTCTATTCTATCTCCCCCTTTCTAAAATACTTGAAAAATGTATACATAAACGGCACATCACATATCTCACTTAAGAGAACCTCCTCACCTCCACACAGCATGGTTTTCAGTCTCATCACAGCACTACTACGGCTTTTATATCTTTTACTCATTCTATTTCTACTTCTACCAACAATAACAAATTAGTCTCATGCCTGTTCCTCGACCCCTCGAAAGCCTTTGACATTGTGTCCCACAACCTCCTTCTCTCCAAACTAGCACACCTTAACCTCTGTAACTCTACTCTCAGCTGGTTCTCAAGTTACCTTTCTGACTGACTGCAATCTGTTAAATGTCTCTTTGCAACTTCCCCTTTCCTCTCTGTTCAAACTGAGGTTCCCCAAGGCTCCATCCTGGGGCCCCTGTTATTCAGTATCTTTACTAACAATCTCTATCAATCCTGCCTACACTGCACTCTTACACAATATGCTGATGACTCAACTATCATCTCCACATCAGACAGTCTTCCTCACCTACTCACCCTCACTCAAGAATCTCTGCATTCAGTTGAGAAATGCTCACTATCAATCAACTACTGCTCAGCCCGAACAAAACAAAACTCTTACTCTTTCTTCCTAAATCTCTCCAACACCTTTTCTGTCTCCTCTCAAAATAATACTACCATCCAAGTTGAATCTCACACTAAACTCCTCGAGGTTTACATAGACTAACTTAAATTGTCATCCACATCAATAATTGTATTAAAAAGAAACAGCAAAAACTTGTACTACTGTATAGGAACAAAAAAAATTCCTAACTCTGGAATCCAAATTAACCTTCGGTTAAGCCTACCTACTCCCACCCTACTATATGCTGCCCCAGTATTTACCGACCTCCAAAAGAACCTGTCGACCAAACCTGAACTCACCTACAGTAAAATAGCTAGACTCACCAGTAATCTCCTTTATCGATCACATGACTGCCTTTCCCTAAAAAAACTTTACTAGCTAGAGTTTCAATGTCAACTCATCTTACCACAGGTCCACCTGACTCACTCCATCCTTCACCAACCCCTAGATTGTCCATCTCTGGCAAACTTCATCTCCCCCTATATTCCTATTAGTGACCTACGTAGCTCTGACCAACTTCAAATTTCCAAATCTAACAAATCCATTGGAAAATTCATTTATAGTCACTCAGTCACCTCTATCTGGAACAAACTTCCTCTCCACATCTGCTCACTTAACAACACATCTAGTTTTAAAATAGCATTAAAGGAATATCTGCTTAACTCCTGGATCTGCTCCTGTAATGACCCTCTTAAATATTGCCTCCTTCGATGCTACCCTGTTTCTCCTTTAACCTTTGTCTGTCCCTTATTCTGTACCCATCCATTAAGTATCTTATCTGTTGTGCTTTGAGTATTCCTAGTTCACTTCTGTCCTACAGTCATTTCTTTTCACCCTCTGCCTTAGTCTACTCCTCGAGAACAAGCATATCTGGAATAACTTTCCACATGTTATTTTTTTTGTGATAATTTTGTATTTCCCATTTATTGTATGATGATTTTGATAATAGCCATGTATTGAACTAATATTGTATAATTCTCTGTGCATGTTCTAACTGTACTGTAATAGAGCTTTTCTCCTTGGGTCTCTGCTGAAATAGGGCATGCTGCCTGGCCAGACTAACCCGGTTACCAAATGTCAAATAAATAAACGAATGTCCCTCTCATCCGAGCCCTAAATGATGCTGGTCAACCCCAATTCTTTCCCTGGGCTTCATGGTTTGATGCCTGTCTAGGGATCTCTGAAGGGAAGGTCAGGGTCACTTCAAGCTGAAGTAAGACAGGGGCAGTCATATGCTATAACTGAAGACTTATGTCTTCATGTCTAGGACAACTCTTCCTTTCTTCTGACCACACCACAAGCAAGTAAATTTGTACAACCTTTTCCCAGTTTCCCACACAAGATTGGTTTAGACTGGTATAGGCCTTTGTCCTCCTATACAGAGTCATCAGACAAAAAGTTGACCTAGCCCATCTGTGTTGGGCATCTTGCTTCTATAGCAGAAGATATAATAATTTCTGTTATTGCAGGTCTGACATCTGGTTCGATATTGACATTACCATTTTTTCTGTCCCCCTCCATCCCCCAAATGTATCTCATTTGGTGGTAGCTTATTGAAGATGAAAGATCATTTCAAATGGGAGAGTAAGGAACTTTGGACACCCAGAAGAGATGTATTGGCCTTCTGGGCCTGGGTCCATGTAAAGCAGTGACAATTCCTCCTCTGTTTCTAGCCTTTGAAGAATACATTTTTTTGCATCTTTATTGGAGAAAGACTCTCAGCCCCCTGCTTCCAAGGGAAGAGGGGTTTCTCTTACAGGGTCCCAGTGTCCTGCTCTTTCTTGTAAAAGAATCTTGTTAACCTAGCTTTTGTATTACTTGCTGGCTGTTCTCACTGTGAATCCTGTATGGTGGAACATGGCCAACAAATATGCTGCTTGAAAGTCTACCTTTCCTGAGACAGGAAAGTCCTCTGCAAGGTGGAGTCCATTTGTTCTCCGAGGAAATGTACTGTCATCAAGGTAGATTCTGAGAGACCCACAGACCGAACTCAGTTGGTTTTATTTAGTTTGATGGTTTTACTTAGTTTGATTTGTATCTCAATAGCTGTTCATAGCATGTTACAGGACTTTCGGTGTCACCTGAAAACCATATTTGAGGCCTAAAAATACAGGATGAACCTAAAACTTAAGTTCCACACTCACCTAGATAAATGTATTAACCTGACAGTTCCTACCAAAATTTAATGAAATTGGAAGTTCAGGAGCAAACCAGTCTGGTAGTCTGCAAGCATAAATAAAGAATGCAATTAAAGAAAAAGCTTCTTAAAATGTACACCAAAACTAAAGTTCCACAACACAAAAAAATTATTGAAAGTACTGAAATATGCCATCAGGAAGGCACCTCATGAACTTAGGTTGGTATCAGCCTCGGAAGCTAAGGATGAATACAAATCCTTCTTTACTCATGTCAAGAAATTAAGAAATAGTACTCAACATGGCTGTAAAATTATTAAAAATGGTACTACCTATTAAAATCCAGTAGATATTGCAAATATGTTAGCTAACAAATTCTCTGCAAATTTTACCACCAAGGCAGCTATACAAAACCCACATATTCCAAAGGATCTCAAAACCTAGTATTACAGAAGAACACTTGCTAAAATTACTTCCTTAAAAAAATACATCTTCCATGGGACCTGATAACATATCAAGCTGCCTGATGATATACACTTGTGAAGCTGCACATACAGCTAGTCAGCTTAGCCACAGGATTTGTCTCCAAGGTGTGGTTGCATAGCAGTTGTGATGCCACTTCACAAGGGCAGCAGCACCGTACTCCAGAAACTACAGATGTATTAGCCTGACAAACCTCGTGTGTGTGGCCATGGAATTGGTCATGAGTGACCTGATAAAGTATGATATTAATATATACCTGTTTGCCCAGGCAGCATTGCTTCTCCCAGCTACACAGTTAACGAGGAACAAGACTGTGAGTAGTACCTTAATATGGGGCTGCTTTTACTTAATGCAAGGGGAGTCCTTGATGCATTCCAGCCTTATACATTTTTACATTTGGCAGCTTGGCTGATTTGATCTGATTTACTTTTTAGGCAATTTTTTTCAGGAGGATTTGCTTGATAACATGAGGGAAGCAGGAAACCTAATATTAAGAAATCCTACCAAAATAGTTGGGACAGATTTTCCATATGGTACCAGAGGAGGATCTGGAGTTCTCTTACTATCGTTCCTCTGATCTTTCAGTACTTGACCAAGTTATTCAGCTCTGGGCTGTCTTTGCCATTTTGATGTTACATCTTCTATTAATCTCTGCCTAGATTCCTATGGACACCCCTAATTTCTAGGTTGCCAGTCAGGCACTTCTTGAAAAAGAGTACTATATCTTCAGCCTCCTAGGAAAGATATTAATTCCCCCTTCATAGAAACTCAGTTTTGTCCTACAAAAAATTGATCAAAGTCCCTGTGAGCCAGCAGCTCCAGCCCTTTTCAGATTCTGAATATGGATAACAGTCTTATTTCTTGCAGTAACTTCAGCAAGGAAGATTTTTGAAATGCAAGTCCTAATTTGCAAAAAGCCTGCTTTAGTCTTTCCTCAAATGTGGTCAGTCTCTGATCCCCCTCCTTTAAGACTACGAAAGTGACAGAGATTTATCTGAATTAGTCTGTTATGAGTTTTCCAAATCCACAAAACAAAAGAGAAATGCACTTTCATTCTTTAGATGTTCATAGGTAATTGTAATGCTACATTGGATTCGGACCAGGAGATCTACTGCCCAGCTGTTTGTTATGAACAATGAATGAAGGGGAAACAAGCGTCTAACATTATATCCAAATGCCTATCACACTGCCTTAGATTCTACTATTCCCCTCTCAGTAAAGAGCTCAAAGGACAAAAGATTGCATTCAACCAGAGCGGAACTCCATAGTGCTTAATTTGCTTAACAGTGCTTTACCACAATTTAGGTAGAAGTGAAGTGTATCTCTGAAGAAAGAATGGCTTTAAATGCTCTTAAAAGCTTCATACTGGCACACTTTCTGTGCGTATGTAACAAGTGTTTTACAACTGTTAAGTGTGAAGATTCCTAAAAAGGTGTTCTTTGGTGGCTGCTGTTAATGCTGTAGTGTGAAACTGGAGAACCAATGAAAGAAATGTGCTTAAGTGTTTTCTGACTGGACTGTAATCATGACAGTCCATGTACAACAGTAGCACATCGACCATGTTAATGACGCACTTTACTTAGAAAATAAGTGACTTTTATTCACAATTACACAACCAGCCACTTAAAAAACAATCATCTTGATTTGATCCACAAAAGATACCAACAAAAACTGTTATTAATTTATATAGCGTAACAATGGAATGACTAGAGAAGGCACCTTTTCTACAGGACGTACTGTAAAAACTGCCTTGTGCAGGTTCTTTAGGTGTCACACAGTTGTCATTGGCTTTAAATTGATGGAGAGTTGCCAGTGACTTCAGTGGCTGTTTGCCTTCCTTTTCAACCACATGGTTTAAATGGTTGCTACAATGATAGGTAGGGGAACTCAAGTCCACTCTACTGTAGTTCAAGGGAAATGGTGTCTACATCTGTCAGCTAGAGCACTGGGTGGTATTCCTGGCTCTAAACATTCTGAAAGGGTAGTATAGTTGTGAGACTGTCCTACAGTACTCAGACAGCTGGGTTTTGATGTGTTATGTGAACAAACAGGGTGAAAGTCACTTGTACCCCCTGTGCAGAGATGTGCTGCAGGTCTGGCAGTAGGCCGTAGACCAGTGCATCAGGTGAATTTGGTGCTAGACACCTTGAGTTACAGCTATAGGCTCCTCATGGAACTGTGGATTCAGGAGTTATTTCTTGTCTGGGTCTTCCAAGATTAGGTCACCCTTGAGATCAGCCTATTTGCCACACAGGAGAATTAATTAAATCCCTTTTTTCTGTTATATTCAGCAAGGCAGAGGAAGCTAATGGTGGACATGCTTTATATTCCTGCATGCCTTTCCTACATTCCTTTTGATATCCTGCCTAAGCATAAAATTCAGAGGGAAAAACAAAAGAATGCCACTGGTAGATGAGAAGTGTGGGTTCAAGCTCCCAAGTCTAAGTGCAGGAAACTATCCTGCTACAAGCCGAGGGACTCTTCCTTCTTTTGGGGTGGTAATTGATTTTACCTTATTTCCTAGCACCCCTTTTAGGTCCCCTGCTGCCAGTGAACCTCTAAGTCGGAGTCACAGAGAAGATCAAAGCTGCTGGAAGCCTTCAGGTGTCAGACATGATGTTGAGTGAGAGATGGTACTACATCTATTCAGAGAGGTATCCCATGCTACATTAGTCTTGTTAGCTTGCAGGAGATCCTGAGTACATCAAACACCTGTCTGCATTGGACCCCAGGTACTCCATGGTCATTGTGTATTTTTTCTGCCCTGTATGCAGATCGTAACACTATGGAGGACAAAGCTGTTAGTAGTTTAGCTGATTAAGCATTTCTTTAAAGGAATTGATCTTCAGTTCTCTTGAAGACCACTTCTCCATCTTAAGGACTTAAGTTTGAGTAACAGGTAAATAGTTATGCTTTATTAGTTGCCTACTTCATCAGAACTATGTTTGTGTACAGACAGTATAGTTATAATTGAGGTTCATATTATTGCATGTGTCTGTACTCTTGATCTCCAAATGACTTTGCTGCAGTCTGGAAGTCATTCAGAAACACAAAAATGACCTTTAACTACCTAAAAAGTATTGTCATGCAGTTTGATGCTTCTAGATACTTTCTCACTCATACCTAGACTTGAACTTGTCCTGCCTAGCTTTGTCCCTCTTTCTGTTCATATACGTTTCCCTTTAGAGACAACAGAATACAAAATTCAATGTTTAGTTAGTTTAGCAAGCTGTTCAAGCATCAAACCTTCACTGAATTATTATGCCAAACCTGATACCTGCTACTCCTAAAGCCACTTTCTCCTGAATTCAGTTATTGCCAAACTGATTAATGAATAACACTGTTCCCTGCTGGCATTAGCTCAACATAAGGAAGCTCATGGAAATGTTTGAGATTTACCAAACTGAAAATATTTTTTATTCGTAGTTTTATGAAAATACATTTAGTTTGTGCAAAGGCATTTAGTAAGTTAACCCATATTTATGAAACCGTCTTCCAGATTAATTCATTGTTGTAACCAACTTTTGTTTGACAAAAATTGAAGATGCATCTGAAAAAGCATACAAATGTACCTGCTTCGGGGATGCTGGGTAAGTACTCTCATTGGGCTATTCTGACCTGCATCCCATTATCCTTTACACTATCTGCACAAAAATATGTCAACAAAGCTAGTGCTAAGCTTTCTTCTTTCATGTCTGTGTCTCATTGTTCTTGTACGTAAATCCACTCCATTTTTTCAGTCTATTCACTTATCTTCCCCACTGTTCTAACACTAAAATACTTTTCCTCTTGACTGTTCTATTACTGGCACATTTCTTGAGCCTCTTTAATCACTTCTGCTACTGCCAACACATTTTTTTTAAACTGTTACATTTTGCTTCTTACTTGAAGCTGTTACCTCTTCACTGTTTTGTATTGTACTTTTGTAAATGTTGGCCAAAATGAGTTGAATTGTTATAACAAGTGTGTTCAGTTTTGTTGTATACTTTCATTGAGAAAATGTTATCTTTAATTGTCTTGCCGTGTGGCCTGGGATGTAGATGAAAAGGGTCCTAGACCAGTCCAGTTAGCTGGTTAACAAACAAAAATAACAGTAATGAAGCAAGAGGCAGTGGCATGAAGAACACAAATCTTAAAGAACAGACTTGGATAGTCTTTAGACAGTGGTAGTCTGTAAACCTCATGAATGAGATGGGCAACAAATTAAAGAAACAGGGTTGCAGGAAGGATTTTTGGGAATAAAAAATTTCACACAAGCTCACAAGCATGAGCCAAAATTATGTTAAATAAGTAATTAATTCATTCTCCAGTAGAACTCTGAAAGCTTCTACTCTAACTTCCAATGGCTCCATCTTGAGCTGTTTAACAAAATCTAATTGTTTTTACAGTACAAATATTCATGTCTTTAGAACTATACAAGCTAGAAGTGTAAGTGACGTACTCTTCAGTGCAAAGTCATCTTCACAGCTATAGCATTCAGTCGATTGAAAGTGTTAAACTGGAGTTTGTAGGTGACAATAAGTATAGTAAGCATTAATTTTAGTGTTTTTTAAACAGTGTACAATACCTCAGCACCCATTCGAGCAATATAGGTGTGTGTGTGTGTGTGTGTGTGTGTGTGTGTGTGTGTGTGTGTGTGTGTGTGTGTGTGTGTGTGTGTGTGTGTATGTGTACTGTCAGCTGCATTTTGTTCATCCATTTGTTTGGTCTTATATGGCTAAGAAGTTGTCTGTGTTGCCATGACATTGAGATATTTAGAGAAATATGAAAAATTTGACAATAGAAAGAAACGTCACTATATTAACACCATCGAATATGTATCCACTTGTTCTAGACAGAGGTCAATTATTAATACAGTCTTCCTGCCCACAACATAAGCTGTATCATGAAATCTTTCAATAGCTTTGTATGGAATAAATGCTTACAGTTGTTGACATAGCTATGCATAGGCAATATTAAATACCTGGAAGTGCCACCACGATGATGATAAACACCTAGAGACATCACTAGGGTTTAATGGGTGTATGTATGCTACAAATGGCACTTTGTGTGTGTGTGTGTGTGTGTGTGTGTGTGTGTGTGTGTGTGTGTGTGTGAGAGAGAGATTTTATTTATATATAATTCACATACGCACACACGTTTTTATTTTCGAGAGATGATGGAGTCGTGTACTTCTAAAGACTATACTTCAAAAAACACCTCTCTACAGCTGAGCAATGTCCACTAAACCCTTTCATGTGAGGATGCACCTCCACAGCCCGTGCCTCACTGTAGCAGTTCAACATTCACAAGTGTCCAAAGTTAAAAGAAAAGCATATTACTACTGCTTCACTAGAGAGAAGCTGAATATAGTAGTAGTCTCCAAAAGCATACGCACACAAAAAATACAGGCACCTGCCAGCTCTTGACCAACTGAATATTCAGTAGAACACCATGGAAATAGAAAATATATGGTTTGAGCCCTAACGCACTGAATGTCACTTCAACAGCCAAACAGTCGCCACATGAGGATTGAACCCCCCTCTCCCCCATCAAGATATTAGGAGTGAGATACGGTGATAGTGAGGTAAGGAAGTCAGTTTGACAGGTGGTCACTGTCTAGTTGGAGATTGACAAAGGATTCCAGTAACAGTCCCACTGATTAGACCTTGTGTAGTTAAAAAAAACTATTCTGTATATGCATACATTTTCTGTTTAATGCAGTAAGATGCCATGAGGTATGTATTTTTGAGGAATGAGCCTGGTGAGTGAGCACCTTTATCTTGCATACCTTTTGGTGCTTTAATGTACTTGCAAAATGGAGGTCTCTATATTTGTATGATGATTATTTTGCAGTGTATGTTAATCCCGTATTAATATTCATATGTTTTTAGTGCATTTTAATGTTAAATGGGTCCTTCACCCATTTTAACTAAATGATTTTTCTCCATGTTTATAGCTTTAACTATGTATACTTCTTTCTAGGGACTCTGCTGTCAAGCTGTTATACACAGCAGCACTGTCCCATTTGTAAATGTCAATTTGCATTTGTTTTCATAAATCACATTTCTGAGAGGCACTAATTAATTGTTATTGTTCAGATGAAGTTGGTCTATTGATGTGTTGAATATGTGTTGAAGATCATGTCAAATAAAACCTTTTTTCACATTTTATCAGCTACAAGTTAAACTGTTTGATATGAGGAGTTATAATGATGACAATTATAGTATGAAATTTGGAATAGTCATTTGGAAATGCCCAGCGGTATAAACCTTGGCTCAAGATGATTGTTACTGCTGAAATGACACACCGACCGTATGTACAAATTGGGGAAAAATGGCTTGAGAATGGATGGATTAGGGGACCCTTCTTGCAAACGTGTGACATTGCATAGCTCCAGTTGTACATTTAATTTTTGTTTTTATAAGTTACAAAACAAAAATCTCTGATCACAAGGATCCAAATGATTGCAAAGAATGGTATTATAAAATAATATAAAACACAAGGGTCCAGATTCAATAAACTCCATGTAGGTTCCGCTTTAAGCTTACACGGAGTATATTCGCGTAAGTGATACTGCTCATTGCGTGGCATCGTGCAGCCTTGCGCCGTGAATATTAATGATGTGCGGCATGCATAAGAAAGATTTCACGGCTCACCCCCCCCCCCCCGTGTTACTGGTCATGAAACCTGTATAGTGAATGTGGATTATTCCACTCAAACATTAATTAATGAGAGAACAAAGGGCAAGCACATATTTTCTGAAGGATATGAAGTATGGAAAAGAAATTCATTATATATTGACTGCAGTCTTCAGTGATTTCAGAATAAATCACACATTTTGCAAGGAACAGGCCAAAAATATGTTGCAAATATCTTGACATTCTGGAAAACTCTGGGCAGTCTGCCTTTTATGTTTTAATTTCTTTTTCTTTTCTTTTCTTTTTGCCAGTGTTTTCATGATGTGCCGCTTGGCATAAATATATTTGGCTGTGCTCACCTGATTTGCGCAAAGAGCAGCAGCACACAAACTGGAGGAAGAATGGACCACCCAGGTTGTAGACAGGACCCATACAGCCATACATATGAACTGCATGCATTTGATTAATAATACTGTATACTGCTCAACCATGATATGCGGCATTATAGGCTCATAGGCAGGTACTAGGCTATCTGCCAGAAGGCATTTGTAAGCCTAGCCAGAATGTGTTGGGTTTCGCCGCCCCCTTAGATTAGTTCCCTGTGCCTCTGTCCAGCAGAGCCATTGAAGTGATCCCTGTGCTACAGTTAACTAATTTACATTAATTACAATAACTAAGATAGGAGATGTCATCTCACTAATCCAGTGGCAGCAGGTGTTAAGTGTAGGTGTCGAGTGTATATGGTCCAGGGTTCTAGGACAGGGTGTGCAAGTTTTGTTTTACCCTTGTCTTGTAAGATTGCAGATTATAGCAGTTAAGTACAACAAACACAAATGTTTCTCAACCTTCTTGTAATAGCTGTAAGTGTAGGAGAACCATATATATGGTACATTTGACAAGCCCATTTACACAAGTGCCTGTATACCTAATAAGCTAGAAATTGCATTGTTCACCTCTTTTGTGCATTTCTTACTATCTCTGACATGGTGCCCACCAGTTTGCACAATGGTAAATGATGCACAATGTTTTGAAATGTTGCAAAACCAAAATGTGCATACTCAGTAAGAGCGAGACATGCAGTAGTTGAGAAACTGCAGCATATAAAATGCAGATGGCAGGAAATGCTCATTACACATTAAGCTTGAGCAATGGCAGGCATGTCTGGAGTTGCTGGAGAGAGTGTGTTTTTTTGGGTGCATCGTTGGGCTGTTCAGGAGTTCAAGAATTTTGTTAGACTCCTAGTTAAGGAGTATGGGCCCAAGTTGTTGCTACAGGACTATTCTGGCTCAGAATATAAATCTGAAACCTGGAGTAGTGTTGCAAGGGCCATAAACAATGAGACGGGTATCTCCTGCACAGATGAGCAATGCAGACATCATTTTGATGACCTCCAGAGCAGGAAGCAGGATACCCTCAACCTTTGGATCAGGGAATTTTAGGCAGGGGACAGCCCACAGCTGTGTCAATTTGAGTGAGTAATTCTAAGAGTTAAAAGCTGAATATAGTCAAGACTGGTATTCATAATGGTGTTCTGTTCTGTTTTTTTTCACAGCTGCTGAGGACCTTGACTCAAATGCTCGGTCCCGTGCCATGCTCCTAGTAAGGATGTGAGCAGCATGTCGCATGTATGCATCAAAATGGTACTGTCTAAATATTTTGCTACTAATAATAATTTGTATAGTAATTTTGTAGCATTAAAAGTTAAGGACCACTTTTCCCACAGCACAGTCCCCATGGGACAATCCTACACACCATCCCTGACAGTTCGTCATGGGTAATAAACGCACCCCATCCACCACTGCTCCTAGAGAGAGCCACAGGCCTATCCTCAGGGGCAGAACTAAATGAGGGGCTGGGTAGTGCAGGGGCAGCAGTGGGGCTGCTACCAGGTTCTGCACCAGACGTGCTGGGCAGCAGTGCTGTAGCCAATGGAGTGAGGGCAGGTGAATCCCGTGGGACAGTTCTTACCCCTCTGTGCTGTGGGAAAAACAAAAATTAGAAAAGTAAACATAAAAAAAGAAAGCGACAAAAGGGTTTGGGTGAGAGAAAAAAAAGGGAGAACATTAGTAACGTCATATGTGACATACAAACCATTGATACAAGTATTTGACTCTATTCTATTACCTTTGCTTTTAACAGTATCAACTCCTAAAAATACCTTTGTTTACTATTGACTAATCAGCTCTTAACTGTACTACAGATTGCAGTAAGCAATCCTTGATTTGTGCATACATTGCACATATGCATACTCCAAATATACTGATTACAGTTTACAGCAAGCCAGTGGTGACACTGCTTTACAGCTCTGATGTTACATTTCAATATTGTTGAAACCTTAACAGTATTGTGTATTTGGGAAGTATGGATTTTGAAAGCACAACTTATGACTACTTTGTAATACTGAACTGTTGTTTTGCCCTTCAGAGTAATGCATGCATACTTCCCTATTACAGTTAAGAAATGAATGTTCAGTTTGATACAACTGTATAATTAACTAATAAATGCGTTGTAACTTTTAATGCTAAAATAACCCCACTATTGGGATGCATATATGCCACATGCATCTCACATTTATGCCAATCTAGCAGCATGGGTTCACACATTTCAGTTCCAGGTCCGAGCAGAGTACCATTAAGCATATACCTAGCCTGACTATAAACAGCTTTTAATTCTGACAAGTAGTCTCTGTAAGTGATACATACACATCTGTGAGTGCCCCAGTCCTACATTCCTCGATCCAATGGTTGAGGTATCCCTGTTCCTCATCCTGAGGCCTCTGTAGTGGCTCCTACATTGTTCACCAGTGCAGGGTGTAGCGCTGGTCATTGCCTGGGCCAGATTATTCCATGCCTCAGCCTTGTAATCTGAGATGTGACATTTCCTCTGCAGCAGCCTCAACCCATGTTCATTCAATAGGAGTCCAACAAACACTTTGGACTCCTGGACACCCCATCTTTGAGCATGGAATCTCAAAAACTCTCTACGGATGCCAGGCATGTCTATCACAGATCAAGACCAATGTAGAATGATGTTTTTCTGCCAGTTGCTGGTATCGCGCTTACTTGGAGTGCACACTTTCTGGATTTACAACATACTGGGAGTGCACACTTTCTGGATTTGCAACATATGAAAGTGTTGTGCATCGCTTACCATCGCACAAACACATTGAGCAAGTGTGCGCACTGCCAGGAAATGTGTTTGCAGGATGGTCAATAGTATTAATTCAATGTATCCTGTGTATGTTTCTGGCTGTCTAGGTCCTATCAGATACTTTGGTGGCCCATTCATCCTGTTTGTGTAGTGCTACTTTAGGGGCAAACAAAATGCGCATAACCAAAGCCGTTTGTGCCAAGTGGCACATCGCACAGACAGCAGCCCCCCCCCCCCAAAAAAAAAAAGGAAAAAGGAAAAAAGTATAAAACTTGGAGATTTAGTTAAAATGTGGAAAAATCCATCCATGATATACAGAGAAAAAACTGTTAGTAAACATGAGATATGACTACATAGGTCTGGATCCTGGTTTACTGTCATTATGTTGAAGTGGATTCGGACGAATCCACTTCAGTAAAAGGCAGGGGGTCAAATGGTGACAATGTCGAACCCGACATTGCCGAAGTACAGATCTTGCCCCTATCTGGAGCCATGTTAAAGCTCGTTCCATGGTCTCATTCGAGACGTAATTTGGCAATGTTTGGATTCTGCAGTATCAACTTTCGTGGACGTGGGTCAGTATAAGCAGTGTTCGACTGAGTCCGGTCTGACATGTTTGTGTCTTTCGGCTTTTCCCGGTTAGGGGTCGCCACAGCAGAACTCCGGTCTGCTAATGATTGGCAGTTGATTTTTACATAATGGCTTGCCAGGCCTGACACACAACCTTCAACGAAGGTATGCCCATTCGTGCATGTCTCCACGCAGAAGATGCTCCTAGCTGAGAATCGAACTGGACAGCGTCTTACTGAGAGGCGACAACACTACAGCAGCACCACCACAAACCCTGGATCCCAACTCTTACTGCAGTGCACTGTCACAAAACAGGAGGGTGACTATCCATGTTTGCCCCACAAACACCTTTGCAGCAATACATGACAGAATTCCTCACACAACCAAGTGCAGCTGAATATATACTGATATCATGGCATGACCTGTTATTTGTAAATGTATTATGTGTAATACATTTGGATGTAATGCACTTACTGATCATACATCTGTCTATAATTATTCCTTGCCAATATACAGCTCTGTCTTACCTTTCTGTGTTTCTTGGTCATTCATCAGTTATCTGACCAGTACTCAGAGACATGCAGTGTGTAAGCCAGTCTATATCATTTACCTTAAAATGTGTGAGGATGTACACTGGTGAACAATATGAGATGCAACTGCCATCGAATTAATGAAAGGTTGGATGCCAGAAACAAGCATAGACTGCTGTTTTTGGTGGTGGGGGGGGCAAAGGTAGGTTCCTGTCAGGGAGCATGCAGGGGTATAATGTTCTTTCAAAGGGGGTGGAGCCAGGCTGAGAACCTGTTGTGGCATAAACAAGGCTATGTTGTTCATATTGCTCTCCTTGTTTTGCATACTGCCGGTTTGATCTTTTGTGGCTGGTGAAGCCAGAAACTGTGTCTCATTACTTTCAGACTTCTCTGTTATGACTTCCCAGTTCAAAAGGATGGTGCTAAACTGGGGGCATGTAGTGATCATCATTACTTTGAGAAGACATCAATGTGCAAGTCTTTGAGGCCTGAGGCCTACTACTTGCCACTGGACACATACATGTCAAATAACTCTCTGCTTTCGCATGTGACATTAATTTCTGTACAATTCTCTCACCTTGTACCAAGTGATGAAATGCAAGGATGTGTTATATTATTATTATTGTACAATACAGTACATGTTCAGGACATAACTTGTAAATGCAGCAGTTGACAGTGTTTAGGGCTGACTGTGATACAAGCAGTACAAAGCCAGTACATGGGGAGCTAAAGGCTGCGGCTCTGAGTTGAGGCCGGCAGAGGTTGCAGGGTTTCTGTATTGTGTCCCTGTCCATCATGTAGCACTCTACAATGTCCATGTCATGTATGTGTGATAAGTTAACTGTGGCCTGAAAACTCTTTTCTTTTGTGGAATAGGCCTATTGGCAGCAGCATTGCCTGTAATCTGTAGCACATACAAATGGAGTTAAACAGCAGCAGCTCCTAACATTCTGTCTGTGTAATCTTTGTGTTCGTACTTCACTGCTTTTGAAATCCACAGGAAAAACCAGCATGGTTGCTTTATAACTTCTTGAATAGCTGCACCATATTGGTTGATTAGCATGTAATGTAGCTGCTTATGGTGAAATTAGCATCTCTGAAACAGCCTAGACGGATGCAGTCCATTAATAATCTATTCCATTATAAAAAGGCAAATGTGCAGCTAGCCAAACTGATGGCAAGGATACTTGCTATATGTTCAGCAAAGCAAAATATTTCCCAAGCTATCCTTACAGAGGACTGTAGAACTCCAGCAGGTATGCTGTCATTTTTTATCTATGTAATGCATATGCTGGAATATATTGATGAATAATGTGAAGTAAAGCCTTTTACACTGTTTATCTGTATGCATTAGTTAGAAGTGTACTGATGGCATGGCCATGTTTATCAAGCCATTTCAGAGGTATAAATGATCAACAGTACATGAAACTAATAAGCTGTGTGATACATATGTACAAATGTTTCAGAGACTGGTGCTTTAAATGCATGCTTAGCATTTCAAATGTGTTTATTAGCAAAATGGTTCATGTGCCTGTTCTTTAGGGGGTGGGGGGAGCAAAGAAAAGTTACTGTTATGTCACAAACTAGAATGGACTGCTCTTTTGTGGGGGGCACAGTTTAGTTACATGGCACATAAAAGGATGTGTTGCTCTTGCTACTCTCCTTGTTTTGCACCCTGCTTGTTGTTAGTATTTCACATCTGTAGTATGTTTTCTGTTTTTTTCAGTGGGTACTATAGACTGTCTACCTTACCGGTTTTGTCTGGTAACAGTTATTTTGTAGTTATTGTAGTTATATGATGGTTGTCATTATCATTTTGTTGTGTTTTAGGACCAAAAATGTCTCTGAGGCACAGACTCCCCTTCTGTGAGGCAGAAGATGCAATCATAGTGGATACGCTCCGTCAACATGTCACTTTTCTTGGAAGGAGTCTTTCCAATATGCCAGAGAGGCTGAGAATATGGCAGCAAGTCGTTGCTAACATAAATGCCATAGGCGGCCATGGCTGTATTTATGAGCAGGTGTGCCACAGAGCCACTGACTTGATGACATCTGCACAGAGCCGTGCAGCTGCTATTGCCCGAGACCAGAGGGTAACGAGGTGGTCCTGCTGCAGAACCACCTTGTATCCCCAATGAGGAATTCCTGGTGAATATTCTGCAACAGGACAACTCGCAGCAGAGAGGCCCACAATATGTCATTGATGTGGATGCCCCTCCTTCTTAGTGCCAGGAAGAGCTTCCAGGTAGATTTTGTTATATGACCATTTCAATACTGTTTGTAAAACAAATGAAATAAGTTACTTCTGTGTCGCATGTTTTTGAGGGGGGATTGAATATTAGTAGTACATTGATTAAGCTCAGTTTGGAGTAGTCACCCACAATCTTGTTAAAGTAACACATCATGCTGATTGAGAGAAGTACATGTAGTATCTCCTATCTTACTGTTAAATGCGATGATGTTGACCTTACCTCTTGCTTAACTTACTTCAGGACCATCAGGAATACAGCAATGTAGGCCTCCTGCACATGGTAAGCCAAATCAGGTTATTTCAATACTGCAGATCAATTTCTAGAAATACAATGTTATTTTAGGCCTATTTTATGTATTACTGTACTGTCTGTAATAGTGGTAGCACTGTTAGTTGTTTAGCATATATTGCACCATAGTAATGTAGGTATTAATGTATGCCCGTGTTTCTCCCTTTTTATCACATGTGATCAAGACAGTGGGAGTGTGGGCCCTGTGTCACCTTTATGTGAGTGTATCATCAGACACTGCTGATGATGGTGGCGAAACTGACTCACAGTCGGGGGGGGGGTGCAGAGGTTGAGTCTGACACAGAGGTTGACATCCAGCCACCCCCTTCTTTTTCCACAGACACAGCCTGTAGGGCTACACAGTTTTTCATGAATAAATGAAATGAAATAACCCACTCTGACAAGGTTGGGAATAAAGTACTCAGTGTTAACATAACATGATTTTTCCAAGTCTCATATTTTTAGGTGTTCAAACTAAATTTTTTGTTGAGGTATAACCTTTTGTGAAATATTTCCAAGAGACACATTATTTTCTTCCTTCAACATACATAACTTTTAGATGTTAAACAAAAAAGATTTTCTCAGAAATTTCTTAAGTGTTCCAGTCAGTCTATTTTATTGAAGTATTGACCTTAGAGAAGTCTTGTGTTATGTATTTATTTAACATTTGTTTATTGGGGAAAGTCAGACTTGCACAGAGCCCATTTTCAGGGGATGCCTGAGGAGAAATGCTCCAGACGCACATCTTTGGAATGTGGGAGGAAACCGGAGCACCCAGAGGAAACACACAAACGCAGGGAGGACATTCGGACTCTGCACAGAAGACAACCCAGCCAAGAATCGAACCAGAGAACCTCTTGTGAGGTGACAGTGCTAACCACTGCACCACTGTACCATTCATCTTGTAATATCTTGGGTTGAAAACCTTTTAGGCAAATGTTAATCTCAGACAAATCTAGTAATTAAAAGTTCTGTCCATTTCACACTGATGCCGTTTACATAAGTCCATAGCTATGTTTTAGCATGCTTGAAATGGACATGTTTTCATTGAGACCTGAAGAGTCCTGGGCATTAAAATACAACTGCCATTTCAACTCTCTAGACTCTAAGGAGTTCTCCCATGGTCCACCTCTAGGACATTGGTCAACCTTTTGAAGTACTGTGAACAAGAATTTGTTGAAGTCACTACATTCTAGCCTATGTCTGTATAGGGCATTATTAACATTTTGCCTGTCTATATCTTATAGATGCGCCTATTTAGCACCCTCTTGGTCTTACACAATGTGAAATGTCCCCCAGGTGTTGTAAATCGCAATATAAACTATACCTTTAGAGTTACATTTGCCATTGTCCAGTAATTTTACTCTTGTTTTGGGTTGTCTTAATTTAAACAGTTTGCCCTCCACAATATAATTGCACTGGATAGAACTACCACATTTTTTCATACTTGTGTTGAATTGCTGCTACTGTTCATGACCCTCAAACGTGTTCTTCAGATTTTTCCTGTTTTATGCACTATTGTCAGTCTTTCACCTAATATCTTCCTAGCCTCTTTGTCCTTTATAAATGTGATCCATTGTTTATTAATGGTTCTCTTTACTTCACTTTTGGCCGGATGATATTCCAGAGGTAAACACCTGGTGTATTCTGTTACTGTACTTTTTCACTTTCAGCTAAGCTATGACCCAGAATAGGGCTAAATCTGGAATTTTTTTTTCTCCCCACCTCCTGTCGTATTGCATTAATAAAGTCGCTTGGATAGTTGCACTCCACAAACATATTGTCCAGCTTGTCACTTTAAACCCAGTTATCAGTAACCATCCTAGACAGCCTCACATTTTGCCTGTTTACCATGGATTTTTTCTGGTGTTTTGGGTGCCTGCTGTTGAAATGCAGGCAAGAATTTGAGAAAGTTTGCTTACGATAAATATTTGAATGGAACCTCCCTTGAATCCTTATAAAGGGTAACATCCAAATAGTTGCAAAATTTGTCATGAATGGGTTGTGTAAATTTAAAAAAAAACTTGTAAAGGTATTGATGTAGTGAATAAATGTATCAAACTCGTCTTGTATATCCTTCCACATGATGAGAATATTGTCTAAAAATCAACACCAACATTCTTTGTTTTGGGAGTGCAAAATGTGTTGCTCCTCCCATGCCCGCATCACAAGAATTGCATATAAAGGTGGTTTGTTTTTGCTTGAGCAACTTGCCCTCAAAGTATACAAAATTACTCTTGAGCATGTACTCCATAAAATTCGACAGAATAATGTAGTCTGTTGTGGTTGAGGTACATTTTAAAAGGGCTTTGGAAAATCAGTCTTTTCCTTCCACCATGGAAATGCAACCAGAAAAGCCAACTACATCAATATAAACAAGTAGCATTTTTTCATGGTATAAATCTGGTGTGATTTTTCTAAGATCCCAGGAGTCCTTTAAAATGTGAGGCTGTTCCAGGATGAAGCTGTTTAGTTTACAATCAACAGAAAAGGCCAGTGGATAAGTCGTAGAGTGTCTTGCCAGTACAGTAGGTCTAATGTGGGGGGGGGGAGTCCAGTTCATTTTTGTGAACCTTTGGTATTCCAGAGATGGTTAGTATGATCGGCTTATCAATATGTAGAAAGAGGTATTCATCTTTGGAAATCAAGCCACTTATTAAAATATCTTCTAATTAAAGTCTGAGTTCTGATATGCTATTTGGACTTCTCGGTGGGAAGCTGAAACATATTTTTTGGCATAAAGTAAAATATCTAATATTCTTCTGGAATAATCCAGGGAATTCATCAATACAACTTCCCTGCCTTTGTTTGGTTTCGTGATGCGTAACAAATGGTCTTTGAGCTTTTTCAGTAGTTTTTCCTTGTCTTTGTCCAAATTACTGTGATAATTTTGAAAGAATGTTCCATTGTAAAACTATCTCTTCTGCAGTTTATTTCAAACAAATGGTCTAAAGAGTCACTTTGTGGTACAAATGTGCTTTTTTTTATTAAATATTACTTCTATCTTGCTGGTTTCCACTGAAAGTTAAAGCAGAGTTTATTTTCCTTGCATATAGTTTAAGTTTTATAAGGCAATCTACTATATTAAACACAGTAAAAGATACAAAGGTAAAACTGGAGTACAATCTGTATGTAATTATTTCTGTGGAATAATTGAACATTTTGAAACATTTTTTTTCTTTAGAAGACATATTTGACAAAGTGAATTGCTCATTGGTCTTCTCTTGGCTCTCCCCCTTCATCTGCTTCTTCCACCTCTCGACTTTGCTCCTCTGCTAATATGCTTTGCTAATATTAAATGTGTATATATATATATATATATATATATATATATATATATATATATATATATATACACACACACACGCACGCAGACGCATTTTGCACAACAGTAGCTTCACATTTGACGAGATCTACTACGGGTGGGATATAACTCAGGAGTGGAAAAACTTGAATAGAGTTTTCATAAAAGGGATGGGCAGTTATATAGCTAGAGTAAGGAGAAAAGCAAATGAATGATGCTTAAGGATAGCTTAAAATGTCAAATTATTGCAGGAGAAAGGGTCTGAATTGATTGGAGAGGAAGACCCTTAAAGCAGAGCAGGAGTTGTATGGATATTTAAGGAACAGGCTGCAAATTTGAGAAAGTAGTGCTTGAAGATTTGTGTTTTGATAACTTCCTGAGAATGCTATATTTACTAGCAGTTATATTCACCCGACAAAATGTAAAGAGATGTGTTCAGAATAAGAATTCCATGCATCCAGAACCCCTTTATCCCATTTTTGTGCATGAGATCACATTTAAGTCATTGGATCTCCTAAAGTAAGGCTGACAGCATTCGAGGCTTGCTGTCAAAGGTTATACTGTAAAGCTTAGCACCCACAGGTGATGAGGGATGATTTTTTAAATAAAAAAAAAAAATTTAGAACAAATGTAATTACCAGGGTTAAATCACAAAAGTGATCATCTATTTAGAACCTCCAGCCTATTCTTGCGGAGCCCAAACCGGAAACCAGCTGTTAGCGTGCACGGGCTGAGGAGGGTAAGAAACCAGCAGAAGAGGACTTCAGAGGCGCTTGTTTTCAGGGGGAATTAACTGCTGTGAAACTGAAGACTGGAAGAAACCAGCAGAGGAGGACTACAGAGGAGCTTGAAATGGAAGACTGGAGCTTGTTTTCAGGGGGAATTAGCTGCCGTGAAATGGAAGACTGGATCAACTACCGGTCTGCAGGGTGTGTGTGTGTGTGTGTGTGTGTGTGTGTGTGTGTGTGTGTGTGTGTGTGTGTGTGTGTGTGTGTGTGTGTGTGTGTGTGTGTGTGTGTGTGTGTGTGTGTGTGTGTCAGTTGCTATATATACTGGGGGCTACAGAGAACACATGGTAGTGGGTAGAGAATACTCGGGCTTAAACCCTGTACCTTGGGTGTAGGTGGCAAGGGCCTGAATTCCCTACCCACCACCACTTGTAAAAAAATTGCAGATGTTTGCCTCATATTTGTTCTGTTCCTCATAAAATCTTTGGTTTCCATGTGTTTGTTTTTCCTTGCAAAGTCAGTAGTGCTGTGGTGCACTGGTAGCATTGTTGCCTGACAGCTACAGATTCTCTGGTTTGATTCTTGGCTGGGGTGCCTTTGGTGTGGAGTCTGCATGTCCTCCCATCTGATAAAGAACATGTGTCTGGAGTGTTTCTCCCTACTCTGCTGAAAATTGGCTTTTGTCCCAAGTCAGACTTTCCTGGTTAACAAATGATCTGAAGTAGGGAGTTCATTTGTCAGCAACCTGTGGGTCTTTGATCCGATATCGAATCCGAGCCGGCAACTTGTTTCAAGCTAATGGATCCGAGCTCCTAGCTCCTCCCCTCACCCATAATCCCCTGCTAACCCTCCATGACCCCAGATCTAGTTTGCCGCGCTTGTGGATAGCTGGATTCCTGTGAGCTCGACTAGTAATTGTAAGTTAAGTGGGATTTTTCTGTCAACTTTCTTCTTTTTTTACAAAAATATAAAGTGTGTAAGTGTTAGGTTCCCTGTAGTGAAAAATATTTTTCTTTTAATTAGTTTTTCCCTCCCTTCGCTGGTCGTTAGAGAGTGTGTGTGTGTGTGTGTGTGTGTGTGTGTGTGTGTGTGTGTGTGTGTGTGTGTTGTGTTTTGGGGCCTGTGTGTGTGTGTAACACTACCTTTTCTTTTAAGTATGGCTGAGGCCCCAAAAGCCATTTTTTCTAAATGTACCGAGTCTGGCCATAAGCTCTCCCCGGCTGATGGCCACACTCGGTGCGTTCGGTGCCTTTGGGTTGAACACCTCACCTCTGGCTGTACTATCTGTGCAGCATTCAACCCCAGGGCACTGAAAGAGCGGAGGTCAAAGCTGGTCTTGGCGGGACTTTTACCCCCGGACTCAGCTCTGGCCTCCACTGCTCCCGTGGCTCCACCACAGGCTGTGGTTGCTGCCATTCCTGCCCCCCTTCCTTCGGCCGGGACTCAAACTCCCGCTAAAGCGCCGGAGGACAGGGAGGCCAGGAGGGAGAAATGGAGGGAGAAGCACCACAAGCGGCGGGCCGAGGCCTCCGCTTCAGCCCGGCCAGCTAAGCGGGCTTCTCCCTCCACTGCTTCTAGGTCTCCTCCTCCTCGGCTCCGATCCCCTTGTTTCTCCCCAGTGCCCGAGGAGGAGGAGGCCCAATCTCCATCGAGGTCATCGAGGCGGCATTCCAGGCCTGCCTCTGTGACCTCTTCAAGATCGACTTTCAGTATGTCCGATGCAGACTTGGACCGGATGATGCGAAGGTTCATCCAGGCCCAGCTGCAGATGGGAGTGCTCTTGCCCCTTGGGAGCTCGACACCTTTTTTCCATCCTATTGCTCCTTCTCCGACCCGCTATCTGGGTTCGGAGTGTTCGGAGCCCGAGCAGCGTTGGAGCCGGGGGTGGGTCGGCGCCGACAGTACTTGGTACTTCAGATCCGACCCTGCCCTCGAGCCTGTCGGATCCGACCTCTTGGAGCCGTGGCCCGAGCTTCGGATCCGAGGGATTCAATGTGCCTTCGGCTCCATCCAGGTCGGAGCGCACTGGTCCTTCGGATCTGATGGTCTTGGCACCGGTTCCGATCCCTTCATCGGATCTGAGTGGGAGCCGACTCTTGGAGCCCAGAGAGAGTGGTTCCCCCTCGGCCCTCGGCTTTCGATGTAGTGGAGAGGGCTCTGTTGAGAGCATCCGGACCCCCGGCCCTTGTCTCGGCTCCACCCTGCACTCCCTCTCTGCTGGGCCAGGCTTCCATCACCCGGCCAAAGGGACAGCCTGCTTCAATGTCCCAGATGGTTCCATTGGAACAGGATGTTGCTGGCGAGGCCTCCTCGGACAGTCCCCCTGAGGAAGTGCCCCGCAAGCATAAGTGCAAGAGGAGGCACGTGGACTCCCCTGAGTCCTTAACTGAGGACACGGACTTGGAGGAAGGGGAAGGCTACCCAAGATCACCCCCTGAGGATGTCTCCTTTGGAGACATCATGGAGATGCTGAGGATCAGAGGTGGGTGGTCTGCCCCCAAGTCTTCCTCCGACGAGTCCATGTTTCTGGAGGCATTCGAAGCAGGCCCGTCTACATCTTGGGTGTCCCCTCCGGCCGACCCCTTGGTGGACCATATTACCACCAGGGCATGGAAGGATCTGGACACTGTGGAGCCAATACCAAAGCGCCCGGACAGAATACTAAGTCCCCCCTCAGACAGGTCGCACTGGAGCAAGGGTCCCCCCGTAGATGCCATGTTGACGGCGGCAGCCACGAAGAGGGAGCAAGCTCAGGAGAGCCCCTCAGTCCATCCACCGAGCAAGGAGTCCCGCTCGATGGACCGCTTAGGGAAGCAAGTTTTTAGTTCAGCGACCTTCTCTGTAAGGTCTCTGAACTATATGGCACATGTCATCAGGATGCAGCAGGATCTTATCAAAGAATACGCTGCCTCCCCCCGGAGTCCATGTCTGCGGAGGACAAACAATTGTACTCCACCCGAATGGCCACTCTGAGATCAATTTCAAATACCTCTATGTGGCTATTGTCCCACGCCACCGAGGGAGCCGCTAGGGCTAGCGGAGCGGGCCTAGTCATGAGACGTCAGGCCTGGCTCCGTCATTGTGACTTTGCGGAGCCTTTTAAAGCGTCTTTTGCAAACGCCCCTTTCGATGGTTCTGCCCTGTTTGGCAAAACAGTTCGCGAGACACTTGTCCAGAGCGAGAAAGACGGGAAGACGTCTGCCGTCGGAGTCCGCTTCTCTGCTCCCCAGCAGTCCTTTTCGAAGAACCAAAAGCGTCAGAAGAAGATGTGGTTCCGGAAATTGCAACATTCCCAACCCGCTCCGGACAACCAGTCCTTCCATGGCAGAGGAGGACAGGGAGGACGCCGCCCCAGGGGCAGAGGGGCTCCGAGAAACTTTGAGTCCAGAGAACCTTTCTCTGAACGGCCCACGCAGCAGACCTGAAGTGTTGCCTGACTGCTCCACTCTGGAGGCAGTCGGGGGGCGCTTCTCGGAGCACCTAGCGGCATGGGAGTCCATCACGATAGACCGCTGGGTGCTTTGAATTATATCCAGAGGGTACAAAATACCATTACTTCATGTCCCCAAATTCAAGAGCCTCCTCGATGTACCACCCGATCAGAGGGAGGCCGCAGAAATTCAGCAGCTGCTAAGAAAAAGAGCCATCCAGCCCGTCCCCCAAGACCATCTCGGATTAGGGTTCTACTCCAGGTACTTTTTGGTGCCAAAAAAGACGGGGGACTTGAGACCGATTCTAGACCTTTCCCGCTTGAACCAGTCGGTAACCAAGGAAAAATTCCGAATGGTCACTCTTCAATCTATTCTCCCCCTTCTAAGGGAGAACGATTGGATGTGCTCTATAGACCTCAAGGATGCGTACTACCACATTCTAATGGACAGATGATCCAGGAGGTTCCTCCGCTTCCGGCTGGGAGCCAGTCACTACCAGTTCAGGGTCCTTCCCTTTGGCCTCACCACAGCCCCAGGGTGTTCACCAAGGTATTAGCAGTGATTGCGGCCCACCTGAGACTCCAGGGAATACAGGTCTTTCCGTACCTGGACGACTGGCTCCTGACCGCCCCAACAAGGCATCTACTTTGCTCAGCCAGAGATTTCTTTCTCCGCCTAGCCTCACAGTTAGGCATCACCATCAATGCCGACAAATCCCTTCTGGCCCCGACACAAGCCATAGAATTCATAGGAGCCAGAATAGACACCAGAGAGCTACGAGCCTTTCTAACGTCCGAGAGACTTTGGAATTTGCAACTCCATGTGCGCGCTATCCTCCAATCAAAGACCCCACCAGCGGAGTTGGTCCTGAGGGCACTGGGCTCCATGGCGGCAGCGATAACGCTCCTTCCATCAGCCCATCTGAACATGCGGGTACTGCAATGGACCCTTGTAGTGCAATAGTCCTTTCTGTCCCTTCCTCTTCACCACCCCATTGCCATCAGCAAGGCTTGCAGGAGGGCTCTATTATGGTGGCTCCATGCTTCGGACCTCCATACGGGCCGTCCCTTCTGCACCTCTCCCCCTCTCACCACGGTGACCACGGACGCCTCCCGCCTCGGGTGGGGGGGGACATTATTCATGCAGGACGGTCCAAGGCACGTGGAACGATACAGAGACCTCCCTGCATATCAACGTTCTGGAGATTAGAGCGGTATTGTACGCACTTCAGAATCTCCTCCCCATAGGAACGATTGCAATTCACTCGGACAACATGTCGGTTGTCTGGTACATCAACAAACAGGGGGGAACCAGATCTTACCCTCTGCCGAGAAGCCATGAGAGTGTGGGAATGGGCGATCTCCACCAACCGCTTTCTGATTGCAACGCACATTCCGGGGCGGACCAACATCCTAGCGGACAAACTCAGTCGCACCCTTCTTACCCCGTACCAGTGGTCTCTCAATCCACAATAGCGAAGCAGATATTCGCAATATGGGGGCAACCCTGCTGTGATCTTTTTGCCTCTCCCTCAAACACCAAATGCGGCAATTTCTTCGCTATGATTCCCCCTCCAGGGGAAAATCCAAGAGACGCTCTGGTGCATGCTTGGCCACCCGGTCTACTTTATGCCTATCCTCCTCTACCCCTGATGCTGCAACTCTTACAGAAAGCCTCGCGGTTGGGGAGCAGGATGATCCTCATTGCCCTATTCTGGCCTCGGCAAATTTGTTTCCCTTACCTGTGGTCTTACCTAGTGAATCCTCATTGTATTCTGGATCCCAGTCCGGATCTAATCTCCCATCCGTCGGACTTACCAACCCCAAATCTGGACAATCTGAAACTGACAGCTTGGTTGCTCCAGTTCCTCTCCTAGTTAGGACTCCTGGTATCTCTTCACTAGTCAAAGCCATCCTTGTGGCAGCACATAAGCCCTCCACCAGGAAAGTTTACCGCAGTAAATGGAAATGTTTCTCCATCTGGGCGGAGCATCATAATCTAGATCCCTTTACGGCTCCTCTTCCGTCCATATTAGACTTCCTAACCGAACTTTTTCAGGAAGGCGCTAGTTGCTCAACTGTCAAAGTGCAATTGGCAGCCATCTCACATTACCATGTGGGACATGATACAGGGCCTTTGATGTCGGCCAAGTTGTGTAAAACCTTTCTCAAGGGCACCTTTTTGCTTAGACCCCCTATAAAAGAATCCGTACCACCGTGGGATCTTTCACTAGTTCTTCAAGCCTTGACTGCTCCACCTTTTGAACCCGCTGCTTCAGTAGATCTCAAATTCTTGTCCTGGAAAACAGCATTCCTTGTAGCCATCACTTCTGCAAAAAGAGTTTCGGAGCTTCAAGCTCTTTCTGTGAAGCCTCCTTATTTGATCTTTCACCCGGACAGAGTGTACCTCAGGATCAATCCCTCTTTTCTTCCCAAAATAGCATCGGAAACCAATATAAATCAATCCATAAATTTACGGTTTCTTCCTAACTATCAGAATAAAGGAGAGTACAAGCTGCACTCATTAGATGTTCATAGGCAGCTACGCTTTTATACTCATAGAACAGCTGGTCATAGACAATCCGACCAGCTGTTCGTTTCCTTTGCCAAATTTAATTTGGGGAAAGCAATATCAAAAGTATCTCTATCACGCTGGATTTCTCAATGTATCCTATTAGCGTACCAAGCCTCTGGGAGACCCGCACCTGAAGGAGTTCGCGCACATTCCACTTGTTCCATCTCTACTTCTGCGGCCTTTAAGTCTAGAGTCCCACTGGATGATATTTGTTCGACAGCCACTTGGGCTTCATCTCATACCTTTATTAACCACTACAAACTAGACGTGATTTCGAGAGGGAGAGCATCCTTTGGCTCTGCGCTGCTTCGCAATATCCTTCCATGATGGCCACCCAAGGTTCAGGTAGCTGGGGACGCTGTCCCACAGGTTGCTGACAAATGAACTCCCTACTTCAGATTAAGAAGTTATGTACTCACCATAACGTTCCATCTGAGTAGGTAGCTTCATTTGTCTGCAACCATCCCCCCCTCCTTCCCCCTGGCCTTCTTCGGATCTATCTTAGTTGGATACCCGTTTTGGGTATATATTGAGGGGCAAACTCGATCTGAGGTCATGGAGGGTTAGCAGGGGATTATGGGTGAGGGGAGGAGCTAGGAGCTCGGATCCATTAGCTTGAAACAAGTTGCTGGCTCGGATCCGATATCGGATCCAAGACCCACAGGTTGCAGACAAATGAAGCTACCTACTCAGATGGAACATTATGGTGAGTACGTAACTTCTTATTAAATAAAAATAACATGCATTTGAATTTCAGACTTCATATTCTTCAGAAAGTACATGGCAACACAAAATCTTTTATTCTAGCAATTTTCTAAGTTTATAACATGGATATTTGAAATTTGTCCATATTTTTGGGACTGTATTCCCCCATTATTGGCTTCGCCCAGGTTTTTTGTTCTAAGGTTGAGAGCTATGGTGAGAACTGAATTCACTAAATGGTAGCCATTTAAGTTTCAGTCTTCCTCTCTTTCACAAAACAGATGATTTGGCATAGTGGTATGTTGCTCTGACTGTTTTGCACCAGGTCCCCTGGGTTCAAGTCTTGGCAGTGAAATGTGTGGTGGTAACACAGCATTTTATTCTAGCACCTTTCCAACATTATACAAGCAATGTTTAAAATGTGTCCCTGGTTTTGGGGCTTTAGTCTCCCCCCCCCAATAAATGTTGGCTTTTTCCAGATTTCTTGTGTTGCAAAATTCAGAGGTACAGCTTGAGTGTTGAGTAGATTTTACAAGGAGCTGAGAGCTGCAGGGGAACAGAAGATGTTAAGTTGTCTATCTCGCCTTCATTCTTGCTGGATGGGTTCGGAGCCGACCTCGGCTCCGACTCGGCCACTCTAAAGCTCGAGAGTTGGTTCCACCGGCTCGAGGCTCCCCTTATATCCCACAATGCTAGGCGAGAGTTACCTCAGATCTCGTTTGCCGCTACAGCTTCGAGGTTGGTTTTCTACCGGTTCCTGGTAAGTTTTAGCTTTTTCTATAAAAAGTTATTCTTGTTTCCCCTTTTTTAGTTTACTTATTCCTAAATTAGTGTAGTTCATTAAACTCTATCCCCGAACCTCCTTTTCTTCCCGTTTCTTGTCAAAAGAACTTTTAGTTCTTCCCTTGGGCCTTAGGCCTTCCCTTCCCTAGGGAGTGTTTGTGTAAGGGAGTGTTTCTGTAGTGTACTATTGCTTATTGTACTTATTTTTACTATAATTGTGTTTTTGACAGGGTATAACTGGTGTGTTTGAGTGTGTGTTTGTGTTCACCAGTTAGGCTATGTCTAAAGAAACAAAGGTCTCAGTTCAAGAAGTGTGATGCGTGCTGTCAGAAAATGTCTCTGACAGACGCTCACACTTCTTGTGTCTATTGTCTGGGGCCTTTGCACCTGCAGGACTCCTGTGCTGTCTGCCATGGCTTCAGCCCCAGGGTCCTGCAGGAAAGAAAAACAAGCTCATTTTGAGAGGCTTGTTGAAGCCTGAGGATTCCCTGTCTGTCTCAACAGGGAAGCCCTCCAAGGCATCGAGGTCTTCGGCTCCGGCTTCTGAGCCGAGACCTCAGGTTGTTCAACCTTTGCCTTTATCGGCTCCGACTGGAGCCGATAAGATTCAGTCCACAGTTTCTGTGGCTCCCTCGGCTCCGGCTGGAGCCGAGGTTATCGAGGTACCCGTGTCGGCTCCGACAAGATCTTTCGTGCCGACAACCAGAAAGAGGTCCAGGTCACCTTCTCTTGGCTCCGTTCATTCGGCTCCAGGTTCTCCCCTGCTGTCTGAACGGAGCCAAAGGTCTCATTCCTCTAGGTCATCGAGGTTGTCCGATCATGACCTTCAGAGGGTGGTGAGTCGACTACTCAAGTCTGAGGCACTGGCCCAGATGCTTCAAAGCCCGACTCATCAGTCGGTGCCTGTCCCAGTCCATCAACTCCTTCCTCCTTCGACTCTCTTGAGCTCGGAGCGGGTCGTGTCGGAACCGAGACTGTGGTCACCTCGGAGCCGAGACAATTGTCTTCGGCTCCGTCGTCGGCTCAGTTTTCTTCCATGGAGGAATCTCGGCGCCGGACTTCCCTCGTCGGCTCCGAGGGGTGAGTGGCATCGGACCCTTGTCCGACCCCTCTCCCTCTCGGTGCTTGGCGCTGGTGAGTTCGGCTCCGACATCGGCCTCGGAGCCATCACTGTCGGTGCCGAGGGGTCTTTAGCTCCTCGGAGCGGGGACCTCTGGCTCTGCCTGACAGGGGTGCTTTCGAGGTCATGCGAGTGTGTTAGAGCCTGGCTCTACTCCACAGTCGGCTCCGTCAGCCCCTCCCTCTATGCTGCCTCAGGGTAAGTCGACTCACTCCCTCATCCCGGACCGCAGAGAGCCAGCTCCTCAGGAGCCCCTGTGGGATTTCATCCTCTTCGAGGCCTCTCCTGATTTGGCAGAAGAGCCCTCGGAAGAGGAAGTGCAAGAGGAAGCACATTGACTCACCTGAGTCTATCACGTCCGACACAGATCTGGATGATTCTGAGGGTTCCCCCCGTTCCCCTTCTGAAGATGTCTCTTTTGCAGACATTCTGGAGATCCTTAAACAGAGGGGAAATTGGCCAGCCCTCAACCCTTCGGAGGACGAATCTGTGTATCTTGAGGCGTTTGGCTCTCGTCCTTCCACCTCCTGGGTGTCCCCCTTGACCCCCTCATGCAGGTGGTTGCTAAAAGGCATGGACGGCTCCTGATTCAGTGGACCCCACTCCCAGGAGACCCTCCAAATTCATCACAGCTCCAGCAGACAAGGAATTTTTATCAAAAGGAGTCTCTGTGGATGCTATGGTGGTAGCTGCCGCCACAAAGAAGGAACTGGCTGATCCTTCAGTGCCTGTCCATCCACCTAACAAGGAATCTAGGTCCATGGATAGGTGCGGAAGCGGATGTTCTCCTCAGCGACATTTACTATGCGTTCGCTGAATTACCTGTGCCATTTCACTCGTCTTCAAAGGGACTTGATCAAGAAGCGAGTGAAATGCTTAAGGACCCTACAGCTGCGGGTTTCCAAGAAAAAATGAACACGCAGCTGGCTATCCTTAATTCTATTTCCAACTCCTCCATGCCTCCTCTCTTATGCGGCCGATGGAGCGAGCAGAGCCGCAGGAACAGGGGTAGCCTTACGTAGGCACGCCTGGATGCGGCTATGCAATTTTGGAACCTTTCAAGGCGTCTTTCACAAACTCCCTTTTGATGGATCATCCCTTTTTGGTCCACAAGTGAAAGAAACCCTGACTAGGTGCGAGACAGATGGCAAGACCCTTTCTGCCGTCGGATCCGTTTTCCACTCCTTCTAGGCCTTACCCCAAAGGCCAGAAGGGGAAAGATGTGGTTCCGTAAACAATCTCAAGGGACTTAGCCTGGCGACAGAGTCGGTTCCCGCCAGAGGCAGAGGGGAACAACAATGGTAGACGCCGCCCTAGAGGCAGAGGGGTCCGCAGAACCAGGGCAATCGAGAAGTCTTCCGATAAGCCCTTTCAGCATCCCTGAGGTGTTGCCCGACTGCCCTTCTTGGAGGCAGTCGGGAAGATTGTCACTGTACCCAGAAGCCTGGCTATCCTTGACACAAGACAAATGGGTACAGTCCATCATTTCGAAGGTTATTCTATCCCTTTCTTCGTTTCCAAGTCAATCAAAAATCCCTTCCAGATGTTCCACCGCTCAAAGGGATATAGCAGCTTTGGAAATTTCAAAACTGCTTGCAAAAGAGCTATTCAGCCAGTGCCAGCAGACCAACTAGGATCCGGAATCTACTCAAGGTTCTTTTTAGTTCCAAAGAAAACAGGGGACTGGAGACCAATTTTGGATCTCAGCATCTTGAACAGATCGGTCAAGAAAACAAGATTTCGGATGGTCACGCTGCAATCCATTCTTCCCCTGTTGGGAAAAGGAAACTGGATGTGCTCTATAGACCTTCAGGACGCGTACTATCACATAAAAATGAACAGGCGCTCAGAAGATTCCTCCGCTTCAGGCTGGGAACCAGTCACTTTCAATTCAGGGCCCTGCCCTTTGGTCTCACCACTGCCCCCGGTGTTTACCAAATGCATGGCAGTGGTAGCTTCTCACCTGAGGCGACAAGGATTCCAGGTGTTTCCATATTTGGACGACTGGCTCCTCACAGCTCCCACCAAGCATCTCCTTTTGATGGCCAGAGATTACACTTTCGCCTGTCAAGAACTGGGTATCTCAATAAATTGCGAAAAGTCTGTTTTGTCGCCTTGTCGTACTATTACCTACATAGGCGCAAATTTAGATACTGTAAACATGTCTGCAACACTAACGAACCAAAGGATATCAGACATTCAAAAATTGGTGTCTCTTCTTCTCAACAACAACAGAGCCAAGGCCAGGTTAGTTCTAAAAGTGTTGGGAATCATGGCAGCGGCCATACCTCTCCTCCCATTGGCCAGATACCACATGCGGATCCTTCAGTGGATGACTTTCTCTCAATGGTCATACCAGGAACTTCCAATGTCTCACACCATTATGATCACGCGTGCAAAAAGCATCTCATGTGGTGGATGTCTTCCCCCCAGCTCCTGTTGGGGAGACCATTTGTTCCACCTCCTCCGGTTGCTACTCTGACAACGGATGCCTCCCTGATCGGGTGGGGGCATTATCAGGGCAGGACAGTGCAGGGCACATGGCAACCAAGCGAATGCCACTTGCACATAAATGTTCTGGAGAGGAGAGCAGTGCTTTTAGCGTGGCAAGCCCTTCAAGACTCTCTTCCCTTGGGAGCGATTGCAATCCAGACAGACAATATGTCTGTAGTGTGGTACATCAACAAACAAGGCGGAACCAGATCATACCCCTGTGTCGAGAAGCACTCAGACTGTGGCAATGGGCGATTTCTTCTCAGCGTTTTCTGATAGCAACGCACATCCCGGAAGTTCAATCACATTGCGGACAAGTTGAGCAGAGCTATACTCATGCCTCACGAGTGGTCTCTGAAAGACTCTGTAGTGAGAGAGATATTTCTCAAGTGGGGTCAGCCTTGCTGCGATCTTTTGCTACTCCCCAAAACAGCAAGTGCAGAGAGTACTTCACTCTATTCCCTTTACCAGGCCAACCCAGCAGGGACGGCCTAGTCCAAGTTTGGCCCGGGGACTTCTGTATGCATTTCCTCCTTTCCCACTGATCTCTCAAGTAATACAGAAAGCTATCGCTCAGAAGGCCTCATTGATCCTCATTGCTCCTTACTGGCCTCGACAAGTGTGGTTCCCCTTTCTACATCAATTTCTTTTGGGCGACCGTGGAATCTGGACCTAGTTCCAGATCTTTTGATCCATCAGTCGGGTCAGTTTCATCGCTCCCTCCCCTCTCTGAACCTCACTGCTTGGTTCCTCCACTTCCAACCGTAGCCAGGCTTCCTCAATTATCTCACTCTGTTAGAGATATTTTGATAGCTTCCCATAAATCTTCCACTCGAAAGATTTATTTGAGTAAGTGGAAACGATTTTCATATTGGGCACAAGGAAAGGACGAGATCCTTTCACGCTTCCATCCAACTAGTCCTCGATTTTCTTGCTGAACTCTTCCATGCAGGCTCATCTCCATCTACTCTTAAGGTTCAATTGGCAGCTATTTCTAATTTCCATGTGGGTATTTCTGAATCTGCCTAATGTCCCACAAACTCTGCAAAGCCTTTTTGAAAGGAGTTTTTCTTCTCAGACCTCCTGTAAGAAATCCTCCTTCTCCTTGGGACCTAAATTTAGTTCTTGCTTCTTTGATTCTTTCCCCTTCGAACCTGCAGCTTCATGTTCCTTAAAGTTATTATCATGGAAAACTCTCTTTCTGGTGGCTATCACATCAGCTAGAAGAATTTCAGAACTTCAAGCACTCAGTTGTCGTTCTCCTTACCTTGTGTTTCATAAGGACAGAGTTTCCTCTGAACTAACCCGTCCGTTGTGCCTAAGGTGGGTTCAACATCAAATCTAAACCAATGCATTGACCTCCCTGTCTTTTTCGCGGAGTATTCAAATAGGTCTGAACAAAAATTACACTACCTGGATGTTCATCGTCAATTAAGGTACTACTTGGACAGGACGAAACTATTCAGAAAATCTGATCAGCTGTTTGTCTCCTATGCGGAAAGCAGAAAGGGACTTCCAGTTTCAAAGGTATCTTTATCCAGATGGCTAACATCTCTGATTACCCTTGTTTATGAGATTAGACACCAACAACTGCCTAATAAACCTAAAGCCCATTCCACCAGAGCTTTGGCTACTTCTCTAGCCTTCCAAGACAGACTGCCTATTGACACCATTTGTGCAGCGGCTACTTGGGCTACTCCCCACACTTTTATTTCCCATTATAAGTTGGATTTAGCTTCTAGGCATAGAGCTAATTTTGGTTCCACTGTTCTCAGGAGTCTGTTCCGTTAGGCCACCCGGGACAAGGTGCTAGGGACGCGGTCCCATCCAGCAAGAATGAAGGCGAGATAGACAACTTAACATATAGAAGTTATGTTCTTACCATAACGTTCCATGTTAGTTGTCTTCTTCTCGCTTGCGTCTCACCCTCCATTCACCTGGCCTGGACAGACCTAGAGGAGTTGTGATCGTGACCTCTCTTTCTACCACCTCTTTCTTAGCCATATGCTATTATGCATATTTCTTGTTTCAGGATGTAGGTCACCCTTCTTCTACCTGTTGTTAGAGGTGGACTCTGTTATAGTTATTCTGTTTATACTGTTACTATCATAAGCTGGGGTTAGCTTACAAACGAGATCTGAGGTAACTCTCGCCTAGCATTGTGGGATATAAGGGGAGCCTCGAGCCGGTGGAACCAACTCTCGAGCTTTAGAGTGGCCGAGTCGGAGCCGAGGTCGGCTCCGAACCCATCCAGCAAGAAGAAGGCGAGAAGAAGACAACTAACATGGAACGTTATGGTAAGAACATAACTTCTATTTTACTACTGCTTATGCTGAGTCTGCTTGCATTGTTAATAGCACAACAGGTAGTGTACTTGCTTTTGATGCAGAAGGCTGTGGGTTCTACTCCCACAGTAGGGAGATGCATTGCTGATACTGTACTGTGTTGTAAAGGGGATGGATGCTGCAGTCCTTTTTGGCGAAGATACCTAGTAACTATGAACCTGTTATCAGTTTGCCATCCATTCCCTATTGCGATATTACTAGCTTATCATTTTTTAATGCAACTTAGGCAATTTATTCCTCAAGGGCAGCAGGCACTTTATTTGTAGATGAAACAATGACATATAAAATTGTTTGCTATCAGCAGCCTCTTCATTAGTTGCAGATTTCTTTAATGTGGAATTATTTAGATGACTTTTATTTCAGAGTGTACATATTTACTAATACTGGTGGACTGTACAAGTTTGAGTATAAGTTTTTATGATGGAAATGTTCTGAATTGGGCAGTTTTGTCATTAATGGTGCATGCATTTTGTTTTGTTGTTTACTGGAAAAATGTTCAAAACAATAAATTTAAAATGCCCTCTAACAACTGTACTGTATTGTACAAGGAATATAATTTAATACAGGAAGGTGTATCAAAGAGCACGTGTATGTTCAAGGGGCCTATGATTTTGAAAACAGCCCAAAGTTAATCTTTATCTGCCACTGGCAAAATGTATTTTCTTTGAATGTGGCTTTCAGTGCTGTTTCAATGAATGTGAGTTTCAAGGGCAGAGAAGTTTTAATGCTAAGTCTATTTTCATTTTGAGACTGCATTGCTTTGTTTAGCAGATGTCTATTAAGGTTTGTGCTGTAAAATGTAAAATAAAACGTTCAAATGAAATCCAAATCATCGCAGAAGGAAAGCAGGATGCACATTACAGTGTTTATGGTAAATGGGGAGAAATAACCAAGGAATGGGACACTGGAATGGCTGCAGGGGGGACGCTCCATTCGACCATGATTTTATGATGGGGGGGCAGCAAACTCATAGACTGCCCCAGTTGAAACTATGCCTCTCAACTGTCAAGATTTTTGCAGAATGAATAGATTTTTGTTTCTTATTTTTGGTTTGTTCCTCATACAATTTGTGGTTTTCTGGCAAGTTATTTAAGGATGAAGTCACTAAATGACAGACATTGAGTTTCAGATGTCATAACCTTCAGAAAAATGTGTGCTATAGCAAGACCTGTTATTCTATTAACTGTCTTAAGTTTATACAAGATCAATTTTTGTACTGTTTGTATGTTTCCCCCAATATATTTGGCCCTGTCCAGATTTCCTGCATTAAGAGGTTGAGAGGTACATGCAAATAAATCACTTTATAGAATTAGGAATATCCAAACCTCTCAACTGTCCCCAATTTTGGCTCAAAATGTTGCTCTCCCCCTAATAATCCCTCTGCAAAATGGCAATTTTGGAAGAAAATGTGGAGGGTTTACAATTATAAATAGCTGTAATGATCAGAGTTCTAGATTACTTTTATTTCAGAAATGCATGTAGATGTTCTTATTTTGTCAGCTGCTCAAGTTAACAGTACTAATATTAAAAAGGTGTCCCTTCTTTGACAGGTTCCCAGCTGTATTGTGTGGCAATTTAATATTTTTGCATCACATTTTTGGTCTGTTTTTCATAAAATTATGGTTTTCTGGCAAATTAGTGGCAAATCATTAAAGATTGAAGTTAGAAAATAATGGCAGACATTTGAGTTTCAGATTTCATACCCTTCAGAAAATTCATACTAATGCAAGACCTACTACTTTCTAAGTTTATAAGAGCAATATTTAAAAACTGTCCTTATTTTTGGGCCTGTGTCCCACTTCTGTGTATGGCTTTGTCCAGATTTCTTGCTGTGAGGTATGAGTGTCAGAGCCATCACTGTCAGCCAGAGACATTTCAAATTGTGACATACTTGTTGCACCCCAGTCCCCATTGTAGTGGCTCTGGATGTGTCCAAGCAAGGCAAGGAGCAGTTATGCAGTGTAAGTGTGCAGAGTATTCCCCCATCCAAGGTACGACCATGGCTTTTCATCTGTCCTTGATTTTGCAGAATGCTCTGGTTTTCTGTCATATTTTTATACTGTTGATTTATGCTTCTTATTATTCAGAAAATGCACGCTGTCGCAGTGCCCTCTTGCTCTATGTTTAAGTAGCAATGATTTAATGACCATCAGATAAGCTTGTCGGAGATTGTAAGATGCAAGTAAGCTTTAATAAGCATACTGTTAAAGAATTACCAGCATTGAAAGCCTTTTCGTTGTTGCCATGCAGAGAATATTTACATAACTAGGTAACGTATAAGGCTTGGGTATTGAAATGCATATGACAGTATTTGTAATAAAGGACAGCATTACAGTATTTTCAGAAGCCCATTACATTTGTTAGAGACTTGCAGTCATCTTTGCAGGCTTTACCCGTAAACTAAACAGAATGCCAATCTATATAGTCCATAACTTGCACAGTAATCCTTTAAGCAGTTTATCTTGAGCTTGTTTCTTGTTTGCTGTTCATTTTTTACATTGATCATGTCTTCCCCATGAAACAAGTAGATAGTTGTTGTCAGGCAGCAGGTCTTTTTTGGATAAGAAACATTTTCACAAGTGGGGGTATCACACAGAGATTGCTACTTTCAGCATGTTACTTGGTAATTTTATAAAGCTGAATATAAATTATAATTAGAACTGCAGTGCAAGGAGAAGTAGTTTCAGTTGAGTGCTGCTTGATTTTTTTTTATACTTGATTCTGACTGGCATTCCAGTAATGTATTTAAAAAGTAATTAATTTTTTCATGCATCACAACCTTTGTGTTTCCATCAAGAGGTTACGTAAGTTGTCAAGTAGCCAATGCATTGAAATATTTTTTTTCTTCTACACTTCATTTTGTCTTGATTGGACTTCGTAATGATGGTTT
Source organism: Protopterus annectens (assembly GCF_019279795.1). Lineage (NCBI taxonomy): Eukaryota > Metazoa > Chordata > Ceratodontiformes > Protopteridae > Protopterus > Protopterus annectens. The sequence continues at coordinate 159,495,929 of NC_056725.1, read as the reverse complement.
GGCACCCAGGGCAGCGTATTTAATTAAAGTTCCAGTTGTTGTGGTTTTGAACATAGCCCCACCCCTTTCTGTTGGCCACACCCCTTCCCATTGGCTCCACCCATTCAGCTGTCTCCTGCAGCCCCCCCCCCCCTTTAATTTGAAGTCACCAGCCGCCACTGATAGGGAGTGGAATCAACTGATGCACCTCTGACTTTTGCTTAAAAACAGTGTCTTCCAAGGTACATATAGTCTGATTTTGGAAGGTAGCTGTCATTTCCATGTTACATATGGCGGGTAAAGATGAGATGTTGCCATCCTTCTACATACCCATATCATTACTTGAATCATCCTCCTACACACCCATATCATTACTTGACTCATCCTCCTACATACCCATATATTGAATGTGTGTGTGTGTCAGCTGCTTGGAACAAGGCTTGGACACTCTGCTGAGGACATAACTCTACAGCTGTGCCAGTGGGGAGGCTTATTGGGGGGCCTGGAGAGAGAGGGAATCCCAGCCTCCAGACCAAGTGCATTCCATGCATGCTCTTAGTACATTGTGCTTGGTGCAGAGAGCTGCATCTGGAAATACTGTATGTATATATTTTTGTTCCAAGTGAACATCTCTCACCAGTGTCAGTGTGATGATTCAGGCTCCTTGATTATTGGCCCAGAGTGGGGACGTCACAAGATGTAACAGCAGAAAGCATAAGCAGGTAATTGTATTAGTGAGATATATAACATTTTGTTGGAAAATCTACGGACAAAGTGAGATTGAAATGGGACATACCGCTCTTGTTTGGCATCTACTTCTCTGAAGTACAGGCCAACACTAAGGGACTCTGGATAACAAAGTTTGCAGATGACTGCAAACTGGGAGCCATTATTGAATCCCCAAATGATGTGGATACTCTACAAAAGGGCCTTACAGAAACAGATGCTTGGTGCCAGAGCCATGGGCTCAAGCTCAATGCCAAGAAATGTATAGTTATCCCCTTTGGGAAAAAACATGTATCCGTGAATTACCATATAGGTGGCAGTACACTAAACACCAAAAGTTTGATAAGAGACTTAGGGACACAGGTGGACAGTGGTCTCACCTTCGATAACCACATCGCCACAACAGTCAGGAAATCCTTCTATGTGGCACACCTCATCACTAAGGGCTTTTCATCCAGAAAAAAGGAGGTCATTGTCCCACTGTACTCATCCCTCATTAGACCCATTATAGAATACAATGCCCCGTTTGGTATGTACCTCTCAAGACATCTGCAACAACTGGAAAGGCCGCAGAAATATTTCACTAAAAGAATCACAGGCCTAAAGCAGATGCCCTACGCTGACTGCCTTAAAAAACTCCACCTATACTCTGTCGCATATCGTCTACTCAGAGGCGATCTTTGCTTAACATACAAGGCCATGTCAAACCCAGAGCTGTTGGACATGCTACACTTAAAGAAATCCCAATCCCTCAGAGCCACACGCTCCAGGGATCTAAACCTTGTCATCACAATAAACAAAACATGCTGGAGGGATAGGTTCCTGACCCAGAGACTCCCCAGACTCTGGAATAGATTGCCCATACATGTCAAGCAGAGTGCCTCTTTGGTCCTCTTCAAAAGGAACCTTGATGATTGGATGGGAGAAAGGAAATTCACCCCGGGGATCACGTCAGTCGCCCTGCTAGACAGGGGTCCAGGGAAGTAAATAGTGTGGGGAGAAATAGCCAGGGAATTGTTATTGCTAGGCTTGTATAGGCCCTAGGGCTGATAGCCTAGTACCAACCTATGAACCTATGAGTATGTGCTCACCTGGGCATATGAAAGAAAGCTTGTTTAATATTGAGAGATGCTACAAAGGCCAGGTGATTTTACATTCTGCTGGCAGCGCTTGTACCTGTATTTCTGTAACTCATTTAAACTTCAGATGTTATTCCCTGATGTCTCTGTAATGTTTTGGAGATGTGAAAAAATTGAGCATTGAAGTCAGTTGCATGTTTTGGGAATGGATTCAGACAAGTTTATACCAAACTTAGAATAGCTGATAGTATGTATGTTTTGGTTGGATATGTTTGTGTATAGAGCCCTCTTTTTAGGGCTATATATGCAGGATGTATAATTCCTTTTCATAAACAGCTGTTAAATTAATAATGCTGTTGACCAAGAGACTTGTCACTAGATATTAGAAAGCAGAAGATAGTCAAATATTTTGGGAATTGGAAAAGTTATTGTCAAAGTTGGCACATATTTAAAATGGACTTGTCAAAGAAATGGATGCCTTTGTTTAATTTTACAGGTAGCATGACATGGTTAGTTATATAGGTAGAGTCTTTCATTGTTGCACATAAAAGGTGTATAGCTCCCCTCCCCCGTATGGACCTAGACACCACATACTCAAAGTAGGTGTACATTTATCTAGTCTAGTTATGTCAAGTTTAACTTTACCAGTAGGCAGTTAAGTAATGCAATTTAATAAATAGTTCATTAGTAGGTTGCACTGGTTAAGAAATGCACTGTGAAAAAGTTATGATCAACAAACAATGTTTGATGGCTCACATGTTTGTGTAAATAGAATGTTAATATTGTTTTACGCGCGGGAGAGAAATAAAAACAAGACAGCTAGAGCCCCTTTTATTTGACTTAAAATTGCCAGACTTAATGATGTGTGATGGGTTGTGAAAAACTGAGGGGATACCAGCCCAGCCAGATAGAATTTTTTAAATAATTCTATGTTATTGTAAATATTAATATGATCCACAGGCTGGTTTCACAAATGTAAGAAAACTGTGTTATGTGCTAAGTTTCAAAAATGTAACCACAGTGCACCCTGCTGGAAGAAAGCTGATAAGTAAAGAATTTTACAGCTTTGTGTGATGTTCGAAGACAGGATATCTGCAGCTGGAAATTCTTCTATTGTCCTAAGACAGAGTTAATTACTAGGTTTCACATGTAAAGTGTCTTTTATAGCTGTGGCTTCCTGGCAGGTGCAGATCAAAAGAAATGTTAAATTTTGAGTTCTGTTAGCCTGGGAACCAAGTCAGAGAAGTGACGAGAATGATGTAATCTGAAATGACTTGGCAGTAATGTGCATTATCAATTTAAGGGCTATCTCAGAAAGAAAATATGGCATTTTGTATTTTTCTAGACCTGTAAACATCAACTTACCATCACTGTGCCGTGCTCTGTAAGTAGGTTAGTTAGAACAGTGATTTCTCTTAGAGATGGATAGAAATATGCTCAGAGTAGTGTAGATGTTTTCTATATGTATGTCAAACTGTCCTACAATGTTGTTTTAAAGTATTTCCTGTGATTTCTGAACTCTCTAATGTCATTGTGTTGAGTTAATAAGTATTGTCTTGTGTTTTTATTATTTATTATTATATATATTTAAATCTTTTAACTGTGGCTGTTTTGTGTAGAGATAATTTAAGCTCTTAAAGTTCTTGCATGTATTTGGTGATACTGTATAGGCCACTCAAGTAGCCTTCAAGTCTGTCACACTTACCAATTTGATAACAGTAACATTGCACAGTAGAATTGGACGCCCTTTGGTAGGGGCCTTTATAGTAGCTGATAAGGGTGGTTGGTGGCAGGTGGTACTACCATATAGTCTGGGCAGAAGGGGGCATAGCTGGAGAACCTGTGTCAACCTTCCTCAGGAGTGTCTGTGTGTTTGTATATAATTCAAATCTCAGTGTGTGTGTCAGCTACTTGGGCAGGGACAGAAAGCACTGGTTGGACAGAGAGGGTGCTGGAGATTTTGGCTTGACCACTCGGCTGAGATCTGAACTCTATAGGTGTGCCAGTGGGGAGTCTTACTGGAGATCTGGAGAGAAAGGGAGAAACCAGCCACAGACTGACTGTGATCTCTGTGTGCTGTTAAGGGAAATTGTACTTTACTGTGTGTGTACTTGTTATCCTCCCAATGTGGACACCCCTCGCTGGTGCTAAGTGGTGAGGATTGAGGCTCATTGATTACTGGGCCAGTGCACGGGCATCACATGGGTATCCCTAGTATTAATTTAGACACTTTATTAAGTAAGTCCTAGGATCTGTTGATTTATTTCCTTTAGATATATACAGAAGCTTGTTTTAAAGATATGCTGTACTGATTGATTACCTCACTTACGTTTACTTTGTTTTAAACTCTGTGGGTGGGATTTGCTTATTGAATGCTGGTATAGCATAGTAGCCCAGAATTTGTTAAAATTACCTATTAGGCTGTATATGAAGAGACAGATGACATACTCTGTACTTGAAAAATGTATAACATTTCATGCCAGTTTTTAAAACGGTTACTATTCAGTTAAATTTTACTTTAGCAATAGCCAAAATAAAAATATAATGCCTTCATTTCTTTTGATGCTTTGATTATTTTATGTGAGAAAAGTATAGTATGGTTTTCTAAGCTAGTTTTAGTTTGCACATTTAGTTGACTTGTCATATGTTTACAGTAGATAACCAAAACATTCAAGAAAAGGTAAAATAAAAACAGTACAAATGCTAACTAGTGAAAAAATAATTAGGTTAGATTTATGTGATAATTAGGTTAGATTTATGTGATAATTAGTGTACATACAGCCTTAATCTCTAAAACATATTTTATTACTTTTGTGTTTTATTAATTTTTTTTTAAACTCTCTTGCTTTATATTTGAGATGGAAGTTGAAGTTTTTTCTTTTAGGCATGGTGTTTGCTTTTCCTCATACAGGATAGAAAAATGTAGTTCTGTTGACTGTTATTTTAAATGTCGTATTTTGTCGCTCTAGATGTTTCCTGAGGTGGAAGAAAATGAACGCTATTTGCCTGAAGGATCTTTTCTGACCTGCTCTTCAGATAACACCATTCGTATGTGGAATGTGGCCAAAAACAGTAATCAAGCTAATATGTTGCAAAGAAATATATATAGCAGTGTAAGTGATTACCTTTTGCAATATATCTGTTTAGATCATAGATGTCAGGCAATGGTGTTTCAGAAATGGTACTAGCCGAGAGGGATCATGCATCTTTTATGCTAGGAATCCAGTATTATAGGGTGTCTGTCTGTGTGTGTATGCACATGTCTTTGAGAAAGTCATGCTGTTGTCTTAAGTGAATTGGTGATCCCCAACTGGTGTCTGCAATTTTCTTGTTGCTCACAGCATCTGTCTTTTCTTAATAGACATAACTGGAAGCTGCCTGTATTTGTTTAAAATAAGTCTTGTATATCCAACGTACTAAATGTTCATGTTAGGAGGTATGAAAGCAGAACCACAGTTGTCAGCTTTGCCTTGGAAGTTTACACCTCGTTTCCATTTACTGTAGATGCCCACAATTTAACAGTGGCACTCTCCATTGTCAGCCAAAGTGTGACATTTCCTCGTGATCCATTGCCTTGCAGAGTTAGACTGGGGTTATAAAGAGCATCATTTAAAGGAAGCTTAAATGGGTCACCTGTCTGATAGTTGTCATGAGATAGACAAGGGATCAGGTGTCCTGGCCTGCAAGTCTTCTGCTTTTTCTGCAGGACATAGTTGTAAGCTGCATATTGCTCTAATGAGAATGTTGACTGTTGGGTGCATTTCCACTCAGTCATACCTTGTAAGAAAATAAATTGCTGAACCTTGTATGATTATTTCATTATAGAAGCATTGTTCTAAACACAAGCATCATTTTATGTAAAGTAGTCCTATATTTAATTTTCTTGTCATTGTAAGATTGTCATGTTTTGTATGTTAAACAATAGCTGTATTTGGCCATTCTTCATGTTAAAAGGTTCCAAATTTACATACCAAATATTAACTGCGTATTTTATAGCCTTGTCCTTTTGTCCCACGTTTTGTTTTAAAAAAAGGCCTGGTTAACAAATTAAAAAAAGAAAGTAATACTAAGCCGTACTTTCCAGATACTCCCCCAGACTTTTGATGAGATCACAGCTTTCATTCCATGCTTGGATTTGGGTACACTTAGTGTCCCTATCCATCTTGCATTTCAGATAGCTCTCCTACATCTGGCATGCCTAAGGTGTTTACATACACCTTACACATGCTTCCATTTGCTGCCATGCTGCCTCAAGTATCCTCATTTGTGGCTTCTGTTGATTTACGTACGCCTGGTCCACATCAAGAGGTACTGCCCAGTACAAATCTGCATTGCATCTCTTCTATCTGAGTAAGTTGGCTTTGGCTGCTGTAGTCTGTCTACTTGTCCATGATCCCAACACTTGAAATCAAATGGTAGTAGATCCCAGATGACACTATCTATCCAGAAGGATAATTGTAGTCATTTGTTGGACCTTATTCTTCCATAGCATGTGTGGAGTCTTAATCCAGTCCCTGCATCTCCAAATGGGTGCTTCTTACCTTGCCTTTCAGAGTCTAGTATTCCCTTTGTCCAATATCTTACCAGAGACTTCTACTGTGCCAGGCCTCCACTGGTAATTGATTTTGAAAAATATTTTCAAACCCTTTCTGTAAGAGAGCAGCTGATGGTAAGTAGCTGGAAACTCTTATAGATGGGGTCCTGCCCTGTTTGGGTCTACAGTTATTTCATGACCCACCCTTGCATACTGGTACTGCTAACACAAACTTCACAGTTGCCAGCTTTCTATGTACATCTTCCCATGTCTATCCAGTCATCTGTGCCCTCATTTGTTTGACCTCATTTCTCTGGAAATAGAAATCATAAACTGCCCTTTTGTTCGTGATCATGACAGATTTGCTAGTAATTGAATATCATCATGCATATGTCCCAACATCCTTCTTGTGCTGATGTGCTAGCGTTGGCAGTTGCTGTTTTCAGTTCTTACTACTTTAGAAGTGTCGGTCAGTTGACTGTTTCCCCATTCATTGGTTCATCTTTTCAAATTATATACATTGACTCTTTCCACTACCTTAGAATAGATGCTGGGGTATAATAAAGTGATTGCAGAAAATGTGAATCCCCTAATTAGTAAGGCTTTAAGCAAAAAAAAAAACATGAGAGACAGTGGAAAACATAAAAAAAAAAAAAAGTAAATCCAGTAGGATGTCTGGCTCCAAAGAAGTCGTCTGGATTGTAAATATCTGTAACATCTTTTTGCTCAAACTACTTTTCATTTTAAAAGAGATGCAAGTGTTCCTATTGTCTTATTTTAGAATGAAGAAAGTAGCAGTGCAGAATGAAAGTAGATCATTGATAGTCCTAGTTAATATTCTAGCTTGATAACAAATTGACTTTATTTATCTTTTATTTATTTTTATTTTATTTTATAAATAAAAATAAATAAGTACATCAGTGATAGTCCTAGTTAATATTAATATTCTAGCTTGATAATGAATTGACTTTAATATTCTATCCAGTTAGTGTTCAACAGTGCTGTTGGTTGTAAGGAGTATGGTGGTTGGATAAAAAAATTAGTAATCTGAAAATAAAGATAATTTTTGCTGAGTGGTTTTTGGTATTGTTGTGCTGTAAATGAGTCTTTTTTTTAATATAACTATTTGCTCTTAGGGTGTTGCAAAGAGAAATGAGTAGGGCCTTACTTTAGTACATCTCTCCAGACTGATGCAGAGTAATACAGCTGTATTTTGAGACTAAGAATAGAGTTTCTATAAGGGACAGAAATATGGATGAGATAAAAAGAGAAATGAACCTGGGGTAGCCAAGGGTTTTTTTGGTAGCATACAATTGTAATTTTGTTTTGCTTTTATTCTAGTTATGTTTTTATTTTTCCACTGGAGATGCTCAAGCATATGGAGAAGTGATCCCTCCAATGACACTATATCATGTGCTACACTAGGATTTCCCTTAGTCCGTGAGCCTGCCATTTCTTTCCTGACCCTTAAATGTACCCACAGTCAGTGCCTGAGACAAAGTTATCAAGTGTTAGTAGATTTGCCAAGCTGTAGGGAACAGACTACACTTGCATTGTCTTTATTGCTTACGTGAGAAGCATGACGTGGAAAGCACTCTCATACTTGCCAGTGGTTCAAACCCACTATCTGAATATGCAAGTGAAAAAGCTCTTGGCCTTCTTTTTTGAATAATGTCAGCAGTTGGGTTGTGCAGAATAGACATTAGCAGTTAAGGTTCCTCTCAAAGCCTTTGGCCTGTGCTAGATGTTCAGAAGACTGAGGAACTTGAAGGCATACAGCAATCAAATCCTTCTGAAGTTAAGTTAATCTCTAATATAGATTCACAATACCTCTTTGTTGCTTCCTCACCCTAACTGTCAGGCAGTCAACTTTAAGACTTGCTTCCTTTTTTTCAGCTGACAGATGCATTTCCCAGCAGCATTCTTAATGGAGTACACCTTGGAGTATTAGCACTGCTCGTTCCCTATTTAAATAGACATAGCATGTCTGGTATTAGCACTGCTCGTTCCCTATTTAAATAGACATAGCATGTCTGGTATTAGCACTGCTCGTTCCCTATTTAAATAGACATAGCATGTCTGGTATTAGCACTGCTCGTTCCCTATTTAAATAGACACAGCATGTCTGGTATTAGCACTGCTCGTTCCCTATTTAAATACACATAGCATGTCTGGTATTAGCACTGCTCGTTCCCTATTTAAATAGACATCGCATGTCTGGTATTAGCACTGCTCGTTCCCTATTTAAATAGACATAGCATGTCTGGTATTAGCACTGCTCGTTCCCTATTTAAATAGACATCGCATGTCTGGTATTAGCACTGCTCGTTCCCTATTTAAATAGACATCGCATGTCTGGTATTAGCACTGCTCGTTCCCTATTTAAATAGACACAGCATGTCTGGTATTAGCACTGCTCGTTCCCTATTTAAATAGACATAGCATGTCTGGTATTAGCACTGCTCGTTCCCTATTTAAATAGACATCGCATGTCTGGTATTAGCACTGCTCGTTCCCTATTTAAATAGACATAGCATGTCTGGTATTAGCACTGCTCGTTCCCTATTTAAATAGACATAGCATGTCTGGTATTAGCTTTGCTCGTTCCCTATTTAAATAGACATAGCATGTCTGGTATTAGCACTGCTCGTTTCCTATTTAAATAGACATCGCATGTCTGGTATTAGCACTGCTCGTTCCCTATTTAAATAGACATAGCATGTCTGGTATTAGCACTGCTCGTTTCCTATTTAAATAGACATAGCATGTCTGGTATTAGCACTGCTCGTTCCCTATTTAAATAGACACAGCATGTCTGGTATTAGCACTGCTCGTTCCCTATTTAAATAGACATAGCATGTCTGGTATTAGCACTGCTCGTTCCCTATTTAAATAGACATCGCATGTCTGGTATTAGCACTGCTCGTTCCCTATTTAAATAGACATCACATGTCTGGTATTAGCACTGCTCGTTCCCTATTTAAATAGACATAGCATGTCTGGTATTAGCATTGCTCGTTCCCTATTTAAATAGACATAGCATGCCTGGTATTAGCACTGCTCGTTCCCTATTTAAATAGACATAGCATGTCTGGTATTAGCACTGCTCGTTCCCTATTTAAATAGACATAGCATGTCTGGTATTAGCATTGCTCGTTCCCTATTTAAATAGACATAGCATGTCTGGTATTAGCACTGCTCATTCCCTATTTAAATAGACATAGCATGTCTGGTATTAGCACTGCTCGTTCCCTATTTAAATAGACACAGCATATCTGGTATTAGCACTGCTCGTTCCCTATTTAAATAGACACAGCATGTCTGGTATTAGCACTGCTCGTTCCCTATTTAAATAGACACAGCATGTCTGGTATTAGCACTGCTCGTTCCCTATTTAAATAGACATAGCATGTCTGGTATTAGCACTGCTCGTTCCCTATTTAAATAGACATAGCATGTCTGGTATTAGCACTGCTAGTTCCCTGTTTAAATAGACATCGCATGTCTGGTATTAGCACTGCTCGTTCCCTATTTAAATAGACATAGCATGTCTGGTATTAGCACTGCTCGTTCCCTATTTAAATAGACACAGCATGTCTGGTATTAGCACTGCTCGTTCCCTATTTAAATAGACATCGCATGTCTGGTATTAGCACTGCTCGTTCCCTATTTAAATAGACATCGCATGTCTGGTATTAGCACTGCTCGTTCCCTATTTAAATAGACATCGCATGTCTGGTATTAGCACTGCTCGTTCCCTATTTAAATAGACATAGCATGTCTGGTATTAGCACTGCTCGTTCCCTATTTAAATAGACATAGCATGTCTGGTATTAGCATTGCTCGTTCCCTATTTAAATAGACATAGCATGTCTGTGAACAACATGCATGTTTGGAGCTGTCATTATCTTCCAGCAGGAGCTTAGTGGAAGCAACCAGAACAGAGTTTGTTTTTCTTCCCAGCCCTCTCCATGATGCTGTAGAAATTAATGGCTCATAGTGAGGTCCACTTGGGTCATCTGATGCCAAGGCTTATAGATTAGGCCTTTGTCAATAGTCTGATATTTGGAAGAGCCTTGTTTTAAGGGTACAAGTCTTTTATGCAGATCTCTCCTATCCCCTTGACAACTTGGCACAACTTTGTGCACTGTTGCCCTTTGCTTGACACCTGATGCATGTCTGTTTCACGTGTGACACCCTAAAAGTCAAACATGTTCAAGGACATGCAAACTTGAGCTGAGGGGGTAGTGTTCTCCTTCCTCCTTTTTTTTCTGTCAAGGCTCAGATGACCAAGAGACCCGTATTTCGAAGAGAGATGAGGACAGTGAGACCAGATGAGAAGTCTTTTCTTTCGGAAAGATCCACAAGTTCATGAAATGTAATATGAGATGCATGAATTAATTTCTTCCTTCAGAAGTGTTAGTGGATGAGAAGCTTTGAGTCATTTCTGGTATGGGGTGTGCTATCAAGGGATGCTGTATACACAGCCAAGAAGCACTTGGGATTTGCTTCTTTCATTCCAAGATGGTTTGTACTCTCTATAAAACCTTCTCCAGACTTGAGTGAGGTTGTGATGCATATTCCTAGAAGACACTCTTGCGTGATCTTTTCAGTACAGCATTGGTTTGAGAAACCATAGCATCTTGGCAGTATGATTAGGAATATGGGGCCTTGAACAGAGTAGGTAATAGCGTTTTTTTCTCTGCTTCGCTGTAGCTTAGGTCTGTCAGGCATCTTGTTTCATCTGTCAAGATTGCAGCCCTTCCTAAAAGGATTACATCCTGGTGAAGCTTTCAGTACTCAGTCTGTGCAACTCTCTCTCCATAGCTGCCACTGTGAGGTACCCCATAGCTTGCTGTATTTCTGATTGTACTGATGCTGTGATTCAGGTATTTGGCTAAGGAATCTGCATGTTTCTCAGAAATTGCCCTGACTTACAGAACAGTTTCAAAAGTAAAGTGGCTTCTCAGGGTGGTCACAGCCATGTCTTTGAGCTGTTTAATTCTTTCTCAGAAAAGGCTGTGTTTATCCACTAAGCCATCTGTGCAGATCGCTTGGAGCAGACCTGTACTGTACTATTCAGTGGTGCTACAATGACGTTCTGCCTTTCAGAACAATATTGGAGGTTCTGCTTATGTCCCATCTTAGCTCAAAGGGTATAGAAGATTTGTCCCATCCCAGACCTCTGACTTTAGTGAGCATATCTGAATGTAAACATCTGATGAGGAAACTTTTGACTTTCAGGACTCGGGCACTCTGTGCATGCCCTACTCAGGTGATAAAACCTTTCCAGATTACTCTTCCACTTCTCTTACTCATGATCCCCTACATCTCTCTCCTCCCTCTCCAGTTTCTTTCTCCTACTAAATATATTCAGCTGGATCTTAAATGGGTTCCCAGAGACCTACAATTTTTTTGGACATTTAACTATTCTCTTCTGATTGTGAATGTAGGTTGTTGATGTTTGACATTTTGTTTGGTTCCTTTTTATTTTGAAATCTGGAGGCTTTGTTTTAGTTTTTTGTTTATCTTCCTGCTTTTAGAGTATTTTCATCCTTTGTGGACTGTAACTTTTCTTATGAGTGTAGCGCTTTGGCCATTTTTTTCCATCCTGACCACCTCATATTTTCAATAATCACTTATTGTACCAGTCACAAAAAGCATTTATTGTTTAGATACTAAACATTAATCCAAACTATTTCTAGCAAGTTTAATGAATTGACCTTAAAGGGGTGGAAAAAGCAGTTCTGTACTTTCCCTTAAAACATCAGATTAAGGAAGTTTTTTTCCTTGTAGGTTCTGTTGTTGATCTGGACAAACAGTTGTTTCTTTCTACTCTTCAAACTATGTTCATCTAAGTTTATTACATTTTTTTAATAAGCTTCTGTTAGTCAAGTTTGCAACGTCTGTTGAGCAGTCAGCCACTAAAATTAAATGTGTTAAGTTAGAGAGAATCAGTTCTGTACTCCCATTAGGTATTGGTGTCTGGTATACTTGGATAAAGGATTTTCTTCTGCTTCTTATCCTTTGAAGTTGATGGTGTCTTTATCAGTGCACACCTCTAGCCTATGGAGCTTTTAGTCCCCCCAACACACAGACACACACACACACACACACACACACACACACACACACACACACACACACACACACACACACAGTCCAGAGGTCTCCTGCTTTTCCTGTTTTGGGTTATGCACAGCTTAACGCCATTCAGCACAAACTCCATTATTTTTTCCCACCACTCAGTTTAAGAGAAACAAAGGCTCAGATGTGATTGCTCATTTTGCTAACCGGTCCAGTGATTTAATGGGTTCTCCAGTTTAGGTGCTAGAACGCAAACTGGTGAACTTGCAGTCTGAAGTAGTTTACTTCATTTGATTTTCAACCTGTGGGTATCGGATCCGTCATGGATCTGAGCCGGCAACTTCACAAGCATCTGCTCCGAGCTCCAAGCTCTTCCCCCTAGCCATAATACACCACCACTGCCTTCCAACCCTCAGATCTCATTTGTCATGGCTTCCAACGCATCGTGATTCTTGAGCTCCAGGTTGTGAGTAGGTTTTTTTGAGGTATTTCTTAGTGTTTAGTGTGTGCTGGTAGTGTAGGTTTCCTCCCTTCCTCCCCCTCGCTGGTGCATCGAATGTAGGTACTTTTCTTTAGTTTTCAGGTAGTTTTTGTAGTTGGTAGACTTTTCCCCTCCCCCCTCAGTCCTTTGTGTGCTTGTCTGAGTGTGTGGCGAGTGGAGTGCGTCTTCTAGAAATCCCTTTTTTGTTTCAGGGATTAGTATGGCTGACCTCCCTAACCATGTTTTTAAGAGATGCATTGAGTGTGGCCACAAACTGTCGCCCGCTGACGGCCACACTCTGTGTTCTTTGCTTGGGTGCTGCTCACTATCTACGGACTGCAATATTTTTGCAGGTTTTAACCCGTGAGCACTTAAGGATCATAGGGCTAAACTTATTATGAAGGGCCTTCTCCCTTCTATGGAGGTGTCCGCCACCACTTCTGCTTCGGTCACAGCCACTGCTGTGAACGCCTCTCCTTCTACTCATGTCCTTACTTCTCTCCCCTCCCAGGCTGAGACTCATCCTCCTGCCTCTAAGCCTGTGGAAGGGAAGCATGGAAAGGGCAGAGCGAAGGAGAGAGAGCATAGGACGGACAAAAGAAAGAGGTCCCCGGACCTTTCGGCTCCGACCAGGCCTCCCACCAAAATTCAGTCTAGGCACCGACATGACTCCTCTCTGCTCCAATCTCCTAGATTTTCTCCGGAGCTGGAGGAGACAAGGCCACCATCTAGAGCTTTGGTTCTTCAAACTGCCAGGTCGGAGTCTGTGACTTCGTCGCGGTCTACCTGCAGTATCTCAGAAGTTGACATGTAAAAAAAATGATGCAAAGATTTATTCGTGCACAAATTCAGATGGGAGTCTTGCTGGCCATCTCTCCCTCTGGAGGGGGGAGCTTGCTTCATTTTTTAACACCTATATCCCCTTCCCTGATCCATCCCCCCGGTTTCAGAGTACATGGATCTAAGAGTTCCCCTAGTCAGTGGGTTGGCGCCGACAGTACCTGTTTCCTCAATGCTGGCAGCTGCCTGGAGCATGTTGGGGCAGAGTTCCAAAGATACAGTCAGGGGTCTTGAGTCATTGGAGAGAACCCTTTTCACAACATCAAACACCGAGCGAGCTTCTTGGGACGCCATTAAGGGAACCGCTCTCCCCAGATCTGACGTGAGAATCGGAGCCAGGCCAGAAGTAGACAGAGCTCCGAGGAGGTGTCTGTGACCCGACAAGGTCAGAGCCAACGGAAAAAGCTCCACACCCTTGGATCCGACACTCCAGGTTCTTTTTGGTGCCAAAAAAGACAGGGAACTTAAGGTGCATTCTGGACTTGTCTACTCTGAACCGATCAGTTGCCAAAGAGAAGTTCCGGGTAGTCACCTTACAGTCCATCCTGCCATACCTGCAAAAGAGCGACTGGATGTGCTCGTTTGACCTCCAGGACGTCTACTATCACATAAAGATGCACAGAAGCTCCAAGAGGTTTATCTGCTTCTGGCTAGGAGCCAATCATTATCAGTTTCGAGCCCTACCCTTTAGTCTCACCACAGCCACCAGGATGTTCACCAAAGTGATGGCAGTAGTAGCGGCTCACCTGAGTCTTCAGGGAATTCAGGTCTACCCTTACCTGGACGATTGGCACCTTACTGCTCCCACCAGGCATCTACTTTGTCAGACCAGAGACTATTTCCTATGTCTTGCCCACTATCTAGTGATTACAATCAACACAGCCAAATGTCTTCTTAACCCTGTCCAGGTTATAGAATATATAGGAGCATGTATAGACAAGTTATAGACAAAAGTTTTCCTGAACTCTGAGAGAGTTTGAAATTTAAGGATGCATGTTGCTTTCATTTACCGATCTCATCTTCCCTCAGCAGAATTGGTTTTAAGGGCCCTAGGTTCTATGGCAATGACCATAACACTTCTACCATGCGCTCGCTTTCATATGCGAGTACTGCAGTGGACACTGGTGGTGCAATGGTCTTTGGATCTTCTGTTGTCGCACCTGATGTACATAATCAAAGTCTGCAGGTCGTCCCTTCTATGGTGGATGCAGTCTTCGGAAATCTTGGATGGATGACCCTTTGTTCCAGCCCCTGCCCAAGCCACAGTGACCACAGACGCCTCCCAGCTGGGGGGGGGGCATTGTTCGGGAAGGACAGTCCAAGTGCATGTGGTCTCCAATAGAGACCAGTTTGCATATAAACGTTCTGGAGATGGGAGCGGTCCTTTCATCGTTGCAGGCCCTTCATGCCTTTCTACCTCTGGGAACCATTGCAATCCAGTCAGACAAACATGTCTGTGGTCTGGTATATCAACAAACAGGGAGGGACCAGATCTTATCACCTTTATCGTGAGGCCATGAGAATTTGGGAATGAGCGATCTCCACCAGTCGTTTTCTGGTAGCAACGCATATTCCAAGATGGTCCAACATTCTGGCGGACAAACTAAGCCGGACTATTCTGATGCCTTACGAGTATCTTTGAATCCTTCAGTAGCTGAGCAGATCTTTCTAGTGTGGGGTCGGCCATGCTGCGATCTCTTTGCATCTCCTTCCAATGCGAAGTGCAGCAAGTTTTTCGCTCTGAAACCCCTGCCGGAGGAATCCCCTAGAGATGCTGTACTCCATGATTGGCCTCCCGGATTTCTTTATGCTTATCCCCCTGTACCCCTTATTCCGAAATTCCTACAGAAGGCTTGTCGACTGGGGAGCAAAGTGATCCTCATTGCCCCTTTTTGGCCTCATCAAGTATGGTTTCCCTTCCTTTGGTCTCATCTTCTAGCTCCTCCTTGGATCTTGTATCCCATTCAGGATCTCATTTCTCACCCCTCGAAGGTCACTCATTTGAATCTGGACAGTCTGAAGCTCACTGCTTGGCTGCTCCAGTTCCCTTTTGCTAGACCTCCCGGATTGTCTTCCGTCAGGTCTATTCTAGTGGCAGCTCATAAGTCGTCCACTAGAAAGGTTTATTGCAGCAAATGGAAGCGTTTTTCCTTTTGGGCCTCTCAAAGGAGTTTAGATCTTTTCATGGCTCCCATTCCGGCTATCCTTGACTTTCTGGCAAGTATTTTTCAACAAGGGGCTAGCTCGTCTATGGTCAAAGTTCAATTAGCCGTCATTTCTCATTTTCACATTGGTGAGAACTCTGCTTCTTTGGCCTCTTCCAGATTGTGCAAAACTCTTATCAAAGGTACCTTCCTCATACGTCCACCGGTCAAAGATCCCATTCCCCCATGGGACCTTACTATGGTACTACAAGCATTGGTTGCCCCTCCTTTTAACCTGCAGCAACCACAGATCTTAAGTTTTTGTCTTGGAAGACAGCCTTCCTAGTGGATATCACCTTGGCTAGGAGTGTTTCTGAACTTCAAGCGTTGTCTGTCAAGGTTCCATACGTGGTTTTCCATAAGGACAGAGTTTCTCTTCGCACCAGTCCTTCTTTTCTCCCAAAAGTAGCATTTGAGGTTAATATCAATAAAACTATCAATTTACCTGTTTTCTTTCCAAATTTTACAAACAAAATTGAATACAAGTTGCATTTGTTGGATGTTCGTAGACGGTTATGGTTCTGTTTGCACAAGACAAAAACTTTTTGTAAATCTGACCAGTTGTCTGTGTCCTTTTCTAAACCTTTTTTGGGTAAACCTATTTCCAAGGTGACCATTGCCAGGTGGATCTCTCTATGTATCCTTCAGATCTACAAGGATAAAGGTTTGTCTCCTCCAAGTCAGGTTAGAGCTCACTCGACAAGGTCCATGGCTACTTCTGCGGCTTTTTGGTCGAGAGTATCCTTAGATGACATTTGTTCTGTGGCTACTTGGTCCTCATCTCATACTTTTATTTCTCACTATAAACTGGATTTGGTTTCTCGAAGGAGAGTATCCTTTGGTTCCGCAGTGCTCTGGAATATCCTTCCATGAGGGCCACCCAGGTGTATAGTAGCTGGGTACTCTGTCTCACAGGTTGAAGATCAAATGAAGTAAACTACTTCAGATAAAGAAGTTATGTCCTCGCTGCAAGGTTCCATCTGAGTAGTTCTACTCCATTTGTCTTCAACCGTCCCTTCCACCTTCCCCCTGGCCTTACAATATGAACAGCGTTCATAACTGGCTTTTTCGGGTTGCTAGTGTAGGGTGCAGCAAACTTGATCTGAGGGTTGGAAGGTAGTGGTGGTGTATTATGGGTAGGAGGAGGAGCTTGGAGCTCTGAGCAGATGCTTGTGAAGTTGCCAGCTCGGATCCATTACGGATCCGATACCCACAGGTTGAAGACAAATGAAGTAGAACTACTCAGATGGAACGTTATGGTGAGTACATAACTTCTTTTTTTCTTATAATGGCCCCTCTGACATTGGCCGGGATAATGAATGTGCCTGCAGTTCTACACTGTTTCTAAGGGGCCTGGCCTTGACCTCTTGCATTCTTAGCATACAACAACAACATTGGCTTGACTGTGGGCTCTAGTGCTGGTTCCTTTTGGGTGTTACTCACATTCCCTCTGATGTAGGCTTAGCGCCCAGCTAGCTAGACTTCAGTCCCCCTAACATTGGACACGTCAGCATCAGTTGATTATGGATGATAAGAAAACAAATGTCATGCTGTTTGCCTCTGTCAAGAAATTACCCACTCTTCCTCCTATTCTCTTAACAGATTTTAGTGAGAACATGTCTAATGTTAATGAACCGAGGTACCTAGGCCTGAAACTCGACACTGCTCTCTCCTTTGTCACACATACAGATTTTGTAATTACAGTCCTTGTTCAATTAAAACTATTCAGTCACCTTCTTTTACCCACTGCTCACATGGTCATTGCTAAAAATATTTTAATACCCAACGTTGAATATGGCCTTTCTTTTCTCATTAAATATTCCCACAATACTCACAGAATACAGACATCTAAGAATAAAGTCTGCAGATTCATTCTATTAACAGACCCCCCACATATACTATTCTAATTTGATAAAAAAAATTCTAAACGGCTTTCAGTGCTTCATACGACCACTTTTCTTTTAAGTACTCCAATTTACAAGGTGCTAAAACATGATCAGTGCCCCCATTTAGGAGTGAAATACCTTTACAAAACCACCCTTATGGTGTCTATATTATATGCTCGAAGATTTAAAACTTCAACTCTCATATGATTGACACCATATGAGCAAATTGTAAAACTTCAAACAAATAATAAAAAATTAATAAAAATAAAAAAATAAAACGTACCTGAATGCTCCAGGCAGGGAGGCAAGCCTCCCTGCCCTCCCCTCTACTTAAATATACCAACTCTGAAATCACACTACATTGAAGTAAAGGGAAATATTCCCTATAGCAATCTCCATTGAAACTTGCAAGCTTTCAAAAGTTTGCTCATATGGTGTCTACCATTTGAGGCTCGAACTTTTGAATGTTCGAGATTTCTAATGGAACCCCACCTCTCTTATGTACTCCGAAGTACAAAGGGCAGTAGTTTCTCTGTAGTATGCCCTCTGTTTAAACTTCTGTACGTGAGGCAGCCTTCTGTAGACTAGGATCTTCTACCTGGAACTGCCTGCCCACAGATTTCAAAAATCTAAAAACCATAAAAAGCTTCAAATATTCACTTAAAGAGCATCTCCTCCTTTTTTCAGGAAGTGTGAAAGGAAAGGAATTGGGGGAAAGCATAGAATAGACCGGGAGGCCACTAGTGGAGAAGAGCATCTGTGGGTGACTCCTCTTGAGGGGGGATTTGGGTAAAGTAACTTCTGCACTTGTTTAGGGGAGAGGCAGAGATTGCAGCAAGGTGGGCCCCAGTGGTGAAAAATGTTGTTCGCCACTGTTCGGTTGAGAGACCACTCATGAGGCAACAGAATAGTTTTGCTCAATTTGTCCGCTATCGCATTGGAGCTCCCTGGAATGTGCGTTGCTGTGAGAAAGCAATTGGAAGATATCACCAATTGCCAAGCTTTGAGTGCTTCTTGGCACACCGGGTAAGATTTGGTTCTTCCTTGTTTATGCACCAGACTACTGACAATGTTGTCTGAATTGCTATTGTTCCTAGAGGGAGGACATCCTGGAATGCTTGCAAGGCTAACAGCACTGCCCTCATCCCTAGTACATTGAAGTGCAAGTTGGCCTCCAGTTGGGACCACGTGCCTTGGACTGTCCTTCCCAGATAATGCCCCCCCCATGTCTAGGAATCATCCGTGGTCACTGTGGCTTAGGGCTGGGGAAGAATGAATGGACGCCAGAAGAGAATCTGGTTTGAGTGTAGCCACCACATTAGGTTATGTTTGCAGCGCTCGCTAATCAGAATTGGCTGAGACACTGGTCGATGTATGAGAGACCATTGGGATGCTAATAGCCATTACAATATCCGCATGTGGTACCTCACCAAGGAAACTAGGGTGATTGCTGCTGCCATGGAACCTAATGTTTGAAGAACTAACCTTGCTGGAACCTTGTTGCGTAGTAATTGAGTGACCTAGGATTTTATACGTTGTAGTTTGTCTGGAGGGAGAGATGCAATTCCCGTGAGCTCCAATGAATTCCAGATGTTGAGTGGGTTGAAGAGTGGACTTTTCGAAATGTATAGTTATCCCTAGAGATGTACAGAGATGTATGGTGTAATCCCTCGCCTAGTCTATTTGATGCCTGGTGGTAGCAGTGAGGAGCCAGTCGTCGAGATATGGAAATACACAAAACTTTTGCAGTCTTAGATGATCTGCTACCACTACCATGCATTTGATACACACCCTGGGGGCTGTGGTGAGTCCAAAGGGCACTGCTCTGAATTGGAAATGACTTGGTTCCCAGCCAGGTGTGCAAAAACCTCCTGGAGCTCCTTTCCATCTTTATGTGGTAAAAAGCATCTTGGAGGTCGATAGAGCACATACATTCTTCTTTTTCCAAGAAGGGAAGTATTGATTGAACCGTGACCATCTGGAATTTGGTTTGTTAAACTACCTTGTTGAGTTGGCTGAGATCCAAGATGGGTCTCCAGTCCTCTGTTTTCTTGGGCACTAAAAAGAGTCTTTAGTAAAATCCGGATCCTTTCTGGTCTTGTGGGACTTTTTGGATGACTCTTTTGTTTAGCAGTCTTTGACTTTATAAACTGCTGCCTCCCTGAGACTGGGTGGCACATCTGGGAGTTTTTTCTGGGATTTTGGCGGTTGTGATTGGGGGAATTTGGTAACCTCTGTATATAATCCCCTGCACCCATTTATCCATCAACAGTTGCCAGGCAGATTGGTGCAGAGAGAACCATCTTCCGACTGCCTCCAGAGGAGGGAAATCAGGCACCCCTTCAGGGATGCTGGTAGAATGCACCAGAGAAGGACTTCTTGGAACCCTGGTTTTGTGGTCTATTTTGGCCTCTAGGATGGCATCTGCCATTGCTTCCCCCTCTGCCCCGGGAAGTTCTTGCCTCGTGAATCCTGGAAAGGCGCTTTGGATTTTTTAGTCTCCCACTCTGCTGGTTCCTGGAGTATGGTCTCTGAGAAGGGGAGAAATGTATGCCAATGGCAGAACGGGTCTTACCATCTTTTTCACATCTGGCTAGGATATCCTTTACTTTGGAACCAAAAAGAGACAATCTGTCAAACGGTGCATTGATGAATGATACTTTAAATGGCTCCGCAAAGTCACACAAGTGCATCCAGGAATGCCATCTTATGGTTATGCCTAAACCCACGGCCTTAGTCGTCCCTTTGGCTATATGGGGAACGAGCCTCATGGACGAGTTAGAAATTGCTTCTAGGGTTGCAAGCTGAGAAGTAACTTTATCTCGTACTCCTTCAGTTACTGCTCTTTTGAGGATATCTGAGAGCTCCTTGATCAGATCCATCTGAAGTCGTGTAAAGTGCACCAGATAATTCAAGGACCTTAGAGCGAAGGTTATTGAAGCATAAGCACACTTCCCAAATCTATCCAAAGTCCCATCCTCCTTGGTAGGAGGATGGAAAGTAGGATTTTCCTAGGCAAGTTCCTTTCTGGTGGCTGCCACTACCACCATGGCGTCAATGGGAATACCTTTGGCCTAATGCGGTTCCTCCTTAGGGGCTCATAATACTTCATCAGGTCTCTTAGGGATTGGCTCTATGGCATCGGGCATCTTCCATGCCCACTGAGCGATCAATTTAATGAGATCGTCAGCAGGCAGAGAGATCCAAGAGGTAGAGAGTTGAGCACGGCCTCTAGGTATATTGATTCCTCTGAGGAAGGCTAGGAGGATGACTAGCCACCCCTTTGTTTCAGGATTTCCAGGATGTCTCCGAAGGAAACATCATCAGGGGGTGACCTAGAGGAACCTTCCCCTTCATATCAGTACCTTCAGTGAAAGACTCTTCCGGGAAGTCTAAATGCTTCCTCTTGCACTTTCTTTTCACAGGGACTTCCTCGGTGTGGGGGGGTGGGGGGGTGGGGGTGATCCAGAGAAGTATCCAAAGAAGACACTACCAAGGTAGGAGCTACCTGAGACTTTTGTGCCCTCTGTCACAGGGATGATATTGATGGTAGCTCAGGTCGAGGGTATACTGAAATCTGTCCCTGGAAGGATGGTAAGGGCTGTGAGTTTCCAGTAGATCATGCCTTCTCCATTATCTGGAAGGCTGCCCCCCCCCCCCATAGAGGAGTGGGAGCCTGGAACCAGAGTCACACCCCACACCGAGGAGACCACCTCCGGAACAGAAGCCTGGGTCAATGCTACAAAGGCAGGCACACCGAGAGACGGACTGTTCCAAAAGAACCAAAAAGGTACCTTGCATCTTGGACCCACCCAAAGAGTCTCGACCCCGGGAAGTGTCCGATGCAGAAAGCTTGGAGCTACTCAAGGTGGTTCTCTGAACTGGAGACTAAGATGCTACTGGAACCGAGACAGTCTGAGCCAGGAGAGTCAGGATCAAGGGCTGCAAAGGCTCAGCAAGAGTTCAAGGAGGAGGGAGAGTATGGAGGTGTCATAGGATAAATGGTTCTGACACCAATGTGGCTCAGAACAGAGGACAATCCCCTCGCCACTAGAAGCTGATCTACCAGTCCCAAGATATCTGACTTTGGTAGTCTCTTAATAGATTGAAAAGATGCTGTGGAAGGAGATTTAGGGGGTCTCACTTCCACAAAAGGCACGTCTTTAAACGGGTCCACAGATGGAGAATAGGATGTTTTTTGGAAGGGAGGCAGCCTCGATTGCTTTGGTTCCGATATGTCAGTAGAAGAAGTTGTCAGCTCCGAAGGCAGTTTAGTAGTAGTAGTGGATGCAGTCAAATTCTCTAGTGCTGATGAACTCTTTCATACCAAGGAAGATGTGCGTTTTACTTGCCGGTTCCGAGGAAGGCCTTTTTTTTTGAGGCAGGTGAAGAAGATGATGATTAAGTACCAGCTTTCTCTCTAGACTCAGAAATGAACTAATCAAATCCAGTTTTAAGTAATCCTTTCATAATTTGTTTTTCCTTTCTGTCAAAGTATTGGTCAAAAACCCATGACAAATCGCACAGTTCTCCTGCAAATGCATCTTCCCAAGGCAATACATACACAGGATATACCCGTCTGAATTGAGCATTTTGCCCTCACATTTCTTGCACCTCTTGAACCTGGAGGTCCCCTTAGAGGGTTTAGGAGAAAGTTTCTCCTGTTCCACCATAAAAGCTGGAAGGAAGACACACAAAAAAAGAGTGAAAGGAATACAGATAAAGGTTCTATTTTCTAAAAAAAAAAAAAAGTTGGAAATAGAAAAATACCAGTGATGGTATGAAAGAATACCTTTAAAGGTATTAAGGGGAGTAAAAAGGGATACCAATAGTAGAGGAAAGACAGATGGAAACTAGCTATGATAAGAGGGAGGAGCAGGTAGAAATACAAGGAATTATAAGAGGAAGATATAGAAAAAGGAAGTGTAAACAAGAGAATTAGAAAATAATCTCAAAAAACTAAGCCAAGGCTCAAGAGAATGAATGAACGCATCTGGTCTGAGAAGCTGCAAACCAGATCTGAGGTGATTTCTGAAAGAAGCATTATGGGTAGTGCCTGACTCGAGAGTTTGGAGAGTGTGAGCTAAAGTAAACCGCCATTTCAGTTCCAAGGTTCGGAACCGAACCCACTGTCAAGGATTGGGTGAAGATTGACATCAGATTATCTGTTTTTCATAGTCTAACTTATCCACCTCTACCTGAATATCTTGAACCATTAGGAGAGCTGAAAGTGGATATTCCTACTGACTGCCTCCCAGGGAAGAAAAACAGATGGAACCTCTGCATTCCCAAAAATGAGGATCTATGGCTCTCAGCTCAGTGACATTACTGACTCCTGGTAGAGGGCCAATTCGAATCTGGGTCCTGTTGCTGGTGCCATTGTTTAGCATGTCAAAAAATATGGTGCATTAGCTCCTTTAGACTCTAGGATATGAATGCCAGGGAGAGTGAAAATCAGTTCTGGTGTGTGAGAGACTATTCTTTCTCTTTCAAGGCCTGGAGATACTATTTAACTTTAGGTACAAACAGCAAGGGTCCTTGACAGCACACATCCATAAATGTCACCTCAGTGTACTCTGGTAGTAGCAGAGTGCAACCAGGGTGCTTATACACAGCCATGTTGATGGTATTGAACACTACGTGCACCATGAGGCTGCAGGCTACATAGGACAGGGAGACTTGACTAATAAACTTCTCTAACAGAACCTTCAGAAGGGCCTTTGTCAGTTTGCATTATTTTGTCAGAAATATTTTGCTGAAAATAAAGCTTGTGGGTAAGACGACCAAGACCCACTTCTTCAGCCTGTAAAGTGCAATAGATTCCTTTTCTGGGCAAAAAGGCCGACTGAGGAGTGGAATTCCTTCTTGGGGAGCTACACAAACTGCTGCATGCAGCTTTGGGGGGGTCTCCACCCAGGTAACAGTTTTATAGAGGCCTACAAATCTGGTATGGCGTCTGTCTGGATTATCTGAAGCAGCATTCACCCTATTTCTTGTAATGTCCACTGAGATAGGGACCACTCTGAAAGACAGTTTGTGATAATGACAGGCAGCGTGGAGTTGTTTCTGAGAAAAGGAAAGTTCCTTGGTAGGTCCATCTCTGCAAGACTTTAATAAACCTAGGGTACTCTGGATGGGCAGGTGGAAAAAAGGACCCTTCATCATCATCTTCTCTGTAATGATCAACATGGTTAATTTTTTTGATCCCCTTCCTTGCAATACCCAAGTAATCTTTTGTATAAGAGGAAATATATAGACACAAGTCCATTTAATATGAAGGTGGTGGCCTGTAACATATAGGGGAGTTAGTTTGGGCCATAGCCTCTTGTAAAGCCTGCATTGAAACAGAAAAGTATTTGTATATTTATTTATTTATGTACCATTTGCTCAGTGGACACCTGGACTGGTCTATTGACCCTTTTCAGCCACATCCCAAGTTCAAAGAGCAGTAAATACATCACTGACTTTTAGTCAACAATATATACAAAATCAGTATATAGCAAAATTCAGAACATAGTAAAACTGAATGCAGAGTGGGTAACATTAAAAGATCCAGTTACAGTGCATTGAGAGAAAAAAAGATGTATACAAAATGCAAGCTAAGATGTGCATAAAATACAGTGCAATCACATATAATGCATAAATTCCTGTACACTTGTGAAATATTTGTATACACGATGTCCTGCTTATAGCAGGAGAAAAACTTATTAAATGTATTCTGTTGTTCATGATATACGATGATAAATTACCTAACCATTGTCATGACAGCATTTGTAGGTAGATGCTAGGACAGAAAACTCAATAATCCTCATTGTCCCCTTCTGGCCTCGACAAGTTTGGTTTCCCTTCTGTGACCTCATTTGATTAGGAAACCATAGATTCTGGACCCAGTTCCAGATCTACTGTCTCACCCAGAGGGCATGGTGCATCCGAATCTCCAAAAGCTTAAATTCACTGCGTCTCTTCTCCAGTTCCCATGATTGCCAGGCATCCTTCTCTTTTCTCACCTGCCTGACAAATTATTATTGCTCATCACAAGTCATTTACAAGGAAATTATACCAAAGCAAATGGGAGACATTTGCTAGATGGGCTCTAGACAGTGAAATAGATCCCTATTCTAGTCCTATCCATAAAGTATTAGATTGTTTAGCTTCACTGTACCAGTCGGGTTCCTCTGCCTCCACAATTAAAGTGCACCTAGCTGCAATTTCAAATGTTCTTGTAGGACTGGAAGTAATGGTTAATGCTCCAGTTTCTTTGTAGTATTTCCTTGTTTTCATACTGTGTCACACAAATTGTATAAAGCATTCCTAAAAGGCCTCTTAATGCTAAGACCTCCTTTTAAAGAACGTATTCCCCCTTGGGATCTAATGGTGGTTCTTCAGGCCCTAACCAGAAACCCTTTTGAACCATCAGCATCATGTGACTTGAAACATCTGCCTTGGAAAACTTTATTTTTGGTTGCTATTACTTCTGCCAGAAGACTTTCAGAACTTTAAACCCTATCATGTGAACCTGCATACTTAATCTTTCATAAGGATAGAGTTTCCCTTTGAACTAATCCTTCTTTTCTGCCCAAGGTGGTATCCAAGACTAATATTAATCAGACTCTTCAGTTACCAGTCTTTTTCCCTAATAGTTTGAACAAGGGAAAATGTGCTGTCCGTTTACTTGACGTGTACAGACAACTATGTTTTTATCTTCACAGGACTTAAGTATTTAGAAAATCAAACCAACTTTTTGTGGTGTTTTCCTTCCGTCTAGATAACACTGTTTTTAAAGTTACACTAGCCAAGTGGCTCAGAGACTGCATCGCTTTCACCTGTCATTCTAAAAGGCTCCAACTCCCCAAAGCAGTTCAAGTCCATGCTACAAGAGCAGTAGCTACGTCCACAGTCTTTCATGCCAGAGCTTCCTTAGATGACATTTGTGCAGCAGCCTCTTGGTCTTCTCATCATACCTTTATCATTCATTACAAATTGGATCAGGTCTCAAGGGGACCAGCATCCTTTGGCTCTATGGTCCTGAGGAATATTCTTCCATGAGACCTCCCGAGGCTAAAGTAGCTGGGGACACTCTGTCCCAGTGTCAAGAATTGGATGAAGATTGGCAACATCCTAGTCTTACCGTAATGTTCCATCTGTGTTGTCGATCTTCACCAGTCCTTGGCATCTCCACTCTCCGTCCCCCTTCCTGAGACTGTTAGTAGACCTAATTTAGCCCTTCGCTAGTTTCTCTTTTAGGACTCCTGTCTCGCCTCAGTGAATTTGGCTATCATGTATCCATGATCTTTCACATCTGTCTGCCAATCTTTGGCAAACTCGATCTGAGATGATTTCTGAGAGGAGCGTTATGGGTAGTGCCTGGCTCGAGAGTTTGGAGAGGGCAAGCTAAAGTAAATTTCCGTCTTGATTCTGAGGTTTGGAACTGAACCCACTGTCAAGGATTGGTGAAGATTGACAACACAGATGGAACGTTATGGTAAGACAGAACTTCTTTTTTGTACCATTCAGGTTTTGACCGTAGTGGCCATTGTTACCATTACTAGGAATGTGAAAACATCATGAAATGCAGGCCCATTTTCTTGAAAAGCATGTAGTCCAGAACATTCTTGCAGAGTCTGAGATTCTAATTAGATTTTTTTGGTACCCAGAAATGCATAAGATCTTAGGGCCCAATGGTCCGGTATTGGAAACCTGAATACTTTTTGTTCTAAATGAATCATTGAGTGATAACATTGTAGTCCAACCTCCCATGTGTGGCCACAGGAGACTGGATTTGCTCTTTTGATGTCCAGGATTCCCCTTTTATCATAAAAGTTGCTAAAACATCACATGGGCTTCCTTTTCAGAAATGGGACCTGTACAGCATCAAATGTCTTAGTGTTTTGTGCAATTTGCAAAAACATAATTGCTTAATCTGTTTCTTTAAGTGTAATTTTCTGAGCCATTAAATCATGTAAAGTTGTTGATACTGCTGACAGCTGCTTTCCTCTGCCTGACAAAGACCTACTCTTTTTGCTTGTTCTGTTATCTCTTTATTTGTGTACACTTATTTTGGGCTCACTGTTTTTCCATAGAATATTCAATAAATGTCTTTAATCTTCCCCTTAGATTGGTTCCCGTCTACTCTGTTTACTTCATTTGCCAAATTCTTTCTATTCAGATTAGAAACAAAGTCTCCCCAAACTATTGCATAGCTTCTTGCTAATATACCTGTACTTTGGGGAATCTCTGGTGCCTAGGCAGATTCCTTTGTTCTCCTAGTTTCATACCAATGTGCATTATCTCATGACCTGAAAATCCAAGGAGCGTACCTTCACTTCCTCAGTTGCATGCTCATTTTCTTGAAATTCATATCCCCAGTCTATACAATGAATTGTGCTGTTTGATTAACACTTTGTGACTGTTCTCCTTATCTAGTGCCACTGACGCAACACGTAACCTTACTGAATTCAGGCACTAATGAAGATACTGCTTTTGTGCATTTGTTCTAAACCTCCTTTATCACCTGGAAACACTATCCCTTTTCAAAATCCATCACCTGCATAAATATAATAAACCCAAAACTTGATCTTGGTGGTAAGTGCATTTGAAACAGGTATCAATTTGACACTTGAAATATAATTCCTACAAAAACAATCTCCATGAGTGATCACATTCCTTATATCTGTAGTGGGATCGTCCTATCTGTCAAAATTGCTACCAGCTTCCTTCATGCAGCCCCTGTATGTGGTGCCTCTCTCAAGTTTTATACACTTTGAGAGAGTTTTTTTCTGTATTCTTCAGCCTCCATGTGGACTTCTAATAAGGTGACCAAATTAGAACCTTTTCTTCCTTCTTCTCCCTGTTGACCGGGCTGGTAAACCCACTCAAATTCCGAGTAGAAAAGCACAGACACTCCATTTTAGTCGAAAACTACAAGGTAGGAAACTGGCACAGTACAAGTAGATCATGGGTATGAATATATGTATGTGTGTGTGTGGTTCCCCTTCACAAAGTCGAACGTTCAGAAACACGAAATGCATATACCCAAAGCCATATGCTCGAGTTTCTGAAGCTCGACTTCGTGAAAGGGAGCTAATAAAAGACAAACGTAACAAAACAAAGCGTCTCTGCAGGGGGGCAAGCTCCCCTGCACCCCCACACCCCCGCTACTTATTTATTCCAACTCTGAGATCGCACTACAGCACAGAAAGGGAAATCTTCCATTCTGCGCTGTATGCCATTCCCCATTGACAGAGTCGAGCTTCCACAATTTTGAGCATATGGCCTCAGCCATATGACTTTCTAGATTGTGGCCGTTTGACTTTGTGAAGGGGAACCGTATGTGTGTGTGTGTGTATATATATATATGTATATGTATATATATATATATATATATATATATATATATATATAGTATATAGATATGTATGTATATAAAATCTTTGGGAAAGAGAGCTTTTAATATACATATTTCTGTTTCATTACAGAGGTAGTCACTAAAGACGTATCTACCCTGTGGGAGTTTGCCTATTTTCTTTTCTTCTAAGATTAAGATAACTTGTCCATTGACTTTCTGTATCTTTGCACTTTTTTTTGTTTATCCAACACTTTATTAAATGTCAATGCAAAAATAAGCAATGTGTCCACAATAGACTGGTATTAAGAAAGGTGTGATTCTGAGACAGAATATCACATCAGTTGCATCTCCTTGATGTACAACAGACTTTGACATGCTGCTATATATAGCGTGACTGTAATGTGTACAGAGTCTTAAGAATCTGCAGTGTTGCTGAATCACCTATTCCAGTGCTTACTATTATGAACTCTCATATAGTCTCATAGGTCTTG
This sequence comes from Protopterus annectens, assembly GCF_019279795.1. Classification (NCBI taxonomy): domain Eukaryota; kingdom Metazoa; phylum Chordata; order Ceratodontiformes; family Protopteridae; genus Protopterus; species Protopterus annectens. Next base: position 159,467,277 of record NC_056725.1, on the reverse strand, counting down.
AAGTCCATTTGGACCATTTGTCCAACATTAGATGGTTAATGCTTGTGCTGTGTTTTGAGGTCTCAATTATGTGTACTGCCTGCATTATGAGAGCAAGATCATCCACCCTAGGTGGGCCTCTTTTTCCATGACTTGGTTATCACAATTTTGTGAGTAAAAGCAGCAGTTGTAGTGAATTAGTCATTGCCCTGAAGTGTCAACAAAGGGTCAAATCTAACGAGGATCAAGGAGGTAGTTATGAGTATCTTCCGTAGGTCATAACTCATCCCAGAAATGCTGCAAGTTGTGTCTCAATGGTTATAGTTAACATTCCCAGAAGATATTTCCCCAGGTCTCTATCTCAATCCCATCACACTGCCAACATCCAGAGGGCACCATAGGAAACGTGCATGCCCATCTAGCTGGGGTATAAAATACTTTTATTTTTTTTTTCACAGGCAATGTCTCTACTTCTGGGACCTGGTGACATATCTAGGAAATTGAGCAACTCTAGGGCTTGAGTGTTTGTGTATATTTTGAAGATAATTAAAAGGTTTTAGAGCTAAGTGCTTTTGTTCTTTAATTATTTCATTCTAAGAGTTCCTTTAGCCTGGTCTGCCATGTAACCTAACAATCTGACAATATTATTCTAACTCCAGAGTCCAGCACTTTGAGCTGTGCCTTCAGAAGTTCAGCATGTAATGTAGCTGCTTTTAGGTCTACTGTCTTTTCTCATCTTAAAAAAAATCCTTAGCTCTTCTTTATACATGTTCCATAGTTTTATTTGACACATCTGTTTGGATGGCTCATCACTACTGTCTAAAAGCAACTCTAGTCTGCCTTTAAGTTATTCCCCTTGTCAAAAAAGTAATGGTTAATGCTCCAGCTTCTTTGTAGTATTTCCTTGTTTTCATACTGTGTCATAAGCAATTTAGAGTGGTCTGAAAAAGAAATTTGGTATATGTACAAACTCTCAAGATATACATGCTCCTCCTCTTGCTAACCATGATTTTATCTTTTGTTGAATATTGTTAATATCAAAGTCAAAGAAAACTTCGTCATTCAGAACTACACAGCAGTGTAGCTGAACGAAATTACAATGCTTCGTTCTCAATGCAGGAAACAGTTGCACATATAGACGGAGAAAAATTAATAAAATGTCACAGTAGAAATTTAATAAGTAGAAATTAGTAAGTAAAGTAGGACAGCAGTGACCCACACCCATCCCAGAACAGGAGACAAGGAAGACACGGAACAATATGAAGGTAATATCGTCAAAGTAAAATTCAAAAAGAAGCAGCATATCAATGAACAGACTGAATTACTGCACAGTTTGTATATTGCACTTAACAGTCCTTCAGTCTGGTAGGTGAGCTATCTTAGTATAGCACTTAGTTATTTCAGATCCATAAAATAAGCCCCTTGATAGGCTAGTTATGTAACGGACGTCATGGTAAGTTCAACAGTCTAATGGAGAGTGGAAAGAAACTGTTTTTTAGTCTGGTGGTCTTGAAGTGCAGGCTTATGTATCTTCTACCTGAGGACAGGTGAGTGTACAGACCATTGGCAAGATGCATTGCATCGCTGGAAGTCTTTTTGGCCCTGTTGATGCACCAGCATTTGTGTAAATCTTCTAGAGGTCTAAGGGAGGTGCCAGTGTTTTTTTCTGCCCACCTTACAACTCTCTTGAGAGCCTTCCGATCCTGATTGTTACAGCTTCCATACCAGACTGCAATGCTTTTGGTCAGGACACTTTCAATGGTGCCCCTGTAAAAGGTCTGATGTATGGAGCTTGGTAATTTTGCCTTCCTAAGTTTCCTTAGAAAGTGCAAGTGTTCCTGAGCTTTTTGACTGTGCTGGATACATGGACTGACCAGGATAAGTTATCTGTGATATGAACACCCAAGAACTTTGTACTGCTGACCATTTCCACTGTTACCCCTTTCATCGCTAGAGGTTTGTGTGATACTTGAGATCTTCTGAAATCAACAATCGACTCCTTTGTCTTGCTGACATTCAGTGCTAGATTGTTGCTGTCACACCAGACCAGTAGTTGATCAATCTCATTCCTGTAGGCCCCCTCCTCTCCGTCTTTGACCAGGCCTGTAACAGTGGTGTCGTCCGTGAATTTGGTGATCCGGTTCGTCTCATGTCTGGCCATGCAGTCATGTGTCAGCAGAGTGAAAAGGAGAGGGCTTAAGACACACCCCTGTGGTACTCCTGTGTTCAGGATGATATTTCCGGAGCTGTTGTCTCCCACACAAACCTTTTGAGGACTTTCAGTAAGGAAACTCAAAATCCAGTTGCATAAAAGAGTCTATGCCCAGTTGAAGTAGCTTCGATATCAGATTCTGAGGGATGACAGTGTTAAAGGCAGAACTGAAATCAATGAATAGCAGTTTTTACCTTCTAAGTGGTTCATTGTTTCATGGAGTGCTAGGGAGATGCCATCCCTTGTACTGTGGTTTGTCCTGTATGTGAATTGCAGTGTGTCCAGCATCACCGGTAAGATTGAGACTATATGATCTTTGACCAGCCTCTCCAGGCACTACATTACCATTGAGGTTAAAGCAACTGGTCGGTAGTCATTCAGAGTTGTTGGCTGTAGTTTCTTGGGTAGAGGAATGATGGTCATCTCCTTCAAGCATTTCAGAACACTGGCTAGATGGAGTGAGATGTTGAACATGCCAGTGAATACTGGAGCCAGTTCCGTCGCACATTCCCTTAGTATCCTGCCCATGATGTTGTCAGGGCCAACTGCTTTTCTTGGGTTGACACGTTTTTAGGGTTCTGATGACATCAATTGTATTGAAGCTCAGCACCGCTGTATCCTTGTCTTCAGGGATTCTGCATGCTTTTGTTGTCAGCATCAAACCTGCTGAAGAATTTGTTCAGTTGGTTCAGAAACTTGATGCTATCATCACATGAAGCTGATGAAGGCTTGTAGTTGGCGATGGTTTGAATCCTTTCCATCGTTGATTTGGTATCCTTTTGATCCCTGAAGTGGCTTTGGATTTTTCTGCCATAGGATCTTTTCACCTGTTTGATACCTTTATTCAGTTTGTCTCTGGCCACACTTAAAGCTTCCATATCTTGGGATTTGAAAGCTGCATTTCTTACTTTCAAGAGCTCGTGCACCTCACTAGTTATCCAAGGTTTTTGATTTCCCCATATGGTGATGAGTTTGGTGTTTGTTACATCTTCCACACACTTAGAAATGTAAACTGTGACCAACTCAGTGTATGTGTCCAAATCAATTCTCACAGTAGCCCCTCTAAACACTGACCACTCTGTACAGTCGAAGCAGTCTTGTAGAGCTGAGATTGCTCCCTCAGGCCAGATCCTTATTTGTTTTTTTCTAGCCGGTGTACTGGTTTTTAGTATGGATTTATAAGCTGGAACCAGCATGATGGCTAGGCGGTCATAGCTCCCTAGATGTGGATAAGGTTTTGCTTTATATTTAATATCTTTTGCATACCTGACATCCCCACTAATGTATATTTATAATGTTATTCTAATGCAGATACCCTATGAGTTGTAGGTCCAGTATGCGTCTCACTAATGTGGAGGACTGTTCAGTCTCCTACTCAATTCATCATGTTCTATAACCCACTGTTAACATTTTAGCTATACTTTAGTTAGCAGTTCTGTGTGGGATACACAAGGTTTGCAACTGTGCATGGCACTCCCGCTAACTCCCCTCTTACTAATACAAATCTACCCTTGCTATCCATTTGTACTCCCAGCAGCTCAAAAGCCATATTTCTTTGTATCAGCCTGCAGTGCCCTTTGGCTTCACAATGGATATGATGAAATCCATAATAATTTATACCCAAGGTTCCCTAGATGTCCTTCATGGATGCATCTGCAGTCATAACAACTGGGTTGTCCTGTCGTCAGGCAGCCCTTCGGTCGGCCGGATTCCAAAGTCTGGGTCCGGCTTCGGCTGATGTCGCACTTCACCCGACGTCATCTCTGCTGGTCTTCGGGTATAAAGGCATCAGCCGACGCCATTTTCCCCAGTCTTTCTTGCCGCGTGGCGCCCGAAGCAGAAGCTGTTCGCAAGTGCCGGTCGGTCAGATCCAGAGATTACTACTACCGAATACTACTTCAAGCTAAGTACCCCGTTGGGGACTCTTTCTTGCCTCAGCCGATGTCAGAAAAAGTCAATAACTGTTTAACTTGTGGGAAACAAATACCTCATAAAGATTTCCACTCTTACTGTTTGCCTTGTTTAGGCCCAGACCACGACGTAGCAGCCTGTTCGGCCTGTGCTTCCTTCAACCGACGAACGCTTAGGCGTCGGTCGGAGTTTGCTGAACAGTTTTTCGGCTCAGATTTTGCGTACATTATGCCGTCGGATCCTCCGACTACCCAAATTGTTAAAAAACGCAAAGAAAAAGACCAACACTCGCGGTCCGCGGTTTCGGCCGAAACCACGGTTAAGCAAACCGCGAGTGTCTTGGTTTCGGCCGAAACCGAGAAAACTGATCAAAATACAGCCGAATCAATGCCTACTACTGAGGTTTCTGCCACTTTACTTGAAACAGCCTCAGAAATTATACCTACATCTGTGGTTACTAGTGACTTATCAGACACCATCCCTTTGGATGTTTCTACCCCAGCACGTGGTGCTGCTAGGCCTCCTGCAGCCATGTCTATTAAGGCCTTTGCCAGGGCTAAAGCAGCCAAATCTACTACATCAGTGCCTGTTAAACCCCCCTCAACCAGGCCCACTTCTAGTTCACAAATGCTTACTCTGGCACAAGATTTAATATCCTTAATTAGGGGATCTCAATCTCACACAGACAGGGCCTCTCAACCCCCAGAAAAGAGACCTAGAGCAGAGCCCCCCGAGCCTGTCTCCTCTGATGATTCTGCGGATGACTCAGATATTACAGACCAGCCAGAGGCTCCTTTCTCCAATTATGAAGACTCCGATGCTGAAGAATCCATTCCAGCTGCCTCTCCACCAGAGGAATTCTCCTTTGGGAAACCTTACATGCCATGAGAGAACAATTCCAATGGCAACAACAGGATTTCTCAGATTCCAGAAAAGACTTAGGACTTTTCTGCACTTACCACAACATAGGCCCTTAGCTATACCTCCTGTCCTTTCTGTTGTGGACGATGCATTTAATGATGTCTGCACTGCACCTGATTCCTTACCTCCAGCCCCTGCCAAACCAGATAGATTTTACAGGGTGCCAGACACTCATCACCACCTATACAAGGCCCCACTGGCAGACCCCAAAACCATATCCCAGGGGCCTAAGGCAGTAGTCTCGACCACAGCAAAAATCCTATTCCTTCTGAAAGGGAATCCAGGTCTTTAGACAGATGGGGCAAAAAGTTTACACCTCTGCTACTCTCTCAGCTAGAGCTTTAAACTGTCAGTTTCACATGATACAATACCAAGAGTTTATGCTTGATCAGTTAACTAAAAAGCTATCCTCTGATGACTCTATAGATAAGAAATATGTATTAGAAATGGTAAATAACATACAACAGGTTAGTAACCATTCTTTAAAATGTGGCTATGATGCACTGGAGGCTTCATTTAGATCAGCCATGACTGGCACAGTGATAAGAAGACATGCATGGTTGAAGGAACAGGCCTTACCGGATCATGTTAAAGCTAAGTTATTAGATGCTCCTATGGATAAGGCCAGTTTGTTTGGTACACCTGCCCAGCAGGAAAATGGAAGAAAAGGCAAAATCTGTACAAACGGTGAAAGATTTCTTACAGGTTCAGCCCCCAAGGTTTAGCAGGAACTGGCCTGCCAAAAATTGGTCCTTTCCTGACTCCACAAGATCCCAAAGGGGCAGGAATAGACGTTCCAGAGGCAGAAATCAATCCAGAGGGGGTGCCTACAGAGGACGACAGTGGCAAGGTAATAACAGAGGCACAGACACAGCCACTACCACTGCAACAGGACAATCACAATGACTTGACTCTAACTCCGCCTACCAGGGAACAAATAGCAGCACCATTAGGCGGAAAATTAGCCTTATTTTCGAAAAATTGGCACTATGTCACAAAAGACAAGTGGATTTTACAAACCATAGACCAAGGTTACCGGTTCCACTTCCACACTTTACCAGTCAAAAGAGGAATGCCAAACCTGCCTCCAAATCAAAAAATAGAAGCTCTACAGCAGATAATGCAATTAACAAAGATGAGAGCTGTGGAAAGAGTACCAATAACAGAACAAGGCAAAGGATTCTACTCCAGACTATTCTTAGTTCCAAGAAAAGAAAAAACTTGGAGACCTATTCTCGACCTGTCCATCTTAAACACATACATCATTGTCCCAAAATTCAAAATGCTGACCCTACAGCAACTTCTTCCCATGCTGGGCAAGGAGTGTTGGCTGGTAACTCTAGATCTCAAGGAGGCATACCTGCACGTCCCCATTCGACCAAATTGCAGAAGATACCTCAGATTTCTTGCAGGATCAGAGCATTATCAATTCTCAGCATTGCCCTTTGGCTTATCTACTGCGCCCAGAGTATTCACAAAATGCCTGGCATCAGTAATCGCCCACTGCAGACTACAGGGAATCCAAATTTATCCATACCTGGACGACTGCCTGCTACAAGCGGACAACAAAAGCAAGCTGACAACAGATTTGCAAAGGGTCATTTACTTGCTACAAGCCCTGGGATACACAGTCAATTTTCAAAAGTCAAGACTGATACCATCCCAAACAAGGACATTCTTGGGCGGGAATTGGACACAGTAAAACAAATGGCATTCCTAACTGCAGAAAAACAAAAAGAACTCCCTCTTTACTTCTTGGCACTAACAAAACAGAACAAGCTAACAGCAAGAAAAGTTCTGCAGGCCTTGGGCTTCATGGCATCATGCATAATCTTGGTCCCACATGCCAGACTGCATATGAGAAAACTACAGTGGTACCTAAAGAATTTATGGTCCCAACACAGGCACAGCCTAGAAGCAGAAATACCACTAATCCCATGCCTAAAACAGGAGTTCCTATGGTGGGCTCAAGCATGCCAGACAAATCCAGGCCTACCCTTTCACAACCTTCGAGCAAGCCAAACCATCACAACAGACGCCTCAGACCTAGGATGGGGGGCTCACATGCTGGACAAATGTGTACAGGGATTGTGGACTCAGGACCAGCTACACCTGCACATCAACCTAAAAGAAATGCTGGCAGTAAAACTGGCAATCCAAAAATTCAGCCCATTTCTCAAAGAAGGCCATTTGATGATAAGGACAGACAACACCACAGTCATGTGGTACATCAACAAACAGGGAGGCACTCATTCATACCCCCTATGCAGAATGACTTTGGACCTTTGGAACCTGGCACTCCGCTACAACATCCAGTTACAGGCAATGTTTGTACCTGGAAAGGAGAACACTCTAGCAGACATATTAAGCAGAACCACCTCGGATGCTCACGAATGGATGCTACACCCGGACATCTTCAAGACCATCACAAAGAAATGGGGAATGCCACAGACAGATCTATTCGCTTCCCCTCTCAATCACCAGCTCAAAAAATTCTGCACAAGGACATTCCACCCGCTTGCATGGAAGGTGGATTCGCTCTCCTTCAGCTGGAAAGGTCTGACAGCATATGCATTCCCACCTCTTCCCTTGATACACAAGGTATTACTAAAAATCAAGGAGGAACGTCCAAGGATAATCCTGATAGCTCCGAACTGGCCAAGACAACACTGGTACCCATTGCTGAGGAGCATGTCTCGGGACAAAATGTGGGCAATACCCCTGATGCCTTTGATGTTAACTCAGAACAACTACAGCATCATGCATCCAAACCTAAAAACCTTGCAACTGACTGCATGGAACATCACATAGCAGCAACTAATCCAGATCTTTCCCAAAGGGTTAAAGACATTATCCTTGAAGCCTGCAGACCTTCAACAAGAAGAAACTATGCAGGAAAATGGAAAAGGTTTGTCATTTGGAGTGCTGAAAGAGGAAAAGACGTGTCAAATATAGATATTGCTAACATTCTGGAGTATTTGGCAGAGCTTCTACATACAGGCCTGTCCTATTCCTCCATCAAGATACATGCATCAGCTATTTCAGCAGAATACAGCTTTGATCCACCGGTCTTTTCACATCCTCTACTCAGGCAGTTCCTCAGAGGGATCAAGAATGTAAAACCTCCTAGGAAACCACCACTGCCAGCTTGGGACTTGAACTTTGTGCTAGAAAAGTTGACACTCCCGCCTTTTGAACCAGCAGCAACAGCAGACCTACAGCATCTATCATGGAAAACTGCTTTCCTACTGGCAATAACCTCAGCAAGGAGGGTTTCTGAACTTCAGGCCCTAATGACAGTACAACCCTTCCTAATCTTCCACCAAGATAGTGTCCATGAGAACTAATCCTACATTTATGCCTAAGGTGGTATCCAGAGTGTCTTTAAACCAGGCAATCCACCTACCTACCTTCTTCCCCAACCCACAAAACAGAGGGGAAAGAATGCTGCATACCTTGGATGTACATAGACAGCTACGCTACTACCTGGACAGAACCAAAAGTAACAGAAAAACTGACCAGCTTTTTGTAGCCTATGCAACAGGAAGAGAAGGAAAAGCAATTTCCAAACAGACAATCTCAAAATGGATAGGAAATTGCATACGATTCTGTTACTCCTTCCATGGAAAACCAATTCCACAGAACATAAGACCTCATTCCACAAGGGCAACAGCCACTACCACAGCCTTCTTACGAGGAGTGGCAACCTAGGACATTATTGAGGTGGCTACTTGGACCTCCGTGCATACATTTGCCAAGCATTATAATTTACCTCTGTATTCCAGATCCCGAGCAGGGTTTGCCACTGCTGTACTGCAAGGGATCCTTACCACACCATAATTTCTTCATCCTCCTCCCCTAGTTGGCTATGGTATTCTACCCAGTTGTTATGACTGCAGATGCATCCATGAAGGACATAGTACAGTTTTGTACCTACCATAAATGTAGATGTCCGAACTGGATAGCATCTGCAGTCAGGATTACCTCCCTCCTTCCCTCTGTGGTACTCCTAGGTATTTACCCCTAATAGCTAGCTGGTGGGGGGAGTCTCTTATGGTGTATTTGTTTGTATATATGTACATACATGCTTATTTCTTGTGTTTGCCTTCTATCCTTTTGGAAACATTGGCATTTATCCAAAATTTAGCCTTCCAAGAGGGCAACTGGCATCTGGGGCAAGAAACACTGAGGAAAATGGCGTCGGCTGATGCCTTTATACCCGAAGACCAGCAGAGATGACGTCGGGTGAAGTGCGACATAAGCCGGACCCAGACTTTGGAATCCGGCCGACCGAAGGGCTGCCTGACGACAGGACAACCCAGTTGTTATGACTGCAGATGCTATCCAGTTCGGACATCTACATTTATGGTAGGTACAAAACTGTACTTTTTAATTCCTCACTTTCATTTGAAGGCATTTCTTAAAGTAGTACAAATACAGTCCAAATGTTCCTGATATAGTCAAATACCTTGGATCTTTTTACAGGATTTGATAAACCATTAACATTCCTTGATAAGACTGCCAACCTTGCTTACTATACAGCAAATTGTTGTTACAATACCCTCCTCTCTGGCTTGAACCCTTAACTTTTGTTTATGCATGCTGCAAGCTAAGTGCCACATTCAAAAGCAAGTATGACATTGTATAAATGTCTACTACATCTTTTGTCAACACTTCACAAAGGACATCTTGTGCATCGTAAACTGTTTACAACTTTCTGTAAACACACACATAACATACTTTGGGTTAATGGTAATAACATTCCACAATAATTTGTATAAACTGTCAAAAATTGCAGCATATTTCACATATTCTGTAGTGCACTTCAAAGTTTTAAGTGTTCCACCCTCTTCGTTATTAAGCCTCTTACAACCTTTGCATTTTACATTTATTTCATATGTTCACAGCTACACCAAAAAGTGCTTTTAATTGTTAAAGTCGGCTGAAATAAAAATAATGATTTAAGCTTATTTTCAGTCCAGTCTCATTCTGTTCATTTACATATCCTCAGGTCAGTGAACCAAGTAATTTTTCTGCTTGCTTAAACAGGAAGGTGGAGACAACAGTTCCCTTCTCTTACAGGAAGTAACTGTTAACAGAGACTGACTTGGATTATTGAATTTTAAAGGGGAGACACTACAGCAGACCCACATATTTACATCTGGTATGCTGCATGCTAAAATCATGCACACTGCTTTGCTTTGTACAGAGGGAAAATGGTGCATATTATGAAATCAATGAGACCCCAGTACCTAGGATATCCAGTTCTTTAAAAGTTGAGCACAGAGATTTGGTAGAACAAATATTGTATTAATATTTATTTCAGATAAATGACAATATTCCAGTCTTCCAGCCATCTAAAAAAAATCCAAGAAATGCATGCAGCATTTAGGTCAGCCTTTGTTTACAGAATAACTTGGTAATAACAAGAACTTTGCCTATTACTCCTTAATTAACAGAATAACTCTGTCATAACAAGAACTGTGGTGGTGGTGCTGCGGTAGCATTGTCATTTCACAGTAAGACGTCCAATTCGATTCTCAGCTAGAGCGTCTTCTGTTTGGAGACATGCATGAATGGGTGTACCTTCGTTGAAGGTTGTGGGTCAGGGCTAGCAACTCGGCACGTAAAAATCTACTGCCAATCATTAGCGGACCGGAGTTCCGCTGTGGCGACCCCTAACCGGGAAAAGCCGAAAGACACAAACAAAACTCTGTCATAACAAGAACTTTGCCTATTACTACTTAATTAACAGAATAACCTGGTAATAACAAGAACTGTGCCTATTACGACTTAATTTACAGAGCAACTCTGTAATAGCAAGAACTTTCGCTATTACTACTTAATTTACAGAATAACATGGTAATAAGAACTTTGCCTATTACTACTTTCTGTACAGAATAACTGGGTAATAACAAGAACTTTGTCTATTACTACTTCCTAATTTACTGTGAAAACTGCTTCTGCCTTTTAAACATCCCTCTCTTAAAGATCAGTAAAATGTCTTTTTTTTTTTTCCTTCTCAGTTGCTCTGATGTTTGAAACTCTTCCGATACAATACTTGCCATCTTCATGCCATCTCCTCCCGCTTGAAGCGGTAAATGGAGTTTAGCCTTTGCATCTTCAGAGTAAAATATAAATAATTGCTGTCCCAAGAAGGTTCACTCTAAAGCAGACTGGTTTTGGCAATTTAATAGATGCTCTCTTTTGCCTTTTTTCCAGCTTAAGTAATCATGATGCTACTACCGTTTCTGTTCCTTTCCTTTGTTTCTTGGAGCATGCAGTTTCAGAATCCTTTAAATTCATAGGTGTAGAAACCAAGAAAGTATCTAGAAACTTCACTAGGAGTGTCTGTGGAAGAAAAAGATATCAGCTGTCTCAACTCCACTGTTGATTTCTCAGCATACCAGTTCATACCAAAAACATTTCTTGAGCTCCACACAACCACCCCCCCCCCTCCACCTTTTCAGGAATACTTGCAAGCTGTCGATTTTTATGCCCGTTTGTTTTCCAGATCCACAAGTTTAGCTTCTAGAAGTTCTAATATTGTTTCTAAGGTGGTGGTTCTGTTTTTTACCTTCAAATCCACCAGCTGATCAAAATGAGAACTGGAGTTTGCTTCCAGTTCTGCCATTGCCTTGGCTGGCCCATTAATTGAGTCTGATAAATTAATACTAATATTGTGCATTTCTGACATTCTCAAATTTCTTGTATTCCAGTGTAACAATCATCTTTTTAGTTTACAAAAATTCTCCCTTTTAGTATCAAAATAGTTTTCTTTACCCTGGGATTTAGCTAGACATCATTGGAGCTCCAAACTGCTGAAGTCAGTTTTTTTTTTCATTTCATCGTATTAAACCACAATACCACTTGAGCCACAGATATGAACCTGTATGGACAGTTTCATTCTTGCAACAGTAATTTATAGTTTTATTCTCGGTAAGAGAGGGAGCCCTGCTTAAACACTCCACACACATTCCCTGCCCTGACAGAAAATCCATCAAGAAACTCGCTTTCATCATCCCTTTCAGATGGGCTATGATATTCTAGAATGTTGCCATGCAGCACAAATATAAACCTCTAAGCCTTTGGCAGACCAGCTGAATAGATCCATCCTTGATCCCCGACAATTGAAATTGTCAGAATACAGAAGATCTAAGAATTCAAAGTGGAGGGGAGTACTGGAGCTGCACTTTTTCACTTTTTTGCTCATTAGCCCATTCAGTGGATTGTACTCCAGGTACCCATGCAGAAAGCTATGGGCAGAAAATATCTTTTCAGGCAGCTGGAAAAAAGGGAAACCTGTATGCATCCCTTACTCTTGGACGTCATTCCAACAGCAAGATGAGACAAGAGCAAGCATTGTCTGAGTAGTTCTCTGTTGGCCTTAAGCAACCCTTGTCGTCATGTTTATATATTTAAACACAGAGGAAATACTTAACCTTTCCAACTCTGTGCCTGCTACTAATTCATCAAGAGGATCCCTTATAAACCCAAACTTAAAAATCCTCAAATTAGTGGATTGGAAGTTAGAGAACTGGTCCTATAGGTTCTCTGTATTTTATGATGGCTGTGTAATATTTCCTAGATTAGCCCCAGTCCAGCATGTCTTGCTGTATTTGGTAGGCTTGCATGTCATAGTGCATCTCTCAGCTGTTTTCAGCTTACTTGCTCTTGGAGACTCTTTTGACCTCAGTCTCCACAGTCCAAAACACATTTACTTGAGGCATAAGGAGAGCAGTGCCACCTCACTGAGACTTTTACTGTGTAGTAAAACAATTACGGTACCTCATATTGACCAGGTTAATATTCCTGTCCTGGAAGACCTTGTTTGGGGATACAGTTTTCTCAGCAATAATTTTAGACCTGCAAATCTTGACATGTGGAACGCTAACAGTTTTCCACAAGAACAGGTTGACAGTTAAAAACAGCTCTGTTTTGATGGCCAAAGTGGTCCTAGAGTTAGTCTTGAAGCAAATCATTCAGCTGCCAGGTTTCTATTCAAAATCTTGACAAAACTGTCAAAACTTCAGTTTGTGTCTTTCGGCTTTTCCCGGTTAGGGGTCGCCACAGCGGAACTCCTGTCCGCTAATGATTGGCAGTTAATTTTTACGTACCAGCTTGCCACGCCTGACGCACAACCTTCAACGAAGGTACGCCCATTCACGCATGGCTCCACGCAGAAGACGCTGTAGCTGAGAAGCGAACCGGACAGCGTCTTACTGTGAGGCGACAATATTACCGTAGCACCACCTCCACGGATACAGTTCATAATTTTTCCCCAGTTCTGTGTGGGTGCGCGACCCTGAAGTTAGATTTAATTTATTGGGGGGGGGGGGGGGTCTTTTGGCAATTGCAGCTATAATCTTTGTCAATACTTATTTCCATTGATGATGAATTTAATTGCTGATGCAGTCATTTGTTTTGCATTTTAAACAATCTCATTGGTAATTATTCATTACAGACTGATATACAGATATTTAAAATATAGTACTGAGCCAGTTCTTCTTTTGGTGAACATAGTGCTACTGCTCAAGCTGCTCGCCATAACAGATGCTTAAATAAAAGGATCACTGCTGAATGGAAGATTCTCTCCCATCAGTCCTTTCACTTCTGCCCACATATTTTCCTGTAGGTCTGAAAACAGACGTGGGGTACAAATATGCTGTAAATCTTATTCTATGTTGCACTTTTGCACTTAACCTATACAACTCAACCTTTCCTTGCCAGTGGGCATCATTGTTAGTGACATGCATCTTCACACACAAAATGACTGAAAGTTATCTGGACTGCTCTTGCATTTTTTTTTTTTTTTTTTTTTTTTTTTTTTTTTTTTTTCTCCTGTATTCCTGAGATTAACTGCACTTTGAGGATATGCAGAGTTCTGACTCTGGTCAAATGGAAGGATACCCACCTGACTGATTTCCACTCATTGAGTAATACTACTGCATTGACCCTGGTATTTAAAATTCTGTTGCTGTGGTAAACGTGCTTTACTGGGATGACTGGCTGCTGGTAGCCTTGACAGAGAACTTGTATTAATGGGCCTTGTTTTGGTCCTCGTGTAATTGCAAGCCTTGTGGGCATTGTCTGCTCACTTTGCAGACATTGTTTTTATTGGGACAAAATCAGATGCTCCTTGGTGCTTGTTTTGCCTTGCCATGTACAGAGGCATTCAGACCATAAACTTGTCAAGTTTTAGACATTCTTGCACATGCCAGACATTGATTTTGTTTGTTTGCTGAAGGTGTGCAAATAGTCTCCTCCCAGGTGTGAAATACTGGAGACTAGAACAGGTAGAGCCTGTATCCCACTTACCCAGATTGCTAACATGTGCTTTAACCTAGTTAACCTCACAGTTCTGTTTGCACACCTGCAGATGAAGGTGCTGCATTAGACAGTGAGTTGCCAGGAGATAACATTTTCATCACAGCCTCTTAGACCTTCAGTTTGTGTCAGGCCTTTGACACTGGGTTATAGAGAGATGGGGAAAGTCTTACAGATTTCAGTGTGGACTTCGAAGATGGTTGTATACGGAGTAACAAGGTTATCATAGGTGGTAAAATTCATTGGCTTACTTGTAGTTACACTGCTTGGAAGCCAGCAAATAAGAAATTCAGAGAAATTAATATCAGCTTGGGGGAAAAGAGATGAGAAAGCTCTAGTTGGGAAGATTCTTGTAGTCAGGTGCTCAACAAAAATCAATTCAGGTTTCAGCTTTAGTACATGAGATGGCTTCTAGTAATTTACAGGAAGAAATAAATCAAATGCACTCTGATGTATTTAGAGTAAGTGATATACTGGAGGAATGCATCAAATCAAATGGCAAAATTCCTAAAAAATAGAAGCTTTTAAATAATATTCAGAACTGATAAAACTGCAAAAAAAAATTGAATTTAAGGATTGTGTGGTGAATATGAATTGAGAGTTATTGGGGAACATAGAAATTACTTCAGAAATAACTAATGAGTGGAACAAAAAGAGAGTGGAGTTTACAAACATGGTAGAATTAAGGTAGTGAGTGAGATGGGAAAGAAGTAACAAGAATTTAGACGAGTTGGCAAATATAACATTTCCGAAGAGGAATTGTACAGAACAAAGAGGAGCAAATGTAGGGCACTAAAGGGAAGATAAGCATGAGCTTAGGAAGGTTGCTGTTAAGCAGCTATTTTATGATGATTCTAGAGTGCAAAAACATTTTCTGCTTTCTGTTACCTACGTTATTATCCTAAGACTTATAGCCAAACTTATGGAGGCAATGACAGGAAAGATAACAAGAGATGCTATAGACATCTTGAACACAGTGGATATAAAAAGTGTATCCACCCCTATTAAAATGCCAGGTTTTTGTGATATAAAAAAATGAGACCACAATAAATAATTTCAAAACTTTTCCCACCTTTAGTGTGACCTATAACCTGTACAAGTCAATTGAAAAACAAACACATCTGTTAGGGGAAAAATAAAAAAATAAAAAAAGTACAAAACACTGGTTGCGTAAGTGTGCACACCCTTAAACTAATACTTTGTTGTGTGTGCACACCCTTAAACTAATACTTCGTTGAAGCACCTTTTGATTTAATTACAGCATTCAGTCTTCTTGGGTACACACCTGCCATCAATTAGATAGACTTTGATTAACCCCAAATAAAGTTCAGCTGTCCTAGTAGGATTTTCCTGACATTTACTCAGTTGCCTGCTACAGCAAAAGCCATGGTTCACAGAAAGCTTACAAAGCATCAAACGGATCTTATTGTTGAAAGTTATCAGTCAGGAGAAGGGTGCAAAATCATTTCCACAGCATTGGATATACCATGGAACACAGTGAAGACGGTCATCAAAAAGTGGAGAAAATATGTGACAACAGTGACATTGCAAAGACTGGACGTCCCTCCAAAGTTGATGAAAAGACTAGACGAAAACTGGTTAGGGAGACTGCCAAGAGACCTACAGCAACACTGAAGGAGCTGCAGGAATTTCTGGCAAGTACTGGTTGTATACTACATGTGACAACAATCTCCTGTATTCTCCATATGTCTGGACTGTGGAGGTAGGGTTGCAAGACGGAAGCCTTTTCTTATGCAGAAAAACATCCAGGCCCAGCTAAAATTTGCAAAACAGTACATCAAGTCTGTCAAAAGCATCTGGGAAAATGTGTTATGATCTGATGAGACCAAGGTTGAACTTTTTGGCCACAATTCCAAAAGGTACATTTGGTGCAAAAACAACACCATCCCCACGGTGAAACATGGTAGTGGCCGTATCATGCTTTGGGGTTGCTCTTCTTCAGCTGGAACTGGGGCTTTAGTCAAGGTGGAGAGAATTATGAACAGTTCCAAATACCAGTCACTTTTGTCCCAAAACCTTCAGGAGTCTGCTAGAAAGCTGAAGATGGCGCAATTTCACCTTTCAGCACGACAATGACCCCAAGCATGCATCCAAATCAACAAAAGAATGGCTTCACCAGAAGAAAATTACAGTTTTGGAATGGCCAAGTCAGAGCCCAGGCCTAAATCCAATAGAAAATCTGTGGTGTGACTTGAAGAGGGCTGTGCCCAAGATATGCCCTCGCAATCTGACAGATTTAGAGCACTTTTGCAAGGAAGAGTGGGTAAATATTGCCAAGTCAAGATGTGCCATGCTAGACTCCTACCCAAGAAGACTGAATGCTGTAATTAAATCAAAAGGTGCTTCAACAAAGTATTAGTTTAAGGGTGTGCACACTTATGCAACCAGCATGTTGTACGTTTTTTTATTTTTTATGTTTTTTCCCCTAACAAATTTGTTTGTTTTTCAATTGAATTGTACAAGTTATATGACACATTAAACGTGGAAAAAGTTTTGACATGATTTACTGTGGTCTCATTTTCTATAGCACAAAAAACTGGCATTTTAACAGAGGTGTGTACACTTTTTATATCCACTGTATATTTCAGAAACTTTATTAAATATGTGTAGAAAGCAAAGGAATGAGGAAACCAAGAAAAGGCACAAATAAATATCTATTGAAGACTTAATTATTCCAAGGTGAGAGGAAAATGAGGCTTAGCAATTACTAATCAAGTTAAGAGAAGACATCAAAACAAATAAGTAATGCATAATCCATCAATAGGGAAGTCTCCAGGAAAAGATGGTATTCCACTGGTAATTTGGAAGTTAGGGGACCACTGGAATAATAGGATGTCTAGCTATGTTCATTTTTAAGCAGACATACTTAAAAGGAATAGAGATGAGGATCTTGAAGTCTTCGTTAATGCTTTAAAAAAATGCCAACT
The DNA here is from genome assembly GCF_019279795.1 of Protopterus annectens. Classification (NCBI taxonomy): domain Eukaryota; kingdom Metazoa; phylum Chordata; order Ceratodontiformes; family Protopteridae; genus Protopterus; species Protopterus annectens. The sequence continues at coordinate 159,449,979 of NC_056725.1, read as the reverse complement.
TCTTGGAAGAAAACCATGATGGCTCTATTATCCAAAGAGTATAAAAACTCTTCAAATCTGGCTTCATATGTATCCATTTCAAATTTAAACCATGGTTATGCAGTGTTTGCCTATACTAGACAAGTGAATTATAAAAATATTGCCAAGTTTGATGGATATAGATCAGTGTGGTTTTGTGGAAGGGAGGCAAACATTTGACAACATTAACAGAACAAAAATGTACCAGAGGGAAACAGAATATAAGAAAATGCTCATGTGGTTGGTGAGTCTTGATGTAGAGAAAGTATTCCATAGAGAAAGCCAGGACTTTGAATGGGGCACTAGTAAAATTTGCATTCCATAATTTACATTTCATGTATCCTTCCTATTCTGAGGCAAGAAGTAAGGTCTGAGGCTTCCTCGCTTATGAACTTCATTTGAACAGACAAACTCCACAAGGATCCCTTATTTGCTATATATGTAGAGCCACTAACAAAGAACATAAGGTATTCACAAATCTGAAACTGGGATATGATAGTCAAGAAATGTTAGCTTTATTTGTAGATGATATGTTGTACTTGGTAAGTCCAGAAAAGGGCATTTTGGTGTCATGGAACATTTTCAGACTCTCATGTCTTTTGATATATAAAATGAAGTCAAGACAAGGGCTATGAGGATAAATTATGTACACACCCATGAATTGGTTTAGCAACACCTGCCCTTAATGGGGGCATGAGATGAAGTATATAAGTGTGACACCCATGAATTGGTTTAGCAACACCTGCACTTATGGGGGTATAAGATGAAGTATATAGGTGTGACACCTATGAAATTGGCTTAGCAAAACCTGCACTTGTGTGGTTTAAAAAAAGATTCTTCTGTGCCAGCAAAGGATATTTGAAAAGACTCTAAACAGATGAGAATACAAAAGTAGAACCTGGAAGCTCTTGATTATGGATAGAAAGAAGTAGGAAAAATGCTGTTATTCCTATTAGTCTTCTGTGTGGGTTAAATGTATTTTCATCAACTAGAAGAGAAGCTGTAGGTGACAATAGAATTTAATTAATTTTGTTTAAAAATGGAAGAAGACAAGTTAAGTGGGATAAGCTGATTCGCCTTGTTAGAGCAAGGTAGTTTAGGATTACCTGATTTGAAAGGTTCCTTTAAAGCTACACAGTTCAGGCTCGTGTACATAACTCCAGTAGAAGATTATAAACCAAAATGAAAAAGGATGATGAAAGGAAAGGTGGGGTTGTTGGGGAGCACTGTTCAGGCGATACAGAGACTGGGATTCTAGATGCAAGCCCTTAAGGAGAATAACCGTATATACTATATTCATGAAGTATTCTACAAAGTAAACCAGCGCAGTAATGAATAAAAGAGATTTTGCATATAGACTAGGCTACAAGTATGGACAAGAGGGGCCTGAAATTTACTAGAAGTTAAAGGACCAGGTAACTCCTGAGAGAACGAAAGACTGACATGAGGCCAAACAGAAGTTTGAACAGCAGATTACAGGCTGCCTTCTCTATCTAGGATTAAGAGTATAGACAGAGAAAGGGATAGGGCTGTGCTAAGTGAAAGACCCACTATGCTAGAGTGCTTAGCAAAGTTTTGAACAGAAGTGTCTGTTAAAAATGAATAATTATTATCGAGTATAAAATATTGCATAATTGTAAAAATCAATCAGAAGAGGTTTGAAAAATTAGAAGACTAGAATGGAAAGGTAGTTTACAAAGGAAAAAAGGGAAAAAATCTGTAAGGCTCCAAAGTATACAACAAAGTCGGGAATGTTTAGGTTTTTTGAATGGAAGTGTTTACATGGGTATTTTTATATCCCAAGTAGATCTCAAATGATTTTTCCTCGGGTAGATAGCAAATGCTGGATATGTAAATGGAGATAGAGAGAGAGAGGTAACTGGAAACCAGTTTTTGGGAATGTAATGAGATGGCAGATTTTTAAAAACTTCCCTATAGAACACGTTGACAAAATTGTTGTAGAACAACAGGTAATAAAAAAGGCTGTACTAAGTGTTTGAAAACCAAAACCTTTACCAAGTATAACAGACATTTTGAACATTGTAAAAGATAAGTAACTGCAGGAGGGATCGTTAGAAAAGGGAAGGAGCAACTTTCATAGAAGTTAATGGATTTTCTGGGAACAATACATGCAGAATAGTAAGTAAATGGAGGTGGGATCTTTAAAAAAGGGAGGGAGCAAATTTCATAGAAATAGATTTTCTGGGAACAGTAGATGCAGAATAATAATGTTGGGAAGATTAAGGTTTAAGAGGAGGCATGAATTTGACCAGTAATGTTAGAACTAATGAAAATTAAAGAAAAGTATGCATGGTGCATGACAGGGATAATGTTATTACAGTTTGTTTTTTCTTAGTATGTGTAATGCCATGTTGCAGTGTAAGATGATGATTTAATAAAAATGATTAAAAAAATCAGTGTGTGTCTTATTACTGAAACAGACTAGTTATATTATGCTATTTGATGACTCACTGGTGATTGGGGAGCTCAGCTGCTCCATTTTGCTGCATGGCAGGAGCTCTTATTCTCCAAGCACCAGAAGAGTAGTTGAGATGAGAACCCTTTTAGCTCCAATGTGCAGACAGAATAATGACCCATGTGAAGAGAGAGGATGTGGGTTTGGCAGTGGGCCATAAAATGTGTTATTCTTCAGCTCACATCTTTGAAGCATTGAAAGTCTTTTGGAACTTTGCATTTTCCATTCTTTCTTGTAGCTGGTGGTAAGGGGACATTTATGATTGGTCTTTTGGGGGGGGCAGCACTCCAGTTATTACCCTATTTGCCATAAATTATATTCTGACTCTTCCCCCCTGCACTGCTTGTTTTACCTTGGCAAATAAATATAGATGGTAAACACTGTTCATCCATCTGTGGTAGGCAAGATCCCTGCATTCTGTTCTGCCACACTGGAATAATGAGCACAACTCATACTTTTATCCTGTTACAGCTGAAAATGGTATAGTGTCAGACTGTTAATTCTGTTATGGTAGAAGAAATGTAACCAAGGTCAATTCAAGAATGTCTTCATTAGTTGGTAATAGTCTACAGGATGAAGTCTTGAAATGTAGTAACCTATCTGTTCCCATGCAATCTTCCTGTACAAGTGTTGAAGATGACTGAAGTTGCCAAAGAGCCTTTCACTTGTTAGATTTGCTTTTCTAAATGAGTTTCTTACTCTCGGCAGAGTGCTGTCTTATGCCCCATTTGTTAGCTTGCAAGCAGTCTTCACTCGTCCAGACACCTGTTTGATTTAGGTTTGTTGTTTTATTATCAAGGTGCATAAACCTTCATTTTGCCTATCCTGATTTTGTAGATGACAGAAATGTGTCCCATTAATGACTGTTGTGCAGCTTCTTAAAGAGAGACTTGAACTTGGTCACATGGAACCTTAGGCAGAATACTGGACCAGTCTCCCCACCCCAATCAGCAGTGATTTCAGTGTCCCATTACTTGTCTCTCTTCCCCCAATTATCATAAATACTGTGTAAATCATTCAGTGCGTATCCTATTTTTTTTTTACTTTTGCAGTGATTGCAGTGATGTGAATTTGATTTAAAACTTTATTTCAAAATTTATAGGACAAACATTGGCCATTTGCTAAATAAAACAGTTGCACAGAGAAAACAGACTTATCATGAGCAACAATAAACTTCTTTTCCCTTGAAGCTCATATTTAGTGAAAATACATAGAAACTCACATTCATGGAAAATGCAACTGGCCAGTGGTGGATTAATTGAATCATGGGCCCTGGGCTGTTTTCAAACCATGGGCATACTGCATGTATTTTAAGGACCATGCTTAAAACCATGTGTTTGATTCACCTTCCTGATTGTTTTAAGTAATATTCCTTTGTTTTAAGTTATATTTCCTGTTTAACACAGCAACATTTGTTAGATTATATTTTAATTTTTTAGTTTTCAGCATTTTTTCCAGTAAGCAGTAAAACAAAATGTATGAACCAGTAATGACAAAATTACCCAATCTGAAGTAGTTAACTTCATTTGATCAGCAACCTGTGGGTATCGGATCCGACCGGGATCCGAGCCGGCAGCTTTCCAAGCTCGAGATCCGAGCTCCTCCCCCTTACCCATACTACCCTGCTACCTCCCTCCAGTCCCCAGATCTCGTTTGCCGCGGCTTCTTGAAGAACGGGTGACGAGCTCCTGGCGGTTTTTGTGAGTGGTTTCATAGGGTTTTAGTCTGCTTTTTCTCAAAAAATTGTGTGTGTGTGTGTGTGTGTGTGTGTGTGTGTGTGTGTGTGTGTGTGTGTGTGTGTGTGTGTGTGTGTGTGTGTGTATTAGTCGACCCTTAGTGTATTTCGCTTAATTTGTTTTAGTAGTCAGTTAGTATTAACCTTCCCCTTATCTGGGTGTGAGGGTGTGTGTGTGTTGTCATGGCCGAAGGCCCTAAGGCCGTATTTTCCAAATGCTCTGAGTGTGGCCATAAGCTGTCTCCAGCTGATGGCCACACTCAGTGCATTATTTGCCTGGGGGTTGCTCATTTATCATCATGCTGCCTGATTTGTGCTGCCTTCAGCCCCCGGGCTTTGAGGGACAGGAGGACAAAGTTAATAGTTGCGGGCCTTTTGCCCGCGGATTCTGCTTCGTCCTCCTCTCCCTCAGTGGCACCAGCCACGGCTACGGCTGTTCAGCCTGCTGTTCCTGCTCCCCTGGCCAGGACTCAAACTCCCACTGTATCCCAGGGAGAGTGGGACGCCAGTAAAAAAGACGGGCATAGAGAGAAGGAAAGAGACAGGGAGAGGCATAGGAGCCATAAGCGGCGAGACAAATCTGCTCCCTCGGCCCCGCCGGCTAAGCAGCTCATTTCTCCCTTGAAGGTCTCCGGGTCGTCCCCTCTTGGCTCCGCTCTCCACATTTCTCTCCGGAGGAGGAGACCCGGTCACCTTCGAGGTCGTCGAGGTGGCCTTCCCGGCCAGCCTCGGCGGCCTCTTCTAGGTCAACTAGGAGCCTTTCGGATGCGGACAAGGACTGGATGATGCGTCACTTCCTCCAGGCCCAGATGCAGATGGGAGTGCTCTTGCCTCCACCCCTCCGAGGGGGAGCTCGGCCCCTTTCTTTGCCCCCATTGCTCCTTCTCTGATCCATTATCGGGTTTCGGAGCCGTCGGATCCAGGTAGCGTCAGAGCCGGGGAGTCGGCGCCGATAGTAATCGCTACTTCGACCCCGGCTTTACCCTCGAGTTTGTCGGGTCCTTTTTTGGATCCAAGCTCTCGGGGCCATGAGCCGAGCCTCGTATCCCGTGGGGTGAGTGTGTCTTCGGCTCCGATGAAGTCGGAGCACACTTCCCTTTCGGGTCCAATCGCTCTGGCGCCGGTGCCGATCCACACGTCTGATCCGATGGGGCTGCTCTCGGATCCTAGGGAGAGCGGTTTACCATTGGCCTTTGACGTTGAGGAGAGGGTCCTCTTGAGGGATTAGAGGCCCCTGGCTTGTGCTACGGATCCACCCGCCATTCCCTCGCAGACTGGCCTGACTTCCATCATCCTGCCTGCCCCAGGGACAGCCTGCGTCTGCGTCCCAGATGGTTCCCCTAGAGGAACAGGACCTGGTTGGTGAGCCCTCCTCAGACAGCCCTCCCAAGGAGGCTCCTCACAAACGAAAGTGTAAAAGGAGGCACTTGGACTTCCCCGAGTCCCTCACGGAAGACATTGACTTGGAGGAAGGGGAAGGTTCCCCCAGGTCACCCCCCGAAGATGTCTCCTTTGGAGACATCATGGAGATGCTGTGCATTAGAGGGGAGTGGTCAGCCCAAAAACCTTTCTCGGATGAGTCTGTGTTTCTGGAGGTGTTTGACACAGGCCCATCTACCTCTTGGGTGTCCCCTCCGGCCGACCCCGTGGTAGATCTTATAACTACCAGGGCGTGGAAGGAGCCGGACACTGTAGAGCCGATCCCCAGGAGACCAGATAAAATCCTTAGTCCCTCGACAGACAGGTGGCATGGAGCAAAGGTTCCCCAGTAGATGCCATGGTGGTGGCGGCTGCCACCAAGAAGGAACTGGCTCAGGATAGTTCCTCGGTACATCCTCCCGACAAGGAGTCTCGGACGATGGACCACATTGGAAAGCGGATGTTCGCTTCAGCCACCATCTCCGTAAGGACGCTGAACTACTTGGCACACGTGATTTGCCTTCAGCGGGATCTAATCAAAGAGTACGCTGGGTCACCCCTGGAGTCCATATCGACCGTGGACAAAAGAACCTTCTCGGCACGGATGGCCACTCTAAAGTCAGTATCCAACACTTCTATGCGGCTTCTCTCCCATGCCACGGAGGGGGTGGCTAGAGCCAGCGGAGCAGGCATCACCTTGTGGCATTATGCCTGGCTCCGTCTTTGCGATTTTGCAGAACCCTTCAAGGCGTCCTTCGTGAACGCTCCCTTTGACAGTTCTACCTTGTTTGGCAAGACCACCGGCAATACGCTACTCCAGAGCGAGAAAGACTGCTGTCGGAATCCGCTTCTTGGCTCCTCAAAGGTCCTTTTCCAGGAACCAGAGAGGACAAAAGAAGATGTGGCTCCGGAAATCTCAACAATCCCGTTTCACTCCGGACCCTTCGTCCTTCAGAGGCAGGGGAGGACAAGGAGGACGCCGGCCCAGAGGCAGAGGGGGTGCCGAAGAATTTTGGGTCGAGGGAACCCTTTTCCGACTGACCCGCGCAGCAACCCTGAGGGGTTGCCCAACTGCTCCTCTCTGGAGGCAGTCGGGGGGTGCTTCTCAGAACACCTAGCAGATTGGGAGTCCATCACGACAGATCGCTGGGTGCCCCGAATAATATCCAGAGGCTACACTATTCCCTTTGTGAATCCTCCTCCTCAGTTGGGGCTTCTCCTCGATGTCCCACCCAATCAGAGGGAGGCAGCAGCTTTAGAGATAAAAGAGCTGCTAAGAAAGAGAGCCATCCAGCACGCCCCAGGCCAGTCCGGATCAGGCAATTACTCCAGGTTCTGTTTGGTGCCAAAAAAGACTGGGGACTTAAGTCCAATTCTCGACCTGTCTACATTGAACCTGTCCGTTGCCAAGGAGAAATTCCAGATGGTCACCAGGAGAACGACTGGATGTGCTCCATAGACCTGAAGGATGCATACTATCACATTCTAATGAACAGGCGATCCAGGAGGTTTCTCCGCTTTCGATTGGGGACCAGTCATTATCAGTTCAGGGTCCTCCCTTTCGGCTTCACCACAGCCCCCAGGGTGTTCACCATGGTCACGACAGTTGTAGCGGCCCACCTGAGGCTTCAGGGAATACAGATCTTTCCTTACCTGGATGACTAGCTCCTTGCGGCTCCCACCAGGCATCTACTATGCTCGGCCAGGGATTATTTCATGCATCTGGCCCATCAGTTGGGGATCACCATAAATTACAAAAAATCATCCCTTCAGCCTGCTCAGGTCCTGGACTTCATAGGGGCCAGAATAGACATGCTTCAGTCCAAGGCCTTCTTGGCGTTGGACAGGCTCCGCAACCTAACTATCCATGTCTTAGCCCTTCTACAGTCTCCGGCCCCACCAGCGGAATTAGTCCTGATGGCTCTAGGGTCTATAGCGGTGGCTATCAACCTTTCACCTGTAGCCCGCTTGAATATGAGGGTTCTTCAATGAACCTTACAGGTCCAATGGTCCATCCTTCGACATCCGTTATACTCCCCGATTCCCCTCAGCAGGGTTTGCAGGGAACCTCTGCTTTGGTGGCTCCATGCCCAAGAGCTTCAGGAAGGGCGCCCCTTTTTGATGTCTCTACCCCAAGCTACGGTGACCACGCACGCTTCTCGCCTAGGGTGTGGGGGGGCATTGCATGGGCAGAACTGTCCAAGGCACGTGGTCTCCAACAGAGACCGTTCTGCATATCAGTGTTCTGGAGATGAGGGCAGTGCTTCTAGTGTTGCTTCTAGCATTGCAAGCTCTCCATGCCCTTCTTCCTCTAGGGACTATTGCAATTCAGACAGACAACGTGTCAGTGGTCTGGTACATCAACAAAGAGGGGAGAACCAGATCTTACCCTCCTTGCCGAGAGGCCATGACAGTTTGGGAGTGGGCAATATCCACCAACCGTTTTCTGCTAGTAACGCACATTCCAGGTCGGTCCAACATTCTAGCGGACAAGTTGAGTTGAACTATCATCTCACCTTATGAGTGGTCTCTGAACCCCTTAGTAGCGAAACAGATCTTCCTCAAATGGTGTCAACCTTGCTGCGATCTGTTCGCATTGCTTTCGAATGCAAAGTGCAGCGAGTTTTTCGCTCTAATCCCTTCCCCTGGGGAGACCCCAGAAATGCTCTTAGTTCATGCTTGGCCATCCGGTCTTCTTTATGCTTATCCTCCTCTCCCGTTAATGACAAAATTCTTGCAGAAAACTCGTCAGTTGGGGAGCAAGGTTATCCTCATAGCCCCATTCTGGCCTCGTCAAACCTGGTTCCCATACCTACTGTCTCATCTCATGGCTCCTCCTTGGATCTTAGATCCCATTCCGGATCTGATTTCTCATCCTTTGAGATTGAAAACTCCGAATCTGGATGACCTCAAGCTTTCCGCTTGGTTGATCCAGTTCCGTTAGTGGCTAGGACTCCCGGCATCTCGTCCACAGTTAAATCCATCCTGGTGGCGGTACATAAACCTTCTACCAGGAAAGTCTGCAACAGTAAATGGAAACGTTTTTCTATCTGGGCCAGGCAAAGGAATTTGGACCCCTTTACAGCTCCTATTCCAGCAGTACTTGAGTTCTTATCCCACATCTTTCATCAGGAGGCCAACTCTTCAACTGTGAAGGTTCAAATGGCGGCCATTTCCCACTTCCACATAGGAGACAATCTTGGTCCCTTAGCTTCCTCTAAGATCTGTAAGACCTTCTTGAAGGGTACCTTTCTTTTAAGACCTCCTGTCAAGAATGTGGTTCCTCCATGGGATCTAACCTTAGTCCTCCAGGCTCTTACTGCCCACCCCCCACCCCCCTTTGAGCCTGCAGCTTTGGTTGACTTAAAGTATTTGTCTTGGAAAACTGCCTTCTTGATTGCTATTACCTCAGCTAGAAGGGTATCAGAACTTCAAGCCCTGTGTACTAAACCTCTGTATCTTGTCTTCCATAAGGACAGAGTATCCCTCAGGACTAATCCCTCCTTTTTACCCAAAGTGGCTTCCAAGGCTAACATCAACCAATCCATTAATCTACCTGTTTTCTTTCCTAACTACCAGAACAAAGGAGAGTACAGACTACATTCATTGGATGTGCATAGACAATTGCACTTTTATTTGCACAGAACAGCTGCCTCGCGTAAGTCGGAGCAGCTCTTTGTTTCCTTTGCTAAGCCATCTTTGGGTAAACCAGTAACGAAGGTGACTCTAGCTAGGTGGATATCTTACTGCATTTTATTCATGCACAAGGTCGGCCTGAGCCTGTGGGGGTTTGTGCTCATTCTACCCATTCTATGGCTACCTCTGCTGCCTTTTGGTCAAGGGTACCCTTGGATGACATTTGTTCGGTGGCTACTTGGGCTTCCTCTCATACCTTTATTTCTCATTATAAATTAGATCTGATATCCAGACGGAGGGCAGCCTTTGGCTCTGCAGTGCTCCAGAATATTCTTCCTTGAGGACCTCCCAAGTTCTTGGTAGCTGGGGACTCTGTCCCACAGGTTGCTGATCAAATGAAGTTAACTACTTCAGATAAAGAAGTTATGTACTCACCATAACGTTCCATCTGAGTAGGTAACTTCATTTGTCAGCAACCGACCCCCCCCCTCGTCCCCCTAACCTGTAGTTCGTTACCTGAATAAGTAAGTGATTCACTCCTGGTAGGTACCAGGTTAGGATGTTCAGGTTTTTGCTTGTTTTAGTGCTGTCTGATAATTGGGCAAATTCGATCCGAGGACTGGAGGGAGATAGCAGGGTAATATGGGTAAGGGGGAGGAGCTTGGAGCTCGGATCTCTAGCTTGGAAAGCTGCCGGCTCGGATCCGATACCCACAGGTTGCTGACAAATGAAGTTACCTACTCAGATGGAACGTTATGGTGAGTACATAACTTCTTTTTTCATAATATTTCTGCCATAAAAGGCCACCCAAGCCACTATATTATAATCTACCAGTATCTATACTCAATTACAGCCACTAAATCATCTAACTAGACATTACATGTCTGATTGCGATTAAAAATGGCCACATTAAAATATTCCAGTTTGCTTTACACAAATGCTCATTGGTCCTGCAATGACAGACTAATGACTTTTTAACTTTATCAGCTCAGCTGGGGCAGTCTTTTTTTATCTACAGACATCCCCAAAAACCAGCAATTAAAGTTACAATGATGAGTGCAACCTTCTCAGATGTCTGTGTAAAAAAAAATAAATAAATAAAAAATTAATAATGACCAAAGCCGCATATTTCAAATTTGTTTCATAGAAACACAGTAGCCAAAGTATTCATACTTAAATATATGTATGTGTATGTTTGTATGTGTACACACACACACACACACACACACACACACACACACACACACACACGCACGCACACACCTTCTGTACTAGATCAGCTATATGCAAAAGGGAATGCAGCAGATTCTGCTAATCAACCCACAATTTATACAAAAAAAATCAGAAATATTGCTGCATATAGAATACTGGCTTTTTTGGCGGGAGGGTTCTTGCATGCTTGCAGTACACCTACATCTCAGTTTTGACCTCCCTATGCCATTGTTGTCATCATGACATCCTTTCTGACATCACTCAGTACAGATCTGACCTACCTGAATGGCTAGTAATGCTATATTGTTGCAATGTACACCTCTAGAGTCTTTCATGGATAAATGGGGCCCTGTGCAGGGCAATGAATCAGGCACCCACCAGCCATACCAATATGCCATTACTTTGCTGCCTCTCCTTAATTACCATAAACACTGTTCACACCTGACAGTGTCCATAATATTTTCCTTTTTACTTTTACAATTATCACAGAGATTTGGATTTCATTTAAAACTATTTCAAATTTTACAGAAAAAACACTGGCAGCCAATTTCTAAACTAAACACTCACATTGAAAACAGACTTAGCATGAGAAACAGTAACCCCCCCTTTGAAATTCATATTTAGTGAAAATGCATCTGACAGTTCATTAAATTACAAGAGTTGTGCTGGCATTCATACTCAAATAACATATAGTGAAGTGCTAATTTACATCTATGAGAAGGATGCAGTAATTCAAAAGACAAAATGCATAATGTATTTGCTAACAGCCTGGGGAAAACCCACTAGACAAGTATCCCTTTATGTTAAGTTGTCTATCTCGCCTTAATTCTTGCTGGATGGGTTCGGAGCTGACCTCGGCTCCGACTCGGCCACTCTAAAAGCTCGAGAGTTGGTTCCACCGGCTCGAGGCTCCCCCTATATCCCACAATGCTAGGCGTGAGTTACCCCAGATCTCGTTTGCCGCTACAGCGATCGAGGTGTGTTTTCTACCGGCTCCAGGTTAGTGAAAGTTAGACTAGTTTAATTTCTTTAAACTTAGGCTAGTTTAGTGTAATTTTCTTTCCCCTTAGTGTAGTGGACTTATTATCCCTTACTGCCTTTATCCAGCCCCCTCCTTTTATAAAGAACATATAGTTCTTCCCTAAGGCCTTCGGGCCCTTCCTCCCTTTCCTTAGGGTGTGTATGTGTTTACTTAGGGAGTTTTTATTAACTTACCTTTAGTTTAAATAATTTTCCCTTTTAATCCTATCAGTGTAATCTGTGTGTGTGTGTTTTTGTGTGTGATTACACTTCAGGTTCCTTGAGTATGTCCAAGGATACAAAGGTCTCAGGCTTCAAGAAGTGTGACTCGTGCTGTCAGAAAATGTCTCTGACAGACGGTCACACTTCTTGTGTACTGCCTGGGACCTTTACACCTGCAGGACTCTTGTGCTGTATGCCATGGCTTCAGCCCTAGAGTCCTGCAGGAGAGAAAAATAAACTCATTTTGAGGGGTTTAATTAAGCCTGAAGGTTCCCTTCCTGTGTCTTCTGGGAAACCTTCTAAGGCTTCTAAGACCTCGGCTCCAGCTTCAGAGTCGAGGCCTAAGGCTTCAAGCCTACTGCTTCATCGGCTCAGGCTGGAGCCGATGAGTCTTTGACTGCTGTTTCAGTGGTTTCCTCGGCTCCGGCCGGAGCCGAGGCATTAGAGAGTCATGGGTCGGCTCCGATCATACCATCGGAGCCGACATCTAGAAAGAGATCGAGGTCACCGTCCCTTGGCTCCGTTCATTCGGCTCCAGCGTCTCCCCTGCTGTCTGAACGGAGCCATAGATCTCACTCCTCCAGGTCATCGAGGCTCTCAGATCACGACCTCCAGAGGGTAGTGAGTAGACTTTTGAAGTCCGAGGCACTGACCCAAATGCTCCAGAGTCCGACCCATCAGTCGATGCCTCAGCTTGTTCCAATAAATATTCCTCCTCCGACTCCTTTGAGCTCGGGCAGGCGCTCGAACCGAGACTGTGGTAGCGTCGGAGCCGATACATTTGTCTTCGGCTCCGTCGTCGGCTCCGATTTCTTCCTTTGAAGAATCTCGGCGCCGGGCTTCCCTCATCGGCTCCGAGGGGGTGAGTGGCATCGGACCCTTGTCCGACCCCCCTCTCCCTCTCGGTGCTTCGGCGCTGGTGAGTTCGGCTCCGACATCGGCCTCGGAGCCATCTCTGTCGGTGCCGAGGGAGGTTCTCAGCTTCTCGGAGCGGGGACCTCTGGCTCTGCCTGACAGGGGTGCATTCGAGGTCATGCGGAGTGTGTTGGAACCTTGTTCGACTCCACAGTCGGCTCCGTCCGCCCCTCCCACTTTGGTGCCTTTGGTTATGTCGACTCACTCCCTCATCCCAGACCGCAGAGAGCAAGCTCCTCAAGAATCCCCTGTGGGATCTCATCCTCTTCCGAGGCCTCTCCTGAATTGGCAGGGGAGCCCCTAGGAAGAGAAAGTGTAAGAGGAAGCACTTAGACTCACCTGAGTCTATCACCTCTGACACAGATTTAGAGGATTCGAGGGTTCCCACGTTCCCCTTCTGAAGATGTCTCTTTCGCAGACATTCTAGAGATCCTGAAACAGAGGGGAAATTGGCCAGCCCTTAACCCTTCGGAGGATGAATCTGTGTATCTTGAGGCGTTTGGCTCTCGCCCTTCCACCTCCTGGGTGTCCCCCCCTTTGATCCCCTCATGCAGGTGGTTGCAAAGAAGGCCTGGACGGCTCCTGATTCAGTGGACCCTACCCCCAGGAGACCCTCCAAATTTATAACAGCACCAACTGACAAGCAATTTCTCACAAAAGGTGTTTCTGTGGATGCTATGGTGGTAGCTGCTGCCACCAAGAAGGAACTAGCTGATCCTTCGGTGCCTGTCCATCCACCTAACAAGGAATCCAGGTCTATGGACAGGTACGGGAAGCGGATGTTCTCGTCAGCGACCTTTGCAATGCGTTCGCTGAACTACCTATGCCATTTTACTCGTCTTCAAAGGGACTTGATCAAGGAAGCGAGTGATATGTTGAAGAATCCTACAGCTGAGGGTTTTCAGGACAAGATGAACACTCAGCTGGCTACCCTGAACTCCATAGCTAACTCCTCCATGCGCCTACTTTCTTATGCGGCTGATGGAGCGAGCAGGGCCGCAGGGACAGGTGTGGCCTTACGCAGGCACGCCTGGATGCGGTTATGCAACTTTGCGGACCCCTTTAAAACGTCTTTCACTAATTCCCCGTTTGATGGATCATCTCTTTTTGGTCCTCAAGTGAAAGAAACCTTGACTAGGTGTGAGACTGATGGCAAGACTCTTTCTGCCGTCGGAGTCCGTTTTTCTACTCCTTCTAGGCCTTACCCCAAAGGCCAGAAAAGTGGGAAAATGTGGTTCCGTAAACAATCTCAAGGGACTTCGCCTGACGCACAAAGTCGGTTCCCCGCCAGAGGCAGAGGGGGGAACAACAATGTTAGACGTCGCCCTAGAGGCAGGGGGGTCCGCAGAACCAGGGCAATCGGGAAGTCTTCTCTGATGAGCCCTTTCAGCATCCCTGAGGTGTTGCCCGACTGCCTACCTTCGGAGGCAGTCGGGGGAAGATTGTCACTGTACCCAAAAGCCTGGCTATCCCTGACTCAAGACAAATGGGTACAGTCCATCATTTCCGAGGGCTATTCCATTCCCTTCTTTCGCATTCCAAACCAATCAAAAAAATCCCTTCCAGATGTTCCACCCGCTCAAAGGGATCTTGCAGCTTTGGAAATTTCAAAGCTGCTTGCAAAAAGAGCAATTCAGCCAGTTCCAGCAGACCAGCAAGGATCCGGAATCTACTCCAGGTTCTTTTTAGTTCCAAAGAAGACAGGGGACTGGAGACCAATTTTGGATCTCAGTATCTTGAACAAGTCAGTCAAGAAAACAAGATTTCGGATGGTCACGCTGCAGTCCATCCTTCCCCTTTTGGGAAAGGAAGCTGGATGTGCTCTATAGATCTTCAGGATGCGTACTATCACATAAAAATGAAAAGACGCTCCAGAAGATTCCTCCGCTTCAGGCTGGGAACCAGTCATTTTCAATTCAGGGCCCTGCCCTTTGGTCTCACCACTGCCCCCCGGGTGTTTACCAAATGCATGGCAGTGGTAGCTTCTCACCTGAGACGACAAGGATTCCAGGTGTTTCCATATTTGGATGACTGGCTCCTCACAGCTCCCACCAAGCATCTTCTTCTAATGGCCAGGGACTACACCTTTCGCACTTGTCGAAATTTAGGCATTTCAATAAATTTCGAAAAGTCTGTTTTGTCGCCTTGTCATACTATTACCTTCATAGGCGCAAATCTAGACACAATCAACATGTCTGCGAGACTAACAGATCAGAGAATAACAGACATACACAAAATGGTCTCGCTCCTCTTCAGCAGCAACAGAATCAAAGCCAGGTTAGTTCTGAAAGTGTTGGGGATTATGGCGGCTGCCATACCTCTGCTTCCATTAGCCAGATTCCACATGAGAATCCTTCAATGGATGCTCTTCACGCAATGGTCGTACCAGCAACTTCCAATGTCTCACACCATTATGATCACGCAAACATGCAGAAATCATCTTCTGTGGTGGATGTCTTCCCCTCAGCTCTTATTGAGAAGACCCTTTGTTCCTTCCCCTCCGGTTGCTACTCTGACAACGGACGCCTCCCTGATCGGGTGGGGGGGGCATTATCAGGGCAGAACTGTCCAGGGCACATGGCAACCACACGAATGCCACTTGCACATAAATGTTCTAGAGATGAGAGCAGTGCTTTTAGCGTTGCAAGCCCTTCAAGACTCTCTTCCCTTGGGAACGATAGCAATCCAGACGGACAATATGTCTGTAGTGTGGTATATCAACAAACAAGGTGGAACCAGGTCCTACCCCCTGTGTCGAGAAGCACTCAGACTGTGGCAATGGGCGATTTCTTCTCAGCGTTTTCTGATAGCAACGCACATCCCCGGGAAGTCCAATCAAATCGCGGACAAGTTGAGCAGAGCTATCCTCATGCCTCACGAGTGGTCTCTGAAAGACTCTGTTGTGAGAGAAATTTTTCTCAAGTGGGGCCAGCCTTGCTGCGACCTTTTTGCTACTCCCCAAAACAGCAAGTGCAGAGATTTTTTCACCCTATTCCCGTTACCAGGCCAACCCAGCAGAGACGCTCTAGTCCAAGTTTGGCCCCGGGGACTTCTGTATGCATTTCCCCCCTTCCCACTAATCTCTCAAGTAATACAGAAAGCTATCGCTCAGAAGGCTTCATTGATCCTCATTGCTCCGTATTGGCCTCGACAGGTTTGGTTCCCCTTTCTACATCAGTTTCTGTTGGAGCGACCTTGGCATCTGGACCTAGTTCCAGATCTTTTGATCCATCAGTCGGGTCAGTTTCATCGCTCCCTTCCCTCTCTGAACCTCACTGCTTGGTTCCTCCAATTCCAACTTTAGCCAGGCTTCCTCTAATATCTCACTCTGTTCGAGATATTTTGATAGCTTCCCATAAATCTTCCACTCGAAAGATTTATTTGAGTAAGTGGAAACGTTTCGCCTATTGGGCTCAAGGAAGGGACATAGATCCTTTCACTGCTTCCATCCAAATGGTCCTTGATTTTCTAGCTGAACTCTTCCATGCAGGTTCATCTCCTTCTACTCTTAAAGTTCAATTGGCAGCTATTTCTAACTTTCATGTGGGCATTTCAGATTCTGCCATCATGTCCCACAAGCTTTGCAAAGCCTTTTGAAGGAGTTTTTCTACTCAGACCTCCGGTAAGAAATCCTCCTCCTCCTTGGGACCTAAATTTAGTTCTCAGTTCTTTAATTCTCTCTCCTTTCGAACCTGCATCCTCCTGTTCTTTAAAATTACTATCATGGAAGACTCTCTTTCTAGTAGCTATTACTTCAGCTAGAAGAGTTTCAGAACTTCATGCACTCAGCTGTCGACCTCCTTATCTGTTGTTCCATAAGGACAGAGTATCTTATGAACCAACCCGTCCTTTTTACCTAAAATAGCCTCCACGGCTAACCTAAATCAAAGCATTGACCTCCCGGTGTTTTTTCCAGAATATTCTAACAGATCTGAACAAAGATTGCATTGGCTAGATGTTCATCGTCAATTAAGGTACTATTTGGATAGAACAAAACAATTCAGAAAATCTGACCAGCTGTTTGTCTCTTATGCAGAAGGCAGAAAGGGACTTTCAGTTTCAAAGGTATCATTATCCAGATGGCTAACATCTCTGATTTCCCTTGTTTATGAAATTAGACACCAAAAGCTGCCTAGCAAACCTAAAGCCCATTCTACCAGAGCTTTGGCTACTTCTATAGCCTTCCAAGATAGACTGCCTATTGACACCATTTGTGCAGCGGCTACTTGGACTACTCCTCACACTTTCATTTCTCATTATAAGTTGGATTTAGCCTCTAGACATAGAGCTAACTTTGGTTCCACTGTTCTCAAGAGTCTGTTCCGTTAGGCCACCGGGACAAGGTGCTAGGGACGCGGTCCCATCCAGCAAGAATGAAGGCGAGATAGACAACTTAACATATAGAAGTTATGTTCTTACCATAACGTTCCATGTTAGTTGTCTTCTTCTCGCCTTCTTCTTAAGGCCCCACCCTCCTTCCCCCTGGCCTGGACAGACCTAGAGGAGTTTTGATTGTGACCTCTCTTTCTACCACCTCTTTACTTTAGGTATATGCTCTGCTGTGCATATTTCCTGGATCAGGATGTAGGTCACCCTTCTCTTCTCCCTTGTTTATAGAGGTGGACTTTGTTACTACTTTTTTTTTTTACTACTATTATAGGCTGGGCCTAGCTTACAAACGAGATCTGAGGTAACTCACGCCTAGCATTGTGGGATATAGGGGGAGCCTCGAGCCGGTGGAACCAACTCTCGAGCTTTTAGAGTGGCCGAGTCGGAGCCGAGGTCGGCTCCGAACCCATCCAGCAAGAAGAAGGCGAGAAGAAGACAACTAACATGGAACGTTATGGTAAGAACATAACTTCTATTTATGGTCATCCCAGGAGTACTGTTTGAAGTAGCTTGGCAGAGTCACAGAAGTCAAATGAAGGCTGAAGGAGTTAAACCCTGTACTACAGGAAGCAGCACTTTAACAGTTCATAACCTTACTCATCTGTACAAGGTGCTAGATAAACTGTTGTAACCCAAGCACAGTGCATTTCACACTTGTATGTCTGTAAAAAAAAGGGTAAATTAAAAATGTTTTCATAGTTAAAATATTAATATTAAGCTCAGAATTCATGTTGTCCAGTTTATTCATAGCTAAATCATAAACACACTTTCAACACCCAGATCTGCTCTGAGTTCCAGCACAATGGCATAAAAATTACAGAACCAACTGATATTGCCAACATACTGGCAGATAGGTTTAATGCTAACTTTATCCCCCTCTCACCCCCTAAAGGGCCCATATCTATACAGGAAGAATACAGAGTCTCTGTAATCACAACTACGCAGGTAAAAGCTGCACTCTCCAAAGCCAAAAACACAGCATCCATTGGACCGGACAACATCCCAGGCTGCATTTTACACGAACTTCAGAACAAACTGGCTCCCCACCTAAGCACCATGTTCAGTCATAGCCTCACGTCAAGCTTTGTACCCACTGAATGGTGCACAACAACAGTTATTCCACTCCACAAAGGGGGAGCCACCACTGATCCCGGGAACTATAGCCCTATTAGCCTGACGAACCTGGTCTGTAAGGCCATGGAACGTATTGTCATGGAACTCATAAACACATTGGTAACCTTCAAACTCTGGACCTCACCCATTTCGGGTTTGTGAAAGGAAGATCATGCCTCCCGAACCTGATAGACTTCTTTGAGGCAGTCACCAAAGCCGTAGACGAGAATGAGGTGGTTTACAAAGCCTATCTTGACCTAAGCAAGGCTTTTGACACCATCCCCCTTTCTGGAATTATAGCTGAACTCCATAAACTAGGTATAAATCCCTACGTCACAAGATGGGCTGCCAACTGGCTCACTTACAGAACACACAATGTAAAAGTTGCAGACTCCAAATCTGACTTCAAACCAGTGACAAGTGAAGTACCACATGGTTCAGTCCTGGGACCTGTACTGTTTGGTATCTACTTCTCTGAAGTACAGGCTAATATAGAAGGCCTTTGGCTAATAAAGTTCACAGTGACTGCAAACTAGGAGCCATAGTAGAGTCCCCAAATGATGTGGACATCCTACAGAAGGGCCTCACTGAGACAGATGCCTGGTGTTAGAGCCATGGCCTCAAGCCCAGTGTCAGAAAGTGCATTGTCATCCCCTTTGGTAAAAACTCTGTACCAATTAACTGTCACATAGGCGGCAGTCTACTTAACCCCGAATGTATGATAAGAGACCTTGGGACCCAGGTGGACAGTAGTCTCTCCTTTGATCATCACATTGCCACACTAGTCAGAAAATCTTTCTACGTGGCACACCTCATCACAAAAGGGTTCTCATCCTGGAAAAAAGAGGTCATTGTTCCCCTCTACTCGACACTTATTAGACCCATTATAGAGTACAGTGCCCCTTTTGGAATGTACCTCACAAGACATCTGCAGCAGCTGGAAAGGCCACAGAAGTACTTCACAAAGAGGATTACTGGCCT
The DNA here is from genome assembly GCF_019279795.1 of Protopterus annectens. NCBI lineage: Eukaryota > Metazoa > Chordata > Ceratodontiformes > Protopteridae > Protopterus > Protopterus annectens. The sequence continues at coordinate 159,430,843 of NC_056725.1, read as the reverse complement.
CAAACATATGCCCTACACTGACCGTCTCAAAAAACTCCAGCTTTACTCTGTAGCATATCGCCTACTCCGAGGTGATCTCTGCCTAACATATAAAGCTACGTCAAACCCAGAGCTGTTGGACATGCTACACCTAAAGAAATCCCAGTCCCTCCAAGCTACACGCTCTAGGGACCTAAATCTTGTCACCATAAGGGATAGATTCCTGTCCCATAGACTTCACATACTCTGGAACAAGCTACCCATCTATGTCAAGCAAAATTCCTCATTAGCACTCTTCAAGAAAAATCTTGAGTGAATGGGAAATAGGAAATACACCCCAGGGATCACTTCTGTGGCTCTGCTCAACAGGGGCACAGGAAAATAACTTTCTTGGGTGGCATAAGCCAGGGAACCTTGTTGGCTAGGCTTACTTAAGCCCTTGGGCCGATAGCCTAGTACCTACCTATGAACATTAAGGACTCCAAGGATCATAGCTAAAGAAAATGGTTCATATGATGCTCATGTTGACTCCAATCAGTTTTTTTTTCCTTTTTCACCATAAGTACTCTAATTCATAAGTACTTGCAGTCTAGTGGGCCATTGAGGAGGCTAGCTCAGATTTCCAGTTACCCCAGAGTACTGTCTGGTTAAGTGACTTGCTCAAGGACAGGGTATAAATATGAGGCAAATGTGGGGACAGATAAAAGCAGGCTACTGTAAATCACTTAAAAATTTATCAGAACAGGTTTTGCTTCAACATGTATGTTGTGAAGCACAAAAAATATAAAAATCTAATGACTGACATTTTGCCAAAAGCTAACTGATATCTAGCAGTTAGTGTAGAGGATTAAGGCTCTAGCAATGTGTACCTAAGGTACAGGGTTTGAACCTGAGCAGGTCATTTAATTACACCCCCCCCCCAATTAAGGTATTTTAAATACATGCACACACATACTTCATTAATAACTCAATCTATTCCACAGTCATGGGAACTTGTACGTTCAACTGTTCTGTGTGTGTCTCTCTCAGCAGCTCTCGTACCTGCAACCCATCTCATAAATAATTCTGCTGTGTGCAGCCTGTACTTGCAAATCTGCCAGTGTATAGTATCAGCAGCTTGTACCTACAAGTCCACCTCCCACTCTGTGTGAAGTTTAATGCTACTTAATTTGCTTTCTCATTTGCTGCAAATTTTAAAGAAGCAGATTCATTCAACAATGATTTTAATCACAGTCCGATGCATGCAAAAATGTTTAATGTTGTGGCCAGGTCCCCAGTCATCACCCAGCCCTAGGCAGCTGCCTAGGTCTCCTAGAGTTGGATATGGCCCTGTTCTGAAAAGCAAATTTACATACTGTGCCACTTTCCCCCTTTGAAGTACAATTCTGTTGCTTTGAACTTCAAGGATAACAGGTTTATCTAGTCTCCTTTAGAGCCGTTTGGTTCAGTATCTCTGAAGTACTTTTGGAGAATGCATCTGTTTTGGTGACTTCCAACTCTGCCCTCAGAAAATGCAGGACCTCGGAAGTTCTTTTTTTGAGATAGCAGTACAGTGAAGATAGGAATATTTGCCCTTTCCTCACTGTAGTGCGATCTTGGAGTTGGAATATGTATTTAGTGGGGGGGGGTGCAGCCCCTCACAATAATGAGTTTGAGATCCTGCATTTTTGCTCTTTAGAGCGTTCAATATTTTTAACATTCGATGTTCTAATACAGACGCAACACAAACACACACACACACACTGCCTTCTATCTCTCTATGTATGTGCAAGTGTGCATATGTGTGCATAAATATTTAATCTTAAACTAAAGAGTCACACCATCACACGGACAAAAAAACATTCAGTAAAAACACCAAGAAATACTCAGCAAAGCTAGTGTCTTCATGGTGTAATACCGTAAACATCCTGTAGTGGGAGGACCATTAGATGTAAGCAAAGAACCTGCTAAGGACATACAAGTGTTTCAGCTACATGACTACATTTACTTTAAGTAAAAGACTTTTTATGGCCTTATGGGATTATTTGCATATATCCCATGGAGCTCTGCTGCTGGAAGTTTTAGGTATTGGATAGTAAGGACTGTAGCTTCTTGGTGTTCTCATATATGTCTCTGCCTTGTCTGTCTGATATATATGGTAGCCGATGTTGTTTTTTTGCCATCAACAGAATTTGGTCGACTAAACAGATGGTTGACAGGTGTGCAAAACTGGACAATTCTTGAGGTCAAGGATTATGCCCTTTTCTCAAATTGTCTGCTCTTGGGTATAGTATATATAAAATTAGTCGGGGGGGGGTGCAGGGGGTTTCCTTCTTCAAAGTAAAAAAGCTTAGTAGTCAAGACAGCAAGGACATTAATTTGGAGTTTTATTGGTGTTGATTTGTTCTCTTTTCTAACATTCATTTCAGCTCTGTATGATACTAATTTGTTCTGTATCTTTGCATTGAAGGATTTGCTGAAGATTGTCTATGTCGATAACAATGTTCAGTTTCTGGAAGACATGCCTGGGAATTCTGAAAAAGCTGAAAGTGGTAGTGCTCTTGAGATGAAATCTGGGATTCGTGTGATGAAGATCAGCCCTAATGCAAAGCATTTAGCTACAGGAGACCGAATGGGGAACCTTCGGTAAGTCTGCATTGTATATTACATTGCACTTAAAAAGTTATTTTGGTTAATGTAATTTTCTTGGTTTACTAGGCTGTACAGATTTGATGTCCTAAGGTGGAAGTACTGGCAAAGAATATCATTACAGATTTAATGAGGAAGTGTTTTTTTGAGAGCAGTTTCTTGTGAAGAAATGAGTACAGTTCTTATTCATTAAAGCAGCTCCTTTGCTTTTTAATTTAGCCCTGAGGACAAGTTGAAGAAGTGACAAAAGAGTGGTATTGAGGTTGTGCCTAAGAAATGGAGAAAGAGGTTCCAGTAAAGTGGCATAGAGGGGATTAAGCCCTAACTACAGCCCAGGTGACTTGGATTCAGTTAGCAATTTGGGCTTTTGAGGCTCTGGCATGGAGGGATGGGTGTTTGTCTAGACATTCCCTGCAGGAAGGTATGGTCCATAGAGAGGAGTAGTTCTTCAACATAAACAAGGGAATGTGTGGAGGAGGGAATCCAAAGGATAGGTCATAAATGAAAAAATTCTCTTGGTGAAAGCAGCCAACTGCATGAACCCTCACTCCCTGGGAGCCTTTAGGTTCTGTGCCACGCCATTCCTAAAATAGAAATCGCCCAGGAGATGTAGGAAAAGCTGGTAGACCCACAGATGTATGATGGCACTGGTATAGGCCATAATGAATATAGTAGGAGAAATCAAAATAGTAAAATACAAGAAATATAAGAGAGATAGCCAATAAAAAACTTATTTAGATATGCTAATGATACATGTAACTTTGTGTGAATTGCAGAAGGAGTCAGTTCTGGGTGCTGTGAAGAGCATTTTTGGCTGACATCAAAGATTAAAACAATATTAATTTCACGAATTTGAATCATACTTTGACTTGGGAATGGGTTCCATTCTTGTCATGGTATTACAAACACAAAAGATTTGGAGAAATGAAACCGAGAGAGTTGGCATTCTGTTAATACTGCAAGGTAGCTCACATACCAGCAGTCTTTTATTGATGTTTAGTGCTTTCATCCCAGTCTGTCTGGGACTTCTTCAGAACAAGGCTCATGCATAATTGGCACACTTAAAAAGCCTTCATACTGAAATAACGATTCAAATTGACCAGTCACCACACCTTCCTAGTTCCCAGCGAAACTGGAAAACAGTGAAAACTAAATGAATAAATAGGCCATTTTAATACTGTTTAGAAATGTAATACTGTAAAAACATTTTCAAACCTAGTATTCAACCATTAACCACAAGTTTTCAAACCTTTAAAAAATAAATGTAACAATTAATTTAATCCAATTAGATTTATGAGATCAACCCTTAAGACCCATAGTCGATGCTGGGGCATCAAAAAATGTATTCTTTAGCCAACTACATAGATTATAAATTGAAGTATGTACTTAAACGTTTCCTTACCTTTTAAAAAACTTGTGGGATTTCTTGATGAAGGATAAAACCTGAGATATTCATTGATAACATTTTTTTTAATTGTAGATGTCCAAGATTTACTTACTTTGATTCCACATAATATAGACTTAGAAGTGCTGAATGTTTTTTCTTAGAAGAAAGTGAATTGACCTGTACAGAAATTAATTTGGTAGTGAAATTGATAGATATGTTATCGACCCACAATTACAAACTTTGACTACACCCTGTTTTGGCATTGCTGTTTGTGCCCCTTTATTTGCTACCATAATAATGGTCCAGTTGGAAAAGAAATTAATTTTCAGTTTCTTTTTGTTTCTTCTAGTGTTTATACATGCAATTTTTGGATGATGTCTGTATATTTTATATAGATGAAAAGGAGAAAAATCAATGATTTTATCCTATATATTACTGCAGCTACTATTTTTTGTACTTCACACACTTGTTCTTTAGAGAATTTGTAGTTGAGCTCAAAAACATTGTTGCCAGGGGATTTAGATCCATTCTGTATATTAAATCCACCTACTCCACCTCCATATTGCATTATAGCAATTGTCAACCTTTGCCCCAGAAGAAAGCTGTGGTGAAGGCACAGCTAGTTTGGGTTGCTAGAATGTTATCTGACTTGGATCTATTTATGAGTGAATGTATGAAAATATGACATGTTTATGACAAGTGGAATCCTGGTCATTTTATAGAAAGTATATACCAGAAAGTTTGACAAAAGAGTGGGTGGTATATTTAACCCCGTATTGGGGAACGATACTTTTGATTCCATCCCTATGGTTACTGGGATTGAAAAAGCACTTGTATATAGTATTGACAATGCAACAATAAGAGAATGTGTGTTTAAACACTAGGATATTTTTTGTTACTGTGATGCTATTGCAGTCGAGCTTGGCCCAAGGCCTCATATAGTTAACAGGAGAGGTAGAAGCCTCTAAAACTTAACTGAAAGTTTCCAATATAAAAGGGAATATTTTGAGAAGACAACTAAGGGCACATACCACTGTCGATGTTGTAGCCATTGTAATTACATTAAGGAAGGTGAAGAGGTGGTTATTGGGTTGGAGGACATAAAATGATATGGTTATTTTAATTATGGCATTAGAGTTTTGGTATATGCAGCATTGTCAATGTTGTGATGATTTTTATATAAGAAAGGATTGACTAACATACACATGATACGAAGAGGTACAGTGCAAATAATGCCTTGTTTAAACACACAAAAATCCCATGCATGGTGTTTATTTTTTTGGTGCAGAAAAAGCAGACAACAATCCAAATGGAGGTGCTTGGGGGGAACTTGAAGCACGTGAATTATACTGGCAGATGAAAATGACCACATGTGTATTTCTGGGACGAAATGGGTACATCTGATGTTGTCCGTTTCATTATGCATCACAAATGGGTCTTCAGATCCATCCTTGGATCCAAGCTGGCCATTTCTCAGGAGCAGAGCCTCCAACTACTCCCTCTTCCACAATGCCTCACTCCCTAACAAACCCTCAGATCTTGTTTGCTGCCATTTGGTCCAGATGCAATTGTGAGACTCTTCAGTGTTATTGGTAATATCTTCCTTATTTTCTTAAATTTTCTCAATTTTTCTTTATAGATTAGTAGTTAGTCTTCTTTTCTTCTATACCTCCCCTCCTACTATGTTATCTTAGTGGTGGCTGGCGTTGGGTCTTTCCCATAGGCCTTAGACGGCATGCCTGGATGAGACTATGTGGGTTTGTGGACCCCTTCAAAGTGTCATTCATTAATGCCTCCTTTGATGGCTCCTCCTTGTTCAGACCATTGTTTAAGGAGATTCTGACATGCAGCAAACAGGAGGGCAAAATTCTATCTGCCATGGGAATAAGTTTTCTTCCTCCTAACAGACCTTTTCCATGAACCAACGCAGTGAGAACAAGATGCGTTTCCCCATCCCAAGGGGCCTTCCCTGATTTGCAGGAAGAATCCTCTTTCAGGAGCAGAGGGAGATGATTTAATGGTAGATGCCTCCCCAGGGGCAGAGGGGGTCCACAGAACCAGGGCTTCAGGGAAACCTTCTCTGGCAAGCCTTTTCAGTGCTCCTGAAGTGCTGACCAACTTTGCTACTCTGGAGGCAGTTGAGGGCAGACTGGACAGACGTAACAAAACGATGCTTGTGTGTTAAAACATCATATCCACAAGCTACTATATTCCCTTTTCCCTTCCTCCTCTCCCAACAGGGGAGCGTCTCCCCAATATGCCACACAGTCTGAGGGAGAATGCCCTTCTGGAAGTGCAAAAGCTTCTAGACAAGAGTCATCTAGTGTTTCCCAACCGAACAACAAGGAACCAGAACTTACGCTTCTTTTTGGTGCCAAAGAAGACCGGGGATCTTTGGCCCATACTGGATCTCAGCAGTTTGAATTTGTTTGTCAAGAAGACAAAGTTACGCATGGTTATGGTACACATTCTGCCGCAAATGCTCAAGGATGACTGGATGTGCTCCGTGAATCTCCAGGATGCATACTATCATATCAAAATAGACACTCCAGGAGATTTCTATGCTTCTGGCTGGGGTTTGAACAGCAGGAGAAGGAGAAGATAATTGATATTAATGTGGACTTTGGGGAGGCTCCATTTGTGGCGGAATGAATTGGGCCTAGAAGGTATGATGAAATTGGGCAGTTTGACATCATTAATTTATCTAGTTTTGAGATTAATGGTAGTATTAAATGCTTGTTAAATAAGGGTATAAAATTTGTACTCGTTTGTTTTCCCAGCCTAGCTGATTTATTGCTTGAAGTTGGATGCTTTTGTAGAAAAATTAACCTTGCAATGTTTTTTCAAAACAAAAATGTTCATGTTAAGAATGGAAATGAATTAGTCTGAGGTTTTAATGTGGGAAAAATAGCATTGATTCTGAAGACTCACTATTAAATCTATCCTTGTATGAAAATATGTTTGTGGATGTTAATGATGTGGAAACATTTCATCAGGATGAATCTGTAGATGTCTGTATGCAGGATATGGAAGAATTGCTAAATAATGACATAATTAATGATTGGGGGGGAGCTTTTGTTACAGGTTATGGAAGGTTGAATGTTCCACCTGTTCCTCACCTCAGTCTTCATGCCCACTGAGTGGCGCACAGCTGCAGTTATCCCACTCCACAAGGGGAAATCCACCTTGGATCCCGGGAACTACAGCCCCATCAGTCTGATGAGCCTGATCTGCAAGGCCATGGAACATATTATCATGGAACTTATAAACAAAGACATTGGCAACCTTCAAGCACTGGACCCCACATAGTTTGGATTCGTGAAGAGCTGATCTTGTCTCCTGAACCTAATAGTCTCCAGAGCCATTGACAAGGGTAAGGTGGTCCACACAGCCTATCTGGACCTAGCCAAGGCCTTTGACACCATCCCCTCACTCTGGAATCATAGATAAACTTACTAAACTGGGCATTATTCCCTATATCACTCGATGAGTTGCCACCTGGCTTACTGACAGAACCCACACTGTAAAAGTAGCCAACTCCAAATCCAGCTCTAGACAAGTGACAAGTGGAGTACTTCAGGGTTCAGTCCTAGGACATCTCTTGTTTGGCATCTACTTCTCTGAAGTACAGGGCAACACTAAGGGAATCTGGCTAACAAAGTTCGCAGATGACTGCAAACTGGGAGCCATTATTGAATCCCCAAATGATGTGGGTATTCTACAAAAGGGCCTTACAGAAACAGATGCTTGGTGCCAGAGCCATGGGCTCAAGCTGATTGCCATGAAATGTATAGTTATCCCCTTTGGGAAAAAATATGTACCTGTGAATTACCACATAGGTGATAGTACACTAAACACCGAAAGTGTGATAAGAGACTTAGGGACACAGGTAGACAGTGGTCTCGCCTTTGATAAACATATCGCCACAACAGTCAGTAAATCCTTCTATGTGGCACACCTCATCACTAAGTGCTTTTCATCCAGAAAAAAGGAGGTCATTGTCCCACTGGACTCATCCCTCACAGCACCCATTATAGAATACAATGCCCAGTTTGGTATGTACCTCTCAAGACATCTGCAACAACTGGAAAGGCCGCAGAAATACCTCACTAAAAGAATCTCAGGCCTAAAGCAGACTGCCTATGCTGACCGTCTTAAAAAAACGTCACCTATACTCTGTCGCATATCGTCTACTCAGAGGTGATCTCTGCTTAACATACAAGGCCATGTCAAACCCAGAGGTGTTGGACATGCTACACTTAAAGAAATCCCAATCCCTCAGAGACACACGCTCCAAGGATCTAAACCTTGTCATCACAATGAACAAAACATGCTGGAGGGATAGGTTCCTGACCCAGAGACTCCCCATACTCTGGAATAGACTGCCGATACATGTCAAGCAGAGCGTCTCCTTGGCCTTCTTCAAAAGGAACCTTGATGATTGGATGGGAGATGGGGAATTCACCACGGGGATCACGTCAGTCGCCCTGCTAGACAGGGGTCCATGGAAGTAAATACTGTGGGAAGAAATAGCCAGGGAATTGTTATGACTAGGCTTGTATAGTCCCTAGGGCCGATAACCTAGTACCAACCTATGAAAGTCATTTTGTTCCCCTTAAAAATACTGTTGCTATTAATGTGTTTGAAAAAATGTTATGTAGAGAAATTGAACGTGAATACAAGATGTTTGTAAAAAAAACCAAAAATGTATAATTTAACCAAACAGGAATGGAGCACATTGCAGATGTTGCGAAGCAATGATGAGAACCTGATTTTCACTCAAGCAGACAGAGGAGTTAACTTGGTCATTTTGTTTAAGGATCAATATAACAAAATGGCTTTTCAGTTATTAAATGATGGGGGCATTTACGTAAAATTGCAACATGATCCTAGCTCAGAATTTCATGTATATTTGCTGGAAATTTTAGAAAGAGGAGAAAGGCTGGGTTTTTTTTGAGGCTAAGGATGTTAAGAAATTGTTTATTAAAAATCCCAGAAGAGCTAGTTTTTTTTACGATCCCCAAAGTTCACAAAAATTTAGTGGACCCTCCAGGGAGACCCATGGTTTCTGGGGTTGGGGGTTATCTACAAAATGTAGGAATTTTCTTGGATGAACAGTTAAAAAGGTATAGTTTTAAGGTACCTTCACATATTAAGAACAGTCAAGAATTTTGCAAACTAGTTGGGGGAATGCAATGGGAAGACAATTTGTACTGGGCTTGTGTAGATCTAAAAGCTCTATATACCAGTATCAGTCATGTGGTAGGTTTGGAAGCTGTAGCAAAGATGTTAGGGGATGGACCCAGAGCAGGTTACGTCTTGCAACTGCTTGAGTTTTGCCTGACACACAGTTTTTTTGAGTTTAATGAGGAATTGTTTTTGTAGAAAGGAGGCACCGCTATGGGTGTTTCGTTTGCTCCCTCTTGTGCAATCATTTTCATGAATTTTTTGGAGCAGAAGTTCATATATAATAAATGTTTTTTTTTAACAACAAGGTCATTGTTTATTGGAGATATATAGATGACTTGATCTTTGTGTGTCTAGGAGAAATGGAACAATTTGGAACATACATGGCTGAACTGGAAAGAAATGAGTTTGGGTTATCTTTTACATACAAAACCATTAAGGATGTGATGCAGTTTTTGGATTTAGAGTTATATGTGGGACAGGATAAATCTGTACAATTTAGACCCTATCATAAGGAAACTGCAGCTAACAATTTTTTATTGGCTTCAAGTATGCATCCCCCCCACCTGTTGGAATTGTTACCATATGGGGAGTATAAAAGCATTTTTGGTAACCCCTCAGATAAGAGAATGTTATGTCAGGAATTTTTGAAAGTGAGGAATTAATTATCTAGCAGAGGTTATTCCCCAGCAAGGCTATGGAACATATCATCATGGAACTTATAAACAATGACATTGGAAATCTCCAAACTCTGGACCCTACCCAGTTCGGGTTTGTAAAAGGCAGATCATGTCTCCTAAACCTGATAGACTTCTTTGAAGCGGTCATCAAAGTCGTAGATGAGGGTAAGGTGGTTCACACAGCCTATCTAGATCTCATCAAGGCTTTTGACACCATCCCCCACTCTGGAATTATAGATAAACTCACTAAACTAGGAATAAATCCCTATGTCACAAGATGGGTTGCCAACTGGCTCGCTGACAATAACCCACACTGTGAAAGTAGCAGACTCTAAATCCAACTTCAGACCAGTGATAAGTGGAGTACCACAGGGTTCAGTCCTGGGTCCTCTCCTGTTTGGTATCTACTTCTCTGAAGTACAAGCTAACACAGAAGGTTCTTTGGCTAACAAAGTTCGCAGATGACTGCAAACTAGGAGCCATAATCAAAACTCCTAGCGATAGACAGATGCCTGGTGTCAAAGCCATGGCCTCAAGCTCAATGCCAAAAAGTGCATTGTCATTCCTTTTGGTAAAAACTCTGTACCCATGAACTACCACATAGTCTATTTAACACCGAAAGTGTGATAAGAGACCTTGGGACACAGGTGGACAGTAGTCTCTCCTTTGATAATCACATTACCACAGTAGTCAGGAAATCCTTTTACGTGGCACACCTCATCACAAAAGGTTTCTCATCCAGGACAAAGAGGTCATAGTTCCCCTCTCATTAAACCCATAATAGAGTACAACGCCCCTTTTGATATGTACCTCACAAGACATCTACAACAACTGGAAAGGCCGCAGAAATACCAGCCTCAGACAGATGCCCTCTGCAGACTGTCTCAAAAAACTCCAGTTTTACTCTTGTCGCAGAGGCTCCACTTAAAGAAATCCCAATCCCTCCGAGATACACGCTGTAGGGACCTAAACCTTGTCACCACAATAAACAGAACATGCTGGGGGGATAGATTCCTGTCCCAGAGACTTCCCATACTCTGGAACAAGCTACCTATCTATATCAAACAAAGCTCCTCATTAGCACTCTTCAAGAAAAATCTTGATGATTGGATTTGAGATAGGAAATTCACCCTGGGGATCACTTCTGTGGCTCTGCTTGACAGGGGCACAGGAAAATAATTTTCTTGGGTGGCAAAAGCCAGGGTACCATTTGGCTAGGCTTATATAGTCCCTAGGGCCAATAGTCTAGTACCTACCTATGAACCTATTTGTTAGTAAGGACAGAAAACAGAATTTTCGGGATCCAACGGAGAGGATGTGAAGGAGTAAGAAGAAGGTATGAAAAGCGACCCTCTGGTGAAGGAAAAAGAAAAATGTTTTTTTGTTAGTAGATTTCCCCATTTCCCCTTTTTCACACTTTCTAGTGAGGTCAGTTAGAAAGTTTTGGCCCATTGTGGTGCAAGATGAATCAACAAAAGGCATATTTTTGGAGCACATAGCTTTTTCATATTAGAGATGCTTGAATTTGAAACTGTTATTGAATAGGAGAAATGATAGGATAGGTGCTTGGGTAGGATGTGTTATCCTTGTCTCAGATGTAAGGTATGTTCAAAAGTTAAAAACTTGCATGGTTGTAGCATCAATGAGAGAATTTACAGGGCTACGCAAAGTTTTTCATGTCAGTCGAGTGGAGTAGTTTACATTATAGGATGTGATTGCTCACCTAAAAAATGGTATGTTGGACAGTCTAAGAGACAGGTTAAAAAATGCATCCTGGAACATATGGGGGGCATCAGGCATAGTAGATTAGATATTCCAGTTGCATATAATTTTTGCTCAAGTCATGCAGGTTCAGATTCATCTCTGTTTTTTAGTGTATTGGCCAAGCCCTTGTATCAACATGGGGAAGCTTACTATAAAAAATTGTTAGCCTTGGAAACCAGGTTCATCATTAATTTTAATACTTTGTTTCCTTCAGGTCTTAACCTGGAGGTGAACATTAATGTGTAAAATATTGGTATTTATGTTGTCATAAAAGTTCATCCAAATGGAATATGTATTTGATATTAGTATTTAAATATAAATACAGTATAAATTTTTATGGTTGCAAATGATAGAAAATAATAATGTATGAAGTTAATCAAGTTGATATTGGAAATTAGTTTAGATTTTTTTATATAAGAAATGTAGAAACAAGGTGTATAAAGAATGTGTAATGAATGTAGGGCTGGGAAATGATGGGATTAACAAGCATTTTTAGAAATGGAACAAGGCCACTTTAAATTAAATGGGTGTGTAATTGAATTAATTAATAATTATGTGATTTGATATAAAAAATGTGCTTTTGGTGTAACAAATTACCCCTTAAAGGCTTTTTAACCGACGTACCAGGAGACACCAGTAAAGCTGTTTATTGCACTTTATTTTTCTGAGAGTCTTCGTTTTTTTGTGTGTTCTGATTTATTTCATTCACTTTGGTTTGGTATTTATTGGGGGCTGATCATTACCAGTTCAGAGCACGGCCTTTTGGTCTCACCACAGCACCCCCCCCCCCCCTCCAGGTGTTCAACAAATGCTTGACAGTAATCGCAGCGCATCTCTGTCTGCAAGGTTTCCAGGTGTTTCCCTACCTGGACGATTGGTTCCTGACAGCACCCACAAGGCATCAACTGCTCCAGGCGATTCAGCTGCTGTTGCACCTCTTTCGTCACCTGGAAATCATGCTCAACATGGCCAGATCCAAGTTGGCCCCGGTTTAGGAAATAGAATTAATCGGGACACAGTTGGACAAAGTAATGCAAGTTGCAGCTCTTCCCTCACAGCGGATATAGTCTATCAGACAGCAAGTAGAATGCCTACTGGGCACTCCATCTCCCTTAGCTCTCTCGATTCTCATAGCCTTGGGGTGCATGTTGGCTACCATCCTCCTAGTGCCTCTAGCCAGGTTCTTCATGAGAGTTTTTCAGTGGACCCTGGCTGTTCAGTGGTCCTTCCTGTGTTACCCATTATCAACCCTGACCAAACTTACACCAATTTGCAGACGTCACTATTGTGGATGCTCACAGACCATCTTCATTTAGGCAGGCCTTTTGTCCCCCCTGCCCCCTTCGGCCACAGGACCACAGACGTCTCCCTATTGGGGTGGGGTGCAATTTCATTGAAGGATGGTCTAAGGCATGTGACCCCCATAGAGACCAAATTGCACATAAACATCCTGGAGATGAGTGGTCCTCCTCACAGTCTTTCAGGACTGCCTCACTCTGGGGACGATTGCAATCTTGATGGACAATGTCATTGGTATGGCACATGAATTAGCAGGGCGGAACCCAATCTTACTCACTCTGCAGAAAGGCCATGAGAGTTTGGGAATGGGCGATTGCTTCCAACTGCTTTTTTATTGTAAAGCACATCCCGGGGGAATCCAACATCCTGGCAGACAAATTGAGCAGATACATCTTGAGTCCTCATGAGTGGTCCCTGAACCAGTCAGTAGTGAACAAGATTTTCAGCCACTGGGGACAACCTTGCTGCGACCTTTTTGCGCCCCCCCCTAAACAACAAATGCAGCGGGTATTTTGCTCTGATTCTCCTGAAGGGGGGAGTCACCAAGGGACGCTGTAGTTCACAATTGGCTCCCACATCTCCTGTATTTTTTCCTCTGATCCCTCTGATACCCAAAGTCTTACAGAAAGCCAGTAGGTTGAAGACCAAGTTTATCCTCATTGCCCTGCATTGGCCTTGTCAGTTATGGTTTCCCTTTCTGTGGTCTCGCAGCAAATATCTTCCATTGATATTGGATCACAGACAGGATCTCATTTCACATCCAATGGAACATCAGATACCCATCCTCCAGTCCATGAAATTAACCACTTGGTTTCCAGTAATTCTGGCAAAGTCCAGGCTGCCCTCTCCTGTCCTTGACATTATTCTATCTTGTCAAAAATCATCCACCAAGAACAAGAAGGTATATTGTAGCAAGTGGAAAAGGTTTCTATTTGGGCCTCACAGAGGAGTATAGATTCCTTTTGTGCCTCAGTCTTGGATATCCTCATGTTTTTGAGTTCTCTTTTTCATGAGGGAGCAAGTTTCTCCACAATTAAGGTACAACTTGCGGCCATCATTAACTCTCATGTCTGGAAGGGAGTTGGTTCTCCTTCTACCCTTTTCTTCTTCCAGACTTTGTTGGGCTTTCTTAAAAGGAGTTTTTCACCTGAAACCTCCGATCAAGGATCTTTCTCCACCTTGGGATCTTACTTTAGTTTTACAGGGTCTCACCCAAAAACCCTTTGAACCTGCTACTTCTTGCGAGCTGAAGAACTTGACTTGGAAGACAGCCTTCCTTGTGGCTATCATGTCAGCCAACAGTATCAGAATTGCAGGCTCCATCTTCCAAACCTCTGTACATAACCTTCTTCAAGGATAGAGTCTCAGAACGAATCCTTCCTATGTTACTAAGATTGCTTCAGAGGTCAACATGAATCAGACCATTCATTTACTTGTGTTTTTTCCTAATTATTCTAACAAAGGCGAATATATGTTTCATTCTTTGGATGTTCACAGTCAGTTGTTTCTACCTACATAGGACTAGGCCTTATAGAAAGTCAGATCAACTCTTCATTGCCTTTTCGCCTAATATATTGAGAGAAGCAGTCACCAAGGTTACCTTGACAAGATGGATTAAGGAAGGTATCGCTACGGTTTACTCCCAAAAAGGCAAACCACTTCCCCGTCTAATTAGAGCCCACTCAACTTAGATCTATGTCAACCTCTCCAGCCTTCTTTGCTAGAACTCCAATTGATGAGATCTGTGCTGCATCTATTTTCTTTACAACTCGCACCTTTGTATCTCATTTCAAATTGGACATTATTTCCAGGAACAGGGCATCCTTTAGTTCTGCGGTGCTCAGGCATATCCTTCTTTGAGGTCCTCCCAGGGTCTGTGTAGCTAGAGACTCTGACCCATTTGTGATGCATAATGAAATGGACAGCATCAGATTAGAAGTTATGTACTTAACATAACTTTGTATCTGTCTTGCTTAATTTCATTATGCATCACTTCCCGCCCTCACCCCCCCCCCTTTTCTGACCACTGCCCGCTACATGATGGTCAAATGTGAAATTGCTGTCAACCTGCATACTCAGGTCTCTCACCACAGCTTGTGTGCTTGGGGGATGCAGTTGATGTGGTAATCAGTAGGGGCCATGTTTTTGCCAAATGGTATAATACATTTTTTGCGTTTAACTTAAGGCCATGACTTTGGCACCAGTCATTTGTTGCTGTGAGACCCTCTTGTAGTATGGTTAACATCATTTGGGAAGTCAGTGACAGCATCCAACTTACAGCCGTCTGCAAACTAGGTCAGCCACAGGCCTTTTGTCTTTGCCTGGACCTCTGAGAAGTAGATGCCAAACAGTAGGGGTCCCAGGACAGATCCCTGGGGAACATCACTAGTGACAGGTCTGCTATCAGAGGTGGAGGCACCGATTTTGACCTTGTGGGTCCTATCAGTGAGCCAGTTGGCCACCCACCTGATGAGACAGGGGATTACGCCAAGTTGTGTTAGCTTTTTGTTGATGCCTGAGTGGGGGATTGTGTCAAATGTGTTGGCCAAATCAAGGTAAGGTGTATGTACTGACTTTCCCTCTTCCAGTGCCTTGGTGATGGTCTCAAAAAAGTCATCTAGGTTCAACAGGCAAGATCTGCTCTTGGTGAATCCGAACTGGGTGGGGTCAAGTGCTTGGAGATTGCCTGTGTCCTTGTTTGTTAGGTCCATAATATTACACTCCATGACCTCACAGATCTGACCTGTCTAGCTAATGGGGTGATGGTTTCCAGGGTCAGTAGTGGCACCACCTTTGTGCAAGGGGATGGCAATGGCAGTTCTCCACTTTGCTGGAATGAAGCCTGTACTTAGTCTATGGTCCAACAGGATGCTCAATGGCGAGGCTAGTTCTTGCTGCAGAGGGTGCAGAATACAGTTTGGGTTACTATCAGGTCCCATGGAAGCTGTGTTCTTTGCTTTGGGTAGGGCCTTTTAACACACGATCTACAGAGATGTGAGGTGTGGGGCAAGTATCAGGTATGTTGAATGGGCCTTTGGGGGGGGACAGGAGGGTGAAGTTTCCTGATGTAACTGGAAAAAATCTTTGTGGCTAGCCTTTGTTTCGGAGGCTAGTTTCAATTCATAATTGGCTTTGGAGGTTTTCACTAGTGATCTAATATGCTTGTTGAGGCTAAAGAGGGAGTCTTTCAAATTTGGAATTTGTGCCTTTTTACCCTTGGACAATAGTTTCTTCCTTTTGTTGTAAAGCCTATAGATAGAGGAGGTTCACCAGATAGGTTTGTGTTATTGTGCATTTGACTATTGCAAGTACCTGGTGTGTGTCCATGTTCGTACATAATTACAAGGGCCAAGATTGCGTTGTGTTGTACTATAATCTATGGGCATGACAGAAGGATTTTGCAAACCCACACCACTTGTGTTTGATAACAGTATTGCAGAATATTGAAGAGTGTTTGAGCAGGAATATGATATTTTTATACAGACTGCTTTTTCTAACAAAGATGCACGTATGTATTTATTCTGCTTAAGTTACCTGGTTCAGAAGCCATTGAAAGAGTGTGTTCATTTGTGTATGCACCTGCTGTGTTTGCAGGGGAGGAGGAAGACCGGCATATTGTGAGTACAGGCTGAAATGTGGGAAGACCTTGAATGCTTAATGTAAATTTAAAGAAAATGTGTATCCCCCAAACAAATATTACAGTGGAAAGGCACTTATTTTACACAAGAAATCAAAAGCCTGGCAAAACTTTTGCAGCATATATAACCGACTGGAAAAATAAGGCTAAAACGTGCAGATTTGGTGATTTGAGAGATGAGTTGATAAAAGACAGGCTTGTGTGTGGTATTGATAATGACACAGTGGGAAAGATTTTGCTTTGAGACAGTGATTTAACGTTAAACAAGGCCATTGAGATTTGTCAGATATATGAGCGTATAGAAAGGCACACAAGTGTGCTTGCAAATGAGACGGCAAGCTTTCCAGTACCTTCCACAGCTAATGTAGATCGTATGCACCACAAGGTTAAAAGATACAGGCCCAAGGATGTGGCTACTCCAGTAAAGCCCAGAGCACGCTCATGGTTGCTTACAACTCTAGTACTAACCATAACCCAACAAGGCTAGTTATGGTACCAAACCTCATAGTCAGTTGTCATAATCGTGGTGGTAATCATGAATCCAGATGAGAAAAGTGCTTAGCTTTTGGTTAGCAGTGTCATTCTTGCAATAAGTGGAATCATTTAAAAAGGTTTTATAAATCAAACCAGGTTTATTCTTTTATTAAGAAAGGGGATTCAAAAAGACAAGTTGTTCAATTAGAAAGCTGCAACCCTACTTTTTATTTTGATAGTTTGTCTGTGCTTGGTGAAACAGTCAATGCAGTAGATTTGTGGGCAAAGAATGAAATATTTTGTACTTTTTGGATTAAAGGGAGTTCCATAGACATCAAAGTGCCAGCAGAAACGTTTGTTAAGAGTAAAAGCTGCAGAACAACTTAATTTGACAGAGTGTGCGAAGCTTGTTGCTTATGGTGGTGAAGAGATTCAAACCGAAGGCTCAGCAGTGCTTTCATGTTACCCTGCTGGAAACAGCTATGATTTGCAGTTTTACATAATCAAGAGACATGCAGTCATTATTAGGCCTTAGAGACAGTTTGAAAATGGAACTGCTTTCATTTAATAAAAAGTTCACCATGTAAGCCTGAATGAGAACAGCTCAAATTTCACCCAAGCTATGAGTATGCTGATTTTTTTGCAGACAAAATAGGCAAACTACCAGTTGTTTACTCCATGAAGTTAGACCCAGAGGACAGCCCAGTATCAGACCAGCATGGATAGTTCCGGTAGATGTTCAGAACAGAGTTAAATCTGAAACAGACAACATGGAGTAATTTGTCCAGTAGAAGAACCAACTGAATGGGTACCTTCCATGGTAGTAGCTCATAAGAAAAGCTCAGATGATATTAGAATATGTATTGATCCAAGAGATTTGAACAAAGCACTGAAAAGACTTAATCATCCTGTATGCACAGTCGAGGAGGTTGTTGCCCTCATGCCAAATGCCACTGTTTTTTTTTTATGTTGGCAAATTTGCTTGACCGAAAATCTTCATTGCTAAACACATTGGTATGCCATTCAGGAGCTACAGATTTCTGAGAATGCCATTTGGAATAAATTCTGCCAGTGAAGTCTTTCAGCATGCGATGGAACACATTTTTTCTGGCTGTCTGTGTGCTATTATAGTAGATGATATTCTGATAGGAAGCAGGGGTAAAGTCGAACATGATATAAACCTCAGGAAAGTTCTGGAAAGAGCACTTGAAGTGAATCCAAGTTAAATCCTCAGAAGTGCAAATTCAGGCTATGAGAAGTTACTTATGTTGGTCATTTATTTACCAGTTCAGATTAACAACCAGATCCTTCCAAGCAAACAGCAATTCTCGAGATGCTAGCTCCAGACAATGTTCAAGCCCTGCAACATTTCCTTGGCATGCTCAACTATCTCGGCAAGTTAATTCCAGATGTAAGCCAACGTTCAACATGGTTCAGGGAACTGACATGCAAAGATGTAATTTGGTCATGGTCAGAACAGCACCAAAGAGTATTTGATGTCCTGAAACAAAATTGCTAGTCCTCCAGTTCGATGCTCCTGTGATGTTCACAAACCAGTTACTCTTTCCTGTGATGCTTCTAAGTTTGGTCTAGGTGCAGTCATTCTTCAAGAGGGTAGACTAGTAGCCTATGCATCGAGAACTCTTACCCAGACCAAGATGCAATATGTCCAGATTGAGAAAGAGCTTTTGGCAATTGTGTTTGCATGTTCGAAGTTCTGTGATTATATTTATGGTCGACCTATCCAGATAGAAACTGACCACCAACCTCTAGTCACTATTTTGAGAAAGCCTATGCACACAGCTCCTGTGAGATTGCAACACATGATGTTCAAATTGCAGAAGTACAGTTTCAATCTTGTTTACAGGAAAGGCAAACTTCTTTATCT
This sequence comes from Protopterus annectens, assembly GCF_019279795.1. NCBI lineage: Eukaryota > Metazoa > Chordata > Ceratodontiformes > Protopteridae > Protopterus > Protopterus annectens. The sequence continues at coordinate 159,411,920 of NC_056725.1, read as the reverse complement.
TGCTGATACCTTATCCAAATCGCCCAGAAAAAAACACAGCACAGTATAACAATGAGCAACTTGATTTTGAGGTCATGAAAGTGAGAAATTTTTCTTTCACACTTCTTGAGCTCAGAACTCAGAGCTTCATATCCAGTTCTCTAGAAGCTCAACCTCTTTATCAGTCGAGGATGACCTTCCAAACTATCTTGTTTACCAGTAGAAGTTCAGCAGTATTTTCCATACAGAGATTAGATTTTGTCATACAATGGTATCATCATGAAAGGTCCAAAAGTGATTGGAACACTTACAACAAGAGTATATTAAAATCTTGCATCATGACCACCCAAGAACTGACTCTACCAAAAGAAGGGCGAGAAGACTAGTATTTTGGCCTTCTATGTCAAAAGATATAGAGAAAGTACTTTCATCTTGTTCAGTATGTAATCGTGCAAAGCCGCTTCAACAAAAAGAACCACTTCAGTTAAGCCATATTCATGAACTACCGTATTCAACAGTAGCCACAGATATCTTTAGGTGGAATGGTCAACATTACTTGGTGTTAGACTGCTATTCAAAATGGTTCGAGATTGACCTACTTCCTAACATAATGCCCAATGCTGTTGTTACTAAGTTGAAGAGAGACTTTTCTGTCCATGGTAGTCAGCACATAGTTATTTCTGACAATGGTGCACAGTTTACAGGTCAGCATTTCAAGAGATTTGCAGAAATGTGGGACTTTGTTCTTGTTAGGAGTAGTCCTGAGTACCCACTGTCGAACAGCTTGGCTGAATGTGCAGTTCAAAGTGAAAAACAGTTGTTGAAGAAATCCACACGTGACAGTACCGATGTTATTCTAACTTGTTAAATCTCAGAAACATTCCTTGTGATAATCATCTTGGTTCACCTGCCCAAAGACGTATGTCGAGACAAACCAGAATCACATTACCAATCAGCATCAATTTATTGGTTTTATGTGCTTAAAACAACAAGGCAGTGAAGGCCCAACTATTGAAAAAGCGTTTGTTCCAGACATAGCTGGCCTTAGGCATAGGTCAACTAGGCGGCTGCCTAGGGCGCCGGTCTAGCAGGGGCACTTTTCTAGTATTTATTTGATGTAGTTGGACCAGAATGGGGGCACCAGGTAGTGTGGTGAGGGGCGCCGTGGAGCCCTTTTGCCTAGGGCACCAGTTGACCTAAGGCCGCTGCTGGTTCCAGAAGCCCTACTACAAGTCCAGCAAACTGCTCAGCCCATTAAAAAAGGGGGAGGTAGTGAGGATACAGATGTCAAAAGGTTTTGATTGTATTGGAGAAAATTTTGTGTCAAGAGCCCAGATCATACTTTGTGGAATCACAAGGAATGTAATTCAGATGAAATCGGAAACATTTATTACCAGTGTCCAAGCTAGTGTTACAGCATGTTGTCTGTCACAAGACTGTAATTCTCTGAGCTACTTGTCCAGTGTTCCAATCCCTATTCTTGAGAAAATCCCAGAGCGTCCTCAAGCAAAACATTCCCCAGTGACTATCTTCTGTTGCTAAATCCAGTCCTAACTATTACATTATGAGATCAGGTTGGATCTTAAAACCTAGTTCTGTTTTTTTTTTTTTTTTATTGGTGTCTTTATTAGTATCTGTAGAATTGCATGCCTGTTGAAATGTCATTGTTTATAGGAGAACGCTCAGTAAAAAGGGAGGATGTCGATCAGAGTATGTGATATGTCTGCAGTTTACACTGTAACGTCCAGTGGGCAGAGTGTAAGGTTTTTGATAGAATCAAATTACAGCCTCACATTTCAAATGTTCATATCTCTGAAACCATAGGGGTTACTACAAATATAAATGGCAAACTCTTCAGCACAAATTATTCTTATAGTGGTAGTCTTCTTTAGGTTCTAGGTCTTAAACTGAATTCTATAAGTCAAAGTAAACACAGTAACTCAAGTTTGTAATATTTTGTAAACGACTTAAAATATCTTGGCAATCAAGTTACATACTGTTGGCAGCATTTTGTTCATGCAGATGAGAGCTTTCATATAAGGTCATGTAGATGTTCTTCGTGTTTCACTGTTGCAGCCTGCAGGTAGCCCTCAGTTGGGCCAAATACCAGAGTCTTGGGATTTCTGCGTCGGATGTTGTCGCCTCTTCCATGACGTCAGGTCATCAGGGGTATAAAACATGCAGCCGATGCCATTGAATCAGCTTTTCTTGCCGCGCTGGAGCCCAAAGCATTAGCAGTTCTCAAGTGCCGGTCGGCCGCTACCTGAAATTTTCATTTTTCGAGTTTCAAGCCTGAAGTCTTCTAAAGCTAAGTACCCTGTTGGGGATCCTTTTTTTCTTGTTCTAACCAATGTCAGAAAAAGTTAACAACTGTCTTGCCTGTGGAAAACCAATAACTTAGAGATTTTCATTCTTACTGCGTCACCTGTTTAGGCCTAGACCACTTACGTTCCTCGCTGTCGGTTTTGTGCCTTGTTCAACGCCTGAACTATTCGTTCTTGGGCTATTTTTGTCACCAAATTCTTTCGCTCTTGTTTTCCATATTCCGAAATGACTTCGATAAGCCATCTGACTACCGATCTTCTGAAAAAACATAAGGATAAAGACAGAGACAGACCGCATAGGTCCAAAACTGCCGACGATGCTTCCATTAAGCTAGTCGCCAGTCTGTCGGTAATCAGTGAGGTGCTTTCGCAGCCCCTGATACCCGCTTGTACAGATTCGCAGGCCTCTACTGAGACCCATTCGGAGTCCGGTATGCCGCGAGATACTACTTCGACTATGGAACCTGCGGATGTCTGTACCTTGGATGGGTCTGGAGCCGCTGTGCAGGCACCGGCTTTTGAGGGTGTATTCAGACCTACCATTGTTTGTATTAAACTGACTACTTTGTTTCTTACTAAAACTACCAAATTTCTCAGGCCCAGGGTTCGCACTATGCCTAGAAAACTGACGACCAAAGTGCATTCTCAAGCTCCATGCCACAGAAACAAATGCTTAGAATGGCTGAAGACCTCATTACTTTAATTAGGGGGAAGCCAGCCTTCCCCCTCTAAAAGACAAAGAATTGATTCCTTCTGATTCCACAGACCATGAATCCGATGACTCTGACCCCTCTGATTACCAGGACATACCCTTATCTACCTATAAGGATTCGGATGCAGAGGATTCTATTCCCTCTTCCCCCCCCCCCAGAGGACTTTTCTTTTGGTGAAACCTTGCATACCCTGAGAGAGCATTTCCGCTGGGAATGCAAGGTCTACCCACAGTCCAAAAAGTGACTCGGGGAATTCTTAGACTTACCTCAGCACAGGCCTCTAACTATACCACCTGTCCTGGATATTGTAGATGATGTCTTCATGGAATCCAGTCTTACCCCTGATACTTTACCACCAGCTCCTAGAAAACCTGATAGGTACTATAGAGTACCTGACTCTCACAAATTTCTGTTTAAGAATCCCACTCCAGATCCAGAGACCCTTTCCCAGGAACCTAAAGGTATTAAGGTTACTACAGCCAAAAACCCTACCCCTTTGGACAAGGATTCCAGGGCTTTAGACAGATGGGGTAAGAAGGTATATACCTCAGCAACTCTTGCCATCAGAGATTTAAATTACCAGTTTCACATGTTGAAGTACCAGCAGCATATTATGGAACTAATTAAACAAAAAATGTTGTTGATTCCTGATTGTGCAAAAAATAAAGATTTACAAGAGTTAATGCATTCTGCAAACCAAGTTGGTAAACATATTTGCAGTGTGGTTTTGATGTCTTAGAAGCATCTTGCAGGGCTGCTGTCACTGGGTCTGTTCTGAGAAGGCATGCTTGGCTGCAGGAAACAAACTTGCCAGACCATGTCAAAGCAGAATTACTAGATGCTCCATTAAACCAAGAATGTTTGTTTGGCACAAAAGAAGAAGAAGTTCTTAAAAAGATGGAGGAAAAAGCTAAATCTATGCAAACTGTTAAAGATTTCTTTAGAGTTACAACCACCTAGATTCAGTAGGCATTGTCCTTCAAAGAACTGGTCCTTTCCAGTCCCTCCCAGACCTTCTCAGTCCAAACCCAGGGACAACAGACCACAAAGACTACAGTCTCAGGGTACGCACAGATCTAAACAATGGGGTGCTCCCACATCAAAATTAGGGAGTGGTAAGTCACCCCCTTATGGAAAAAGTTCACAGTGACTTGTCCTTCATCCTTCCCAGCCATGCCTAAGTACTTGCATCCCTAGGAGGAAAACTCGCCCTGCGTGCAAAAAACTGGGATTATATTACCCAGGAGCAATGGGTCTTAAACATTGTACCCCAGGGATACAGATTCTACTTCCACACACTGCCAACCCCAAGTGGATTGCCAGACCTTCCTGGTCCAAAGCAAGTACTTTCCCTTCTCAGTATCAGGGCTATTCAACCTGTTCCCTCAGAGCATAGGAGACGAGGTTTGTACTCCAGACTGTTCTGGTAGGCAGAAAATAGAACTCCTGGTGCCTTTTTCCTGGATCTGTCATTTCTCAACACCTTCCTGGTGGTACCAAAATTCAGAATGCCTACACTCCAGCAGCTGTTTCCTATGTTAGCCAAGGACTCCTGGCTGGTCACCCTAGACTTAAAAGAAGCTTATCTGCACATCCCCATAAGGAATTTTGCAGGAAGTATCTACGTTTCAGGGAAGGCTCTATGCACTATCAGTTCTCTGCACTTCCCTTTGGCTTATCTACTGCACCCAGGGTATTCACAAAGTGCCTGGCTCCAGCCATTGCATGCTGCGGGCAGAGAAATATTCAAATCTGCCCATACTTGGACAATTGCCTGATTCAGGCGGACAGTCAGGAATTACTACTTCAGCACCTGACATTTGTAAAGAGACTCCTAACTTTTCTGTGGTATACCATTAACGAAAATAAATCACAGCTGATACCCAGCCAAAAGATTGTATTTGTGGGAGCAAGGTTGAACACAACTTCCCAGATGGCATTCCTCACTCCAGAAAAGCAGGTTTAGTTGACAAATTACTTCAAACTACTGGCCACCCAAACCCAGCTATTTGCAAGAAAAATACTGCAAGCCCTAGGGTTCATGGCATCATGCATTCTCCTAATTCCATATGCAAGACTGCATATGAGGAAACTTCAGTGGTACTTTGTCTCTGGTGTCAACACTCTCAGGACCTGGAAACAGTGACTCCCATCGTTCCTTGCCTAAGGACAGAGTTCCTTTGGTGGGCAGAGGCTTGCAAACACAAGGGACTCCCTTTCACTCAACCCCCGCCGCCCAAACCCTGACAACAGGCGCATCAGACTATGCATGGTGGGCTCACATGGCAGGTAGATGCATTCAGGGAAAATGGAGCACAGGACAAATTCGCCTGCATATCAATCAAAAAGAAATGTTAGCTGTACAGGCTGTTCTGGCAGCCTTCAAATACCTTATCCTTCCAGGACAACTTGTGATAAAGACAGACAACACCACAGTTATGTGGTACATAAACAAGCAGGGGGGAACTCATTCCTACCCACTCTGCAGGTTAGCCATGGCTCTGTGGAAAACCGCCTTGAACAATCAAGTGCACTTGCAAGCACAATTCCTGACAGGCAAACAAAATTCACTGGCAGATGACTTAAGCAGATATCTTACCAACCCACATGAGTAGAAACTGGAACCCAACTCATTCAAACTTCTAATCCACAGGTGGGGGACACCAGAGGTGGACCTCTTTGCCTCCCCCCAAAAACATCAACTGAGCAAATTTTGCACCAGAACTCCCCACAGCCAAGCATGGAAAGTGGATGCCCTGCCCTTCATATGGGAAAGCCTCTCAATCTATGCATTTCCCCTTGTGCCTCTCCTCTCAAAAGTACTACTCAAGATCAAACAGGACAGGCCATGGACAATCCTTATTGCACCAGACTGGCCATGCCAGCACTGGTACCCACTCCTACGCAGCCAGACAGCAGTGCCACCCTGGCACCTACATCACACCCACTCTTTGCTGTCCCAGCAGGAGGGACAGATTTTGCATCCTCAACTGCAAACCCTGAACCTGGCAGCCTGGCATATTCCCTGAATACATCACCAGCAACCCTTAGCAAACAGGTGCTGGATGTCATCCTTGAGGCCAGAAGGCCTAGTACCAGGAAAACCTATTCAGAAAAGTGGAAAAGATACTGTTCTTGGAGCCAGTCTCAAGGAAAGGACACAGCCATGCCCTCCTTAGCTCAAATCCTAGATTACCTAGCAGAGTTGTTCCACAAAGGCCTATCCTTCTCATCCATTAAGATTCATGTCTCTGCCATCTCAGCTCATTACAATACTGAGCCACCCCTCTTCTCTCATCCTCTGAGCAAACAGTTTCTGAGAGGAGCTAACAATTTAAGACCCCCAAGGAGAGCTCCCACTCCTGCCTGGGACCTTAACTTTGTACTAGAGAATCTCATGCTTCCCCCTTTTGAGCCTGCAGCTTCAGCAGAGTTAAAATTCCTCTCTTGGAAAACAGCCTTACGTCTAGCCATCACTTCAGCAAGAAGAGTGTCTGAGTTACAGGCCCTTATGGCTGTGGAACCCTTCATTATCTTCCATGCGGACAGGGTTTCCCTCAGGGCTAACCCATCATTTATGCCCAAGGTGGTATCTGGCCGTAAACCAATCCATCCATTTGCCAGCCTTTTTCCCTAATCCTCAGAACAAAAGGGGAAAGGATCCTGCAGTCCTTGGATGTGCACAGACAGCTCAGGTTCTAGCTTGATAGGACTAAGCCTTTCAGAAAATCTGACCAGCTGCTAGTCAGCTTTGCTACAGGGGCTGAGGGCAAGGCCATTTCAAAGCAAACCATTTCCAAATGGATAGCACACTGCATCCATTTCTGCTACAAAGACCATGGAAAACCTACCCCATAGGGGATGAGGCCTCATTCCACTAGGGTTACCTCAATCTCTACAGCTTTTCTCAGGGGAGTCCCTACCAGGGACATCCTGGAAGCTGCAACCTGGAGTTTTGTACACACCTTCACCAAGCATTACCACTTACCTATCTTTTCTAAATCCAGAGCTGGATTTACCACAGCAGTCTTACAAGGCCTGATAGCCAGCCCTAATACTTCTTGACTGCCTCCACCCTTCCTCAGCTTTGGGAATCAACCCAAGTGTGATGACTGTAACAGTGAAACACGAAGAACATAGTACAATTGTGTACACTTACCATAAATGTAGATGTTTGAGTATATTCACTGTTGCAGTCCTGGTTACCCTCCCTCCAGCCCCCTGACTTTTCTATACTTTCTTCCTATCCCTTTTTTTTTTTTGGCCATATCTTATGGCAATGGTATTTGCTTTTTACTGGAGGTGTTCCACACCATCTAATTGCTTCCTATTTTGGGGGCTCCTGACATCTGGGGCAAAAAAAACTGATGTAATGGCGTTGGCTGCATGTTTTATACCCCTGAAGACCTGACGTCATGGAAGAGGCGACAGCATCCGATCCAGAAATCCTAAGACTCTGGTAGTTAGGCCAACTGAGGGCTACCTGCAGGCAGATAACCCAAGTGTGGTGACTGCAACAGTGAATACACTGGAACGTTGACATTTATGGTAAGTGTACACAACTGTACTTTCTGTCTGAGCTACCTGGATCTCGATATTTAGAAAAAATATATAAATTTTATCATAATATAAAAAATACTATATGAGCAACAAATAATATATCTTTGCCTGCAGTTTACTGAAGTTAACCACCAAGGTAGTTGAGTTAGGCATTGTGTAAGTTTTAAGATTAAATTTTATAATACTTTGTATTAAATATTTGTATTAGCATGGTTTGAAATTATTGATGCAAATATGAACAAGCAATATTTGACACCTAGAGGCATTAGTAGGGTGTAACTGCAGAACCACCTGGAGGCGTCACTCAGCTGTAACGAGTTAAGCATTCCAGTCAGTGGGCACGTGCATATAATTATTGAGCATGTGCAAGCAAGAGTGCCATCTTGAGTGAACAACCAGAGTGAAAGCATGCATGTATGTAGTAGTCAGACAGTTCAAGTTTAACGTTCCTGCCTTCCATCCTGATGTGATTGTATGCAGTAAACTACTTAAATGAACACAGAAGCCTCATTGTTGTCTTAGTATGTACAAGACGAGCGACAAATACTAGTTAACACAAGACATTTTGCCTCCTTAATAGCATACAATGTGAGCTCCGCCATGTGTGTCTCTTTCTCTCGCTCCCACCTGTCACATCCAGGGTGCACTACCAAAGTTTGTTCACCCCAACAAAAGCAGCAGCAAGGTTGGAGGACCTTTGTAACGTTTTAAGCCTTGCTTCTGAGAGACAACTGATGCTCACATAGGTTGGCAAGGGTAGAGTCTGCACACCTGCCAGTGGAATCACCAATACCTAGTGTGTTTCTGGTGCTGGTATCTGTTTTAACATTAGGCTCTGTCTGTTGCAAGGACACTGTCTTTTTTAGTTTGGTGATTCCTCGTAACGATATGTGTTGATGTAGCTTTCTGACTAGTGGATTTACTCAGTTATGAGTATGTGTGGTTGAGCTGTTCTGTTATGTGTCTTGGAAGACTTGGGTAATTATTTTTGACAACCTCAGTATGTCTGGATGTTTGTTTACAGAAGAGAACAAAGATATCATCCTCCAGTTTATGTAGTCTTCGATAGTAATAGAGGCAGTTGCCACACTGCACCAGGATGCCTATGGAGATTAGACTGGCCAAAGAGGCAGAATTCACAGTCTGACTCCATGGTTAGCAGCTTAATTTGTAGGGTGAGGTACCAACTGAAAAGGCTAGTATTAGTGAAGCTTATAGAGGGTTAACTGCTTAGGATGAATCAGGTACAGCAGTGGACTTGTATCTAGGTTAACTGCTGCAGCAGTGGTAGATTTAGGCTAATGAATGACTAAAATAAAGATGGAAGATGGGTTAAATGAAACTAAGATTGCTAAAGGAGATGGATGATTCAAAAGTTTCAAAGAAACTTTATTGTCATTTAGGACCACACAAGTGCAGCCTAAGTGAAATTACAATTGTCAGCTCACAAGAGAAATGCAGTGCAAATAACGTAGATACAGTGGTATCAAAGAATAACATAAGAAAGAAAAAAACACGTGTGTCATGCAAGACATAGTTCACATTACATAAACACATTCAATACCCATTATCCAGTGATAAATAATAAATAAATACCCACCACCAAACCCCTACACTGTTACGACAGAGAATAAATAGAGACTAGTGAATAGCAGCTGTTTAGTTACCATATTGCACTTGTTAATCTTAGACGTGACTCAGTATAGCCATCATATTGCATAATAGTAATGCTGGCAGTAATTGCTCAGAGCAGCAGGATTAAATGAAAAAAAGGCTTCAATGTTTCAGGTATTATGGTTGGTGTCTGTATTAATAAGCCTTAACAGCTGTAGGATACAAACTGTTCCTGAATCTGGTAGTCCTACAGTGGAAGCTGCGGTATCTCCTTCCAGACGCAAGTTGTGAGAACCAGTTGGATGGGTCGAATCAGCAAGTATTTTATATGTTCTCTTTCTTACTCTTGTAAAGAAAAGCTCATGAATAGAAGGGAAGTTTGTGCTCAAGGCAGATAGATGAGACAGATATACTGGGATGATGCAAGGATTTAGATGTATTATTAAAAGGGGGGAATATCAGACATGTAGCCTAGCAGTAAGAGTAGCAGCTAAACAATGACTACTAACGGATGCAGGAATAAAAAAAATCACACTGAGTTATGAAGTGCTAGTCACGTGGCCATTGATTAGGCATCAGCTCAAGTAAGCCACAATACTTAAAGCTAAGCACCTGCAGTAGGCATACTGGGTAAAAGCAATGGGCAGTGACTGGGAACCAGCTAAATAAGATAGCCATTGACTAGGCAGCATTGAGTACTAAAATGGGGATCAATTACTGTAGCAGTACTTAAGCACACACTGAATATGAAACTTTACAGCAACAACACTGCCAACAGGTAGGCACCAATAAACTGCTGAAATGGGATTCATTTAATAAATACACAAATCTGGTTTGATTTACTGAGGACATAGTCAAAGGTTAATAAATCTCAGACATGTACTGAATTCAAGCTTACTAATAAAATCATTCACAATAGTGCAACAGTTGTAGTTAATGAAACAGAGAAAAGGCAGTGAAGTGTACATGTTCCACAACAAGGACACAGACGCTGATTTATTCTAGACTTGGCTCTTACTCTGCTCACCCAGTATGATTTACTCTGCTCAACATTGCTGCACAGGGTATAGCAAAGTACCAGAATGAACAAGCTTCTTGTTTAAAATCTGTAAGGCTTAACCCGTTTTGAAGCCAACCAGTCAAATTCAGGCCATCCTTCAATGGAACCTAAGCTCATGTAGCTGACATGTGGAAGCGTCTATTCACACTGCTTAAGACTTGTAATAGATTAAATCAGTTGTAACCCAAATGGAAGAGCTTTGTTATCTCCTTCATCATAGTCTCTAATTGTCCTCTCCAGGCTGATGAGTACTGTAAGCAACTTAGCACTGAGCAGCTCAGAACTGTTTTACTATCTCCCCTAATCTCTTTACTACCGCTACCTGAAGTCTGTATAAACTATCCATAATACAGGTTTTTAAACCTTCCCACAAAGCTAAGTCAAAACTATACAAACTCCATCTAGCATCTACTACACACACTCTCCTCACTAAAAACCTACTTTGTTCTGGAGATATCCATCCCAACCCTGGCCCCTCTTCTCTCCCCAAAATTACCTCTACACTGCCCCGATCTTACTCCTCTAACAGCCACCAACCTCAGTCACAACAATCATCTCCATCCAAATACTTACTATTTACTCACTGAATATTCAGAGTCTAGCAAATAAAGTCACTGAGCTGCACTCATGGATAGCTCTCAATACCCCTCACATCCTCTCCCTATCTGAAAATTGGCTCAAACCACAAATCTCAAATAGTGAAATACTCCCACCAGGTTATAATATCTTCCGATCTGATAGACCTGTAAAAAAAGGGGGTGGCGTGGCCATCCTCTACCCAAACAACCTTAACCTCCCACAATACCCTTCCCTGATTCCTGACTTCCTCCCAGCTGAAATCATCATCCTTAACTGCCATCTGAATCCCCACAAAAAAACTGGCAATTGCCTCTATCTACCTTCCTCCTGGTAACAATCTGCCCATTCTTGAGAACATTCTATCCTGGTTCTCCCACAACATACCATATGAGACACTTATCATTGATTGGCCCAATCTCACAACTGACTCCCCCCAACTCAGTATCCACCTACACGGCTTCCACCAACTTATAACATCTCCCACTCGCTTCCATAAAAATTCCACCTCCAGCTCCATCATAGACTGGATCCTTACTAATTCCCCCCACCAATACCAACAATCCCACCACTTTACTTGACTCCCTTAGTGATCATCTCCCTACCACCATCTTAAGACACTACTCCCATGTTCTTAAACCCCACCTTATCAAAGACTGTTGACAACTATCGACTTTCAATTCATCCCAGTTTAACTCCATTCTCCACAACATAGATTGGTCCATCCTAAAACACCTCTCCCTAAACGATGCTGTAAGCACTCTCAATAACATCTTTATGAGTACTCTAAACTACTTAGCTCCCTCTAGGAAGAACAGAGTAAAATCAAATCATGCTTCCTGGCTCTCCAAGGAGACTAGGTCTCGTATGAAACAGAGATAGTGCTTGGAAAACTTGGACTAAAGCTAAACAACCACCTCTTCTTCAAAAATACAGGCAACTGAGGAACCTTGCAAAAAAACATACAACTAATGACAAAAAGTTATACTATAGCTCTGCTCAGCTTAACAACAAATCCAATCCTCGAAAATTTTGGTCAACTCTCAACAACATCCTCTATCCTGGAAAGCCATCTAATCCCTCCCTATACCTTAACTCTTCCTCTCAGGAAACAGCTACCCTCCTGAATAAACACTTTATCTCTTCAATCCAAAATCTGGTAACCTCTAAGCCAAGCTCTAGTTCGACACCCACTCCCCCCAAGCCCCACTAACATAACTTTTTCTTTTGAGCCAGTTCTCATTACTTATCAAATCTCTACTACTCAAGCTAAAACCTTGCCCTACTTCCACTGATAATCTATCTCCTACATTCCTCAAACTTGCTGCTGACTCAATTGCTTATCCTATATCTATACTAATTTGATCTATTCTGGAATCAGCTGTCCCCACCCTTTGGAAATCTTTCTTTACTATCCCTCTTCATAAAGGTGGAAACTCCACTGACCCCTCAAACTACAGACCCATTACCATTTTGTCCCCCCCCCCCAAGATATTAGAAAAATGTATTCACTCGCAGCTTTTCAATCGCCTCCTCACACACCACTTACTTCCAACATGGATTTCGTCCTCACCACAGCACCACCACTGCCCTCCTCTCCTTCACTCATATCATTGCAGAGGCTCTAGACAATAATAAACTCCTTTCCTGTCTCTTCCTAGATCTCTCCAAAGCTTTCAATACTGTCTCTCATCCTCTACTACTATCCAAACTCGCAAATCTCCACCTATCCCCCTCGGCACTTGCCTGGTTTAATAGTTACCTAGTTACCTATCTGGCAGGGAGCAATCTGTCAAATGGCTCTCATTCTCCTCACCTTTCCTTACCATCTCCACTGGTATTCCCCAAGTCTCCATCTTGGGATCCTTTTTGTTTAACATCTTCACCAATGATCTTTACACCTCATGCAAAAAATCCTCCGTTATTCAGTATGCCGACGACTCCACACATATCCATCTCAAATAACATTCCTGAACTACACTCCCTGACCCAACAGGCCGTACTATCCACTGAACAATGGCTCTCTCACAACCTATTGATCCTAAATCCCAAAAAGACCAAACTCCTACTTTTCCTTCCCCGTTCTCTTTCTCTTCACAAAACCTCCTTTTTTATTAAATCTTCTAACAATACAACTATCCAACCTGACACCCACACAAAATTCCTAGGGGTCATTATCGATAACAAACTAAAGTTCAACCTATACATACTCCAATGTATATAAAAAAAAAAAAAACAGAAACTAGGTCTGCTGTATCAGAAAAAAAAATTCTAACCCCTGAATCTAGACTTACCCTGGGCCAGGCACTCCTCCTTCTCTCCCTCTTATACGCCGCCCCAGTTCTTATCAATATCCAGGCCTCCACTCTAAACAAACTTCAACAGACTTACCATAAAATAGCCAGATTAACTCCCCATACAACTCACAACACTGCATTTCTTTAAACTCTCTTCAGTGGCTTGAACTTCCCCAATTTCTGCTATCTTATCAATTTCATATGCTACACTCTATTCTTTATAAACCCTCCTTCTGTCCATCTCTATCTTCCTTAGTCTCTGTCTACATCCCATCCTGGACCCTCCGTACTTCTAACCAACAATTACTTGATATCTACCACCCAAAAAGGTCAGTAGGCAAACTACTCTACAAACACTCCCTTGCCCATGCTTGGAACAAACTTTCCCTTGACTTACGTTCAATCTCCCACACCTCACACTTTACAAATGAACTAAAAGCTTATTTTCTCAATTCCAGAGCCTGCCCTTGCCATGACCTCACCTAGTCTTCCTTCCCTTTATGTACCCTCAAAAGGACCATACTTAGTACCTCATTACACCTCTCTCTCCAATGTGTCGACTATGCATTTGCATAATTTTATACAAACAAAAAAAATTTTATTGTTGACCTATTGAACTATATCAATGTCAAATTATGTTACTTAGCTTCTTTTTAATGCAACTTTAACTTTATGCATGTAACCCAACATATGTGAATCTTTTTCCTATAATATTGTCTAAAATTGTACTTGTTTAAAAATGTACTACTGGAGCTTTTCTCCTCGGATCTCCACTGTAAATAGGCCACAGGCCCAGATGGACAAACCCGGTTAACAAATGTCAGTAAATATAAATAAAAAACTGAGCAATCCTCTTGTTATTTAAAGTCTAAAGCTACACCCCTGTGAGAGCTAGCCAATCAAAATCAAACCTTTACCTCTACAAAAGATGACGAGTCAAAATCAGGTACTCCATAGTGCTCAACCTTTCATTTCCAAAATGAGCACTACCTGCCGTAATGCAGAACAATGAGGCAAAATGTGGAACACTTACTAACAACTCCATCTGTGAAGCTTACAGACTGTTAAATACATTTACACTTATAAAAAGTAATTTTGGTGAAATCATATGATTCTGCACTATTCACCATGGATATCGGTTAAAAAATACCCAGTACTTATTTTGTTACACTCTCTCAATGTGAAACTGTGAGGAACATGACCTTTTTGGAACCCAAAATGAAGAACATTCCTCATTATGAGGTGCACCTAAGAGGTATGAGGTACTCTGATCCTTCATTAGAACCCAAGGTCAAGTAGCTGTCACTCAGAAGCCTTTACTCACTGTAAGGTTGGTATACTGCAGACCCAATCTTGTAAATTGGCTGAAATCCTTTTACTGTGTTGAATCAGTCAGAACCCAGATGAAAAAGGGCTTTTGTAGAATTCTCCTCCTACTCTTTAGTCATGTGTCATCTTCTCTGGATTGCTCAGCATCGTCAGCAGCTTATTACTGAAGAGCCATATCCTATACAACACTTAATGTAGCTTTCTAGCATATCTGTGGCTGCAAATATTTGAGATCCTTATGCAAACAAATATGTAAAACTGTGTTGACTCTGAAGGTTCGTTCTGAAGGAACGTTGACCAAAACCTAAGCTCTTTCTTTTAGCGGATAACACATGGTAGTTGACTGTGTGGTAAGCCACCTTTATGTAGATGCAGAGCACCAGCTCCATCTTAAAGCCCATAATTTTTAGGACTCATCCCAAGTGGCATTGTTGCTCCAGTGAAACATATGACAAACATAGTATAATTTTGCAGGACCTTAACACAAATGCAAATATTTAAATGTCACTATCTCTCCTACCTTCCATTAGTTCCTTTCCTGTGGATATCTGTAGGTTGGAGTGGGTACTCCAATCACTTTTTCCCTACTTTCCATGGCTAGTACCCTGACCAAGCACATAACGTTTGCAGGGTTGGCCTATGTCCTTTAGAAGCAGCTTGCAGGTCTTCTGGGCGGGCTTATCACCGGGTCTCCTTATCTTCAGGCCAGTCAGTGCTTTGTCTTTGGACCTCTCTTTTGGAGAGGAAAGACCATGGCAACAAAGAGCTAAAGATGGTAACAGCGGACATTCCTGTTATTGCATTGACATCCTGGGGGAGGTGGTCACACACACACCCTGAAGGGGTAAGGGTGCTAAGTTGTGGAAGTCAGGATGGACACCAGTCCTTCATTGGGTGAAGTCCCAAGAGTCCTTACAGCTAAACTGAGCATACTTGAAAATCTACAGTTAATGGTAAGATGTTCATCACAAGTCAATGTTGCAGTACTAATTCTTTGGTCCTCCTGTCATGCAGAAGCCTAAAGCCAGCCCAAATACCAGAGTCATTTCACCATCCCCCAGTTGGTGGACATCAGGGTATAAAATCTCCATCAGCTGTCACCATCTTTAGTTCTTTCTTGCCATGTATTGTGATGCTGCACAATGCTTTACTTTGTGTCATCAGTCAGTCCATGGGTCGGCTTGAATTTCCAGAGTTCCATTGCCTCATGATAAATATCCTGTTGGGGGACCCTTTGTTTTGTTAATGTTCAAGAAAATTAATAACGGTCTTTCTTGTGGGAAAGCAGATTCCCACAAAGATTCCTACTCACATTGCCTTTTTTGTTTAGGCCTTCTGCACACCATTGCTAGCAATGAATATTGTACTAGTTTTAATTCAAAAACCATTAGTTGTACTGCTGAGTCTCTTCAGTTACACATGAAAGCTAGCAAAGAATCTAGTGAGGCAGGCCTGTCGCACATCTCTACATTTGCCATTTCCCAGGCTGTTCTCCCTAAAACCTTTAAAGAAAAGAATCTGAAGGAGAGAGACATCTGAGATTCCAAAGAAGTTTCTTTGTCCAGGCCCTTGCTGATAAATGATGTCGTCAACACAGGTGTTTCTTTACAGCCCCCTGGTCTGATGCCTTCTAGGCTGAAGTCCTCTAGTGCAACCCATCTGGTGGCCTCCATGGCTCCGTTCTATTTCCTTATTCTGTCACAGTGTAATTTTTTTTCTGTGTAGTGGCTACATTTTGAAGTTTTTGTATCACATTCCTTCATTTATTTTTATTTTTTTATTTTTTTCAACTCGACAGAAAATAGTAATAGTGGCTAAATCCAACATAAATGCAATCCCTAAATATTGTATTGGTTTGTCTGTTTTGCTAATGAATGTGAGATTTGGGCTACTAAACTATGAAAACAGACTGTATTAAATGTTGTCATGATTGAAAAGTGACTTTGATCATTAGATAAAAAAATAAATCAAAATAGTGTTATGTAGTAAAACTGGCTAAGATGGAGAAAGTTGATGCAAATATTGCTGAATCTATTAAAACAGGACTTCTCTCCCTACAGATCCTGTTCTTCTGTTCTTTTAGCAAGTACTTTTCTCATCTGGCAGCCAAAGACAGGAAGATGAACTTAGGCATATTTTCTAAGCTGACCCCTAAACATGGAAGTATGAAATTGATTTCTGCAGTCTAGCAGAAGCAATCACTTCAGTCCCAGCATATAAAACCTTGGGACCAACACTGGACCCCTTTGGAGACTTGTATAGATCTGATTTCACACTGCATCACTCAGGATCTATTTTACTGTCAGCTATCTATAGACCAATTAGACTCATGTAGGTGTGGGAAGATAATGGAGAAAGTAGTTTGAATATACTTGAAAACATCTTACTAAACTAAATTCACCAATATTTCAGTTTGCATTCAGTGCAGGCAGACTACTGTTTGCACCACTCATTTCTATAGTAATATTATTGAAGCCAATGAAATTATTTTACAAGTTGACATTTTTGGTCTTTTTATGTTGCTTTCTCAAGTGTTTGACACATTAGACCACACTCGGTTGCAGCATGTGATGAAGAAGAAACTGATGAAATGAACAGAAGCATGGTTAGCCTGTAGGTCATGGACCATTAGATAGTTACCGCTCAGAGTGCTCTCACCTGAGCAGAATGCTTCTCCCAAGGGTCAAACCTGAGACCATGTATATTTAGCTTATACATTTCTTGTCTTCATTTTAACAACTGTGTTTTCTGATGTTGTGCAGATGTTATAAAATAGGTAAAATCATAGTAAAAATCTGATATAAATGTGAATTGGCCTATAGGCATTTTATCCTTGTATTTAAATGTAAATAAGTACTTCAGCTTTGGTCATAAACACAAATCCTGGTACACTGTTACTTGCACAAGTATGGAGAGGATTTACTTTTTCAAAGATTTAAACAGTCTATCCTTTAAACTCTGTATCAGTGATATTTATTAAAGTGATATAAAATTGCTGGATTATATAATATGACACTGATATGTCAGTGTTCTGATGTTCTTGGAATCTTTTAATTTCCCTGTTAGATCAAAAATTGGAATATGCTCTGCAGGTTTGGAATCCTACAAAGTGTATTAAATTAATAAATATAAATGGCCTTCGCAGGTAACTTAGCCCGCCTGTTCATTTTAAAATTGAGTGACTTTATTTTAATGTACAGAACAAGGATCTTCTATATTCATTTATTCATGGTACTAATACATTTTTATTCCACCTAGCAAAAAGTCTCTCTACAATTTTTTTTTTTAATTTTAATAAAAGACCGATGTGTTTATGGAATAAATCTCTAGCATGTGTTAAAGTTTCTCATGTTTACTATTTGAATCTCACTCAGATATGTATTTTGGAAGTGAGAAATTAATTTTGTTTATGACCTTTTTCCATTGCACATATTCTGTGTATATGTATTTCTGATAAAGGATGCCATATATTTCCACATAATTTCCTCTGTTCAGCAGTACTGGAATCCAGTATAGTAAATCACTCCATAATTGATCCTATTTTAAGATTATTTTTAATATGTTTAAGTATATTTTACCAGGGAGAATTAAACTTTTTTACTTGAGAATCTTAGAATAAAGAGTGGTATTTCCTTTTTAAATATGGGTTTAAGAGTAGCTTGGAGAAATTTTCATTTTATTTATTGATGTAAATTAGGAAACTGCGGTGGTGATGCTGCGGTAGCGTTGTCGCCTCACAGTAAGACGTGCCGTTCGATTCTAAGCTAAAGCGTCTTCTGTCTGGAGACGTGCGTGAATGGGCGTACCTTCATTGTAGGTTGTGCATCAGAGCTGGCAACTCGGTATGTAAAAATCTACTGCCAATCATTAGCGGACCGGAGTTCCGCTGTGGCGACCCCTAACCGGGAAAAGCCGAAAGACACAACAACAACTATTATTGATGTAAATTTGGAGCAGAAAGATCCATTTTTACATCTTGATAAGTATGCCAGCATAATTTACTGCAATTTTTTTCATAAAACATTGTTTCATTATTGTAAGAGTATGTACTACTGTGTCACATCTGTTTTTCTTCTGCATAAGTACATTTTAGGTGGTTTTTATTGATATGATGTATTTTGCCAAGTTCTGTAATTAGAGCTGGAGGTGTATAATAGTAATGTGCTCTTTCTGTTCCGTGGCTGTGATTTATGACATTTGATGTCTAATTGTGGCAGTTTTCACCACATTTCCATATGATATTGTTTTATAAAGTACCTTCATCAGTATTCAGTTGATAGACACTTTGTTTATACCCTTAGACTGGTCTGTGGAACTTCATTGCAGATGCATTTATCAATAGTAAATTGAATTTTAAAGTTCTGTTCAAGAACAAATGTACAATGCATAACAATAATATTTTATCTAGACCTTGTATATTTAATCCACCCCTCCATCCTTCAATTCAGGTGTTTGAATGTAGTTGTGGGCAAGACGTTAAGATGAGCACAAGACCCAGCACAAGAATAATATACAATATAAAGAAGGCTGGAAGAAAAGCACTATGGAATATCACAAATCAGAAATTCAGACCACTGCACAGGACCAGGCTGGATAACAATAGACAAATCCTTTATTTGAGACTAAGCGCTTTCACCATTACAAATGGCATCTTCAGAGTAAAGATTTGCCTGTTCTTTACTCTGAAGATGCCATTTGTAATGGTGAAAGCGCTTAGTCTCAAATAAAGGATTTGTCTATTGTTATTCAGCCTGGTCCTGTGCAGTGGTCTGAATTTCTGATTTGTGATTATCGTTAAAACCTTTTTTTGGGTTTATCTTTTTCTGCTTGTTTTAAGCACTATGGAATATGTTCAGGGGTAACTTTCTTGGTAATGAAAGCCAATTTGGAGGGTGGTTATATAATTATTGAACACAAAGATGCACAATAAAAATGCTGACATTTTTGAGTAATGATAAATGTCACAAACAAGGAACTAATGACATTCAGAAGTTATGGACCTCTCAACAGTTGGGTATATAAGAACTGTCTTGATGGCACAATATCTCAGACAATGTATGATTGTTTTAGGAAAAGATCCACTGATTGGTCACCAAATGGAAGAAAGTTTCTGCAGAGGGTCTAAGTTGAAAACAATATCTAACGTTATTGATATTGCATTAAAGGAATCTCTGTTTAATAGTTCATCCTTTATAAGGGATTCTTTTAATTACAATGACAAGATTGACAAAATGCACACTAATGATAAGTGACTTGTTTGTTGTTTTGGGAGTTAAATCATTATAACTGGTTATACTGCAGGTATTGGGTGTGTAACGTACTATTGTGTGAAGTCTGATATTCAGTTATTGAAGTCAGATTCACTGGTAAATGTTTAGAGAAGATTTTTAGATATAATCTTTTCTTGTTTAAAGGCACATTTTCAACAGGTAAGAGGAAAAACAAAGATTCACACCCAAATTTTGTGAACATGGTTATGGCCCATTGGGAAATAATTTTATATAAGATATTAGATTTCAGTAAAGTGAAGATTAATTGTAGTTTTATTGACAGTATTTGTAATATGGTTAGGAACAGTTTTTACCGGTTTATGGTAAGGGGCAGTGTTTGAGTTGGATTTATTTTACAAGGTCTTTAAACAGGGAGGTGAATGTTTGAAATGGTCAAGTAATGCAAGTTCCTATGTCATCATTGCTTTTTTAAATATGGTGTACAAAAATAACAGTAGACTAGAAACTAGTATTAGTTTTAAGAATATAGCACATAACTCCTCACCAGTATCAGAATATGTACCCGTTATTAAAAGCATACAAAGCAGAATAAAAAAAATCTTACCAGAAATGTCGACACTTTTCAGGTTTTAGAACAATCGCAAAGCAGATTCTTGTTTTGAGAATTCCCTGAAGTGTTCTATTTGAGGAAAATAAAGGGAGTACTTGGAAAGCAGCTAACAGACTTGAAAAGAAATGTAGCTGTGTGTTTGACATTCAGTCTAGATAGTTTTTGTGTAAGACAGAAGACAAACTTTCAAATGTTAAAATTGCTACTACTATAGGTTTATCAGTGATAGTCTAGGAGCATATTGTGCTGACATTAACACCGCAATTAATTCCCCTGGTTTGTTCACATGTACATCTGAATTTGTGGTGTATGTGGTAGCCTGTTGTACATGTGAATGCTTTTATATTTGGCAAAACAATCTGAAAACTGAAGGATACAATTTTTGAGCATGTGCTTGCAATTAAAAGTAAGACTTTTGTTAAATACATTGCACAGGCTTTCAAATGTGTGTTCCAACTTTAAATTTAGTGTGATTGATTTTGCAAACACAGCTGTGAGGAGTGGTAATGGAATGACTATTTAGAATACTTGGACTATAAGTTGCAAACTATTTTAGATGCAAGCAATTTGCTTTGAATTCATTAGTAGTTAACTTTAAAAGTTAATGTTGACGTCCATGTGACATATATCACATGATTCCTATTTCATAACAATTTATACTATTTAAAGTATGTTGTATTGTTTGTTTAAAAGTATGTTGTATTGTTTGTTAGGTAGCCTGAAGTCTTAGTCCTTTGTGACATGTAGAAGTCAAAAGCACTTAATACCTTTTACTTAAGTGCTGTTTTCCCATTTTGGTGTTTGGAGCTGTTTTGTTCCTCTGTACTCAATTTTTCATTTTCTTGGCATTGGTTAGTGCTTGCCACAATGCATATTTGAGACTTTATTAGTGTTATTATTATGTAGAATAATGATACATAATTTTTAGTTATGCTGCAGGTATTTTACAGTGTTAGTAGTAGCTCTATATTTCTCATATACCAATAGTTTTCAGAGTCTATATTTTGTATTACCTCTACTAGTTCCATATTTTAATGTCCTGCCTCTGCTTCCCAGAGAATGATATGATGGTACATTGGAATTTACCCAAGTATAATTTAGTTACATTGACCCACACCACACTAAAGAAACTAATACACCCATGTGTAAGGATTCTTACCATAACAGTAGTTGTTCTAGGACAGGTCACTGTAACAGCAAAGCTCATTGCGTTTTTCTAGAATTCAGGAATGTCTTTGGCAGTTTTATTCTGTCACCATATTCAAGAGAAAATCCAGTTACAACAGTTTTCTTTTGATTATAATTAATCCTTTGCATATTTATTTTTTAATAAAATCCAGCTAGCAATCTTATTTGTTATTATTTTAAAGGTGTGGTTGCTCAGGAATCATTTGCGCTAATAAAGCCTGTAAAGCTTCCCAGTTATTAGAGTTTAAAGCTTGACTTACTTTAGGAATACTGAAGGATAAGCTGCATTTTTATTCATCTTGGTGCTGGCATAGATTTTCACTTAACATTCTAATTTCTGTTTCAAGGAAAAAGTTTTTATTATGTTAAGGTTATTGTTATGGTATGGTAATACATAGTTTTCCCTTTTGAGACATTTGTGCTCTTTAAAATGAGTACATAGGCCGGATTCATAAAGGTTACCACAAAATATGCACTATATGTACACTTAGCATATCTGAGTGAATAGACAGCACAATCATTGTGTTAGGAATTTTCTTGAAATATTCATTTTACTGAAAGTATGCACATTGTGGTAAAAAAAAAAAATACCTTTACTTCAGGTGCCTGCTATTTTTTCCTGTTACGCAAGATGGTATTATAGTTAACTTACTTTACATATGGTTTGCTTCAGGCACTTGATAATAGGTATGTAAATATATTGTTTTTTTTTCACACTTTTGTATATCATTTGATTGTGTACGAATTTGCCTTAAGGGAAATGCATGCAAGGACAGTTGCCTACCTCAGACACTCTTCCCTGTGGTGGAGGATATGTATGGGAGCCTTGTGCCAAGCTGTCAGTGCCTAACCAGAGGAAGATCCACACTGAGTTCACATAGGGAAGATGGTGTACTTTTTCAATTTGTATTAAGAAGACATGAATTATGTGGACTTACTCAGATGCTATGATTTGCTCTGATTTATTGTTAAATTGACCTGTGTTTGTAAATTAGTTATGGTAAATATGCATTCCACCTGATTAGTTACCCTGAAGACACGAAAGTAGATGAATCAGTGATGCTAAGATGATCTCTGGGTATGTGCCCATTGTATAGAGGACTGGCATCTCATTCCAAATTAAGTTTCCTTTTTTCATAGTATTTGGTATGACAGACACTGGTTCAGTGCAGCACTGAATTGAGATATCATGGGTACTGAATGAACAGATGGAATGTGAAGGCAGAACTTTTAGCATACCTTGCAGCTATATTTTACTGGGCTATAACAGCTAAAGATTAAAGTTATTTTCCCTTTCACCTTGGAAACTAGTGGTATTTGTGAGATAAGTGGATAAAAATTTGTAACCTTTATTTAAAGCAGCTCATTCTTTTTCAGAATATATGAGATGCAGTTTATGGACGAGATCATGAAAGTGGAAGCTCATGATGCTGAAGTACTGTGTGTAGAATATTCAACTCCTGAAATGGGTAAGGGCTTGAAGCCATTTTTGTGACATGGTATAAATTTTTTGTGTAGCTCACTCCTGATAAAAAGTAGATGCTTATTAACTAAACTATGACAATCTAACCAAACAGGATTGTGAAAATGCTTTCAGTTTCCCCAACTGCATTTGTCCTGTCATTAAGTTGGTATATCTTTTGGCTGACTCATAATTCCAGGTCTTATCTGTTGCAGGACAGAGGTCTTCCTCTGGTTTTCTTCATAAGTAGAGGTTTACTTTAGTAACCAGACAGCATAGCCTCCACTGAGGCAGGAAATGAAAGGTTATAGCTTGCATCCATTTATTAAGATGGGTTGTAATACATTTCTAAACTAGGCTGCATATATTATTCAGAGACTGACATGGTGCAATATTTGATGTCCATGTTTCACTGTTGCAGTAATAATCAAATAGGTAATACTTGCTGTGGTAGCCCTTGGATGGCCCAAGTACCTGAGACTTCAAACCTTCCTGTTGGGATGGCAGATGCCCTATACCTGACATCTAGATATAAAGGTTATTGGCTCGCACCATCTTTCAGATCTTTTTTTGCCATCGGAGCCAGAAGTTATCCACATTGTAGACTGTGTCCGTCGGTCTGAATACCAGAGTACTTCTTAATGCTAAGTGCGCCATTATGGAAAACTTAATTTTCTTTTTAGAGTTTGTTCTTAGATGAGTTCTATGACTAATGTGTCTTGATTGTGGAAAATGGATTCCACATCGGGACTTTCACTCCTTTTGCCTGTCTGCTTAGGCCTAGAGCATGACATCCCTAATTGTCTGTCCCCACTGTGCCAGTTTCAAAAAGCGCACTATTCATTATTGGGCTGAGTTCCTTGCCCAGTTCTTAAAAAAAAAAAAAAAAAAAAAAAAAAGGGCATCAGAGATCTTCACATGTCATGGCATCTTCCAGTTCTTCTCATGACCCCTCTAAAAATGTAGGAACTGTGCAAAACTTCATAAGGTGACAGTCACAGCTTTGACAATGGACAGTCCACCAGGGTTGTGATTGTCAAAGGACTTAAGACTCCTTTGCCGTCCCTTTCAATTACTGAGGAACTATCAGAGACCACCATTGAGTGCCCCATGAAGTCAGACATGCGTTCTCACCCCTCTGCATCCACAAGCTGAAGAAAATGATTTATCATTTGGGTCCAAGACTGCTTTGCAGGCTGTGGCTTTCGACTCCTAGATTAGGGCTTCTGACAGGGAGGCCTGAATCTCAGAGGGTTTGCCATTTGATTTTGCACAGCCCGCAACTGTCCACCAGAGGCCTGGTCTCAGTACCACTGATGCCACCCTCAAGCAGAAGCCTAAGGCCATACCTAAAAAGATCCTTCTTCCCATGCCTCCGCCTAAGTCCTCAGGCTTACAACCCCCACAGGCCGACCATCAGGATCTACTTAGACTGGCTGAGGATTTGCTTCACATTGTAGCTTCCAGACAGCACAGTCCTACCTGACCAATTTTTTAATGGGAAAAAGAGACCCCCACTCCCCAGGAATCCTCAAATTCTTATGATTCGGATGAGGATGAGTTGGCTTATGCAGACCAGTTCTCCACAGGCTCATACGCCAGTTCTGATTGAGAGCATCTTGGCTTCAGCTTCACTACTTGAAGACTTCACCTTTGGGGAAACACTCCATAAAATGAGGGAGTACTTCCATTGGTAAGCTCAGGATTACCCTCAGTCTAAGAAGGTTAGAGAATTTCTAAAGCTTCTTGAGCATAAGGCTTTGGCTGTTCCTCCAATGCTGGAAGTAGTGAATGATATTGTAGACCCATCCCTGCAATCTGACTCCCAACCACCTACTCCTAACAAGCCAGACCATTTCTACAAGGTCCTAGACTCCAACAGACACCTTTATAGGAATCCTACCACTGATCCTGAAGTGGTTACATAGAGTCTTAAGGGAGCTAAAGGCAGCACTTCCAGTAGGCCTTTGCCTAGTGCTAGAGGGGAGAACCATTGTTTTTTTTTTTTGGCAAATAAGTTTATACTTCTGCCACCTTGCCTGACAGTTCTCCATTGTCAGTTTTGCATGGTTAAGTACCTGGAAACTGTGTTGGAACATATGAAAGAAAAACTGGAGGGGGTGGAAGACAGAACTCTCTCCATAGTACTGCTGGACATCTGCAACTCTATCTCAAGTTGCAAAATATCCTTTGCACTATAGCTGTGATGCCTTTAAAGCATCAAGCAGAATGGCTGCCTCAGGGGTTATCTGCCAATGTGCCCAGTTAAGGGAACAGTCCTTTCCAGACCTTAAGTCTGAAATTCTATATGCCTCTCTAGACAAAAAACTTTTTGTTTGAACCCAAAGTGGAGGCTGTTTTCAAATAAAACTGTAGAAGGCTAAATCTATGCAGACTGTCAAGGGCTTTCTGCAGGTTCAGCCACCTAAGTTTAGTATAAACTATCTCACTATGTCTTAGTCTTTCCTCTCCCTCTACAAAGAAAGAGGGGAAAAGGCTCAAAATGGATAGACCACTGAGGCAAAATAAAAAAATGACAACCAAGATCAGCTTCTAGGCCTAGTGTTGCCCAGCAGGGAGCAACCATGACTCTGCTGATCTCCTCCCTGTCCCCTACCTCTCAAGTCCCTATATAGCCATCCCCTCCTACCAAACCCCTTTATCCTTTCAAAGCCAGGAGGAAGGGTATTTCTTTCTCAACAAATAGGTTGATTACCCAAGATAAATGGGTGCGGAGCATCTTCAAATCAAGCGGCAGACTTTCTTTTGCTTCCCTAACAAAGCCTACTTTCCCACCCAAATAAGTAAAAGAAGCTCCTACCCAATTAGGTCTGCTTTTACTGCACGGCTCCCTCAAAGAGGAACCCTTCCACTCCTGCAAAGGGAATGGGATATTATTCAAGACTTTTTCTTGTTCCAAGAAAAGATAGAACTTGCAGGCCCATATTAAAATTTTCAAGACTAAACAGATTTCTTCTGGTTCCAAAACTGAAAATAGTTTGAAAGACTCCTGCATACACATACTCCTCAAGCCTACATGGTCACCTTGAATCTAGAAGATGTTTACCTACACATGTCCATTGCAAAGTCTCACAGGAAGCATCTGCACTTCAGTGCAAACGGAATACTTTTATCAGTTTTCTTCTCTGTCCTTAGGCTTATGCATAGAGGATTCACAAAATGCCAGGCTCCAGTAATAGCACGCTGTAGGACCAAGGGCATTCATACCTACACAACTGTGGAGAAGCTTACCTCTCCTTTACTACAAACTATAACCATATTCTCCTGTCTAGGTTACACAGTGAACCTAAAGAAATCCACTCTGTCCACCCAGAAAGATAGCTCTTTTGATGGTCTGGCTGGACTCAGACTTGCAAATAGCTTTCTTTCCAAAGGAAATGATCTCTCTCCTAACAAACTACTTCCAATCTCTTCTTCCACTCAATGCAATTCCAGAACAGGAGGTTCTCAGACTTCTGGGATACATGGCTTCATGTATCCTGATGATACCTGTAACCAGGCTTCACATGAGAAAGATCCTGTGGTACTTGAAAATTTTTGAAATAAACACAGTCAATCCCTCAATCAAAAAATTCCACTCCTTCCCTATCTAAAAAGAGAACTCCAATGATTGATCTCTGCTTGCAGTCAGAACCTAGGGGTACTTTTCAGATCCCTCACCCAGATTCGGACTACAGGTGCCTAAGACTTGGCTTGGGGACCACACTCAAACGGCCTCCAAGCTGAAGGAGTATCGGAAAAAAATTTTCATAAAAGTCATATAACTTAAAAGGAGATGATGGCTGTTCTCAAGGAAACCACAGACTTTTCTGATACAGACAGACAACACCACAATGATATGGTACATAAACAGGCAGGGAGGCATACACTGTTGTACTTTGTGCCACCTAGCTATGTCCTTAAGGGGCACAACACAAGACTTGGGCGTTTCCCTTTTAGTGTAGTACCCACCAAGAAATGACAGCTCTTTTGTAGATCACCTCAGCAAGTCAGAGGTGAACCCTCACAACTGAACCCTGAACAGCAACACAGTCAAATTCATCTACATTACCTGAAGTATGCTAGAAATAGACCCTTTTGCTTCGGAGAAAAAGCAATCCACTACAAGACATTTGCACATTGGCCAAACATCCAAAAGCCTAAAGGACTGATCTCTTCTCCTTTCCATGGGCAGATCTGTTTCTTAATGCATTCCCTCCCATACTACCCATCCCCGAGAAGGAAGGACAACAGTGATACTGGTCACATCCTTTTGGCTGAGGCACCATTGTTTCCCTCTCCTTCACAGCGTGAGCAGGGAAAAACATAGGTGCTCCCTCAACAGGTGAACTTTCTGACACAAAACAAGGGTTCCATTATATGCCCCAGTCTCAGCATCTTGAGATTGACAACTTTGTTAATCCACTAGCTGCTTTTCAAGGCTTCTTTCTGGGAAAGGACATACTGGACATCTAAAAAAGCCAGAAAAGCTAGTAACAGAAAATCATGTAGTTCAAAATGGAAAAAGTGTTCTATTTGGTGCAGAATATCTTCCCAAGCTCAGCAGAAGTCTGCTGTGTTCTTGCTTACCTCTCTCATTAATTTAGATCTACTCATCTATTAAAATTCACTCTTCAGCTATTTCCACCTGCTCACTTATGCAGTCTCTCCTTTTCTCCCAGCCCCCTTTTTGAAGCACACTTAAGGAAGTTTTCCATTTGAGGCCTCCCAGCAAAGTTTCCTCTCCTCTTTGGGATCTCATTTTTGTGCTGGGGTGAAAAGTCTACCCCACTTCAAGCCTGCTGCTACAGATGGCATTTGATTTCTTTCCTGGAAAACAGTGTGTGGTGGCAATTACCTTCGGATGAACCCGTCCTCATTTTTTACCAGGACAGATTTTCTCTCAAGACTAATCCCTCTTTCAAGCCAAAGATAGTTTCTGAATTTACCCTAAATGAGTCCATTCATCTGGCTGCATTTTTCCTCATCACCAAAAGGAAGGGGGGGGAGGGCAACCTATATTTCATTCACTTGATGTTAAGACAACTCTGATACTGTCTGGACATGACTAAAGCAGCTAGAAAGTCCAACCAAGTTTTTGTAGCTTTTCCTACTAACAAGCTGGGAAATCCTATCTGCAAGCAGACCATTTATAAGTGGATTGCAAACTATTTTGCCTTTTGTTACAAACATAATGAAAAGCAAGTTCCACCACATATCGTATCTCATTTTGCCAGAGCAACTACTACCAGTGCCTTTCTAAGAGTGGCTCTCAACAGCGAAATTTTAGAGGCTGCACTTGGTCAACTGTGTACACCTTTACCAAATACCATAATCTTTCCCATGTTTTCCAAATCCATTGCTAGATTTGCATCTGCAGTATGGCATGGCATTCTGGCTTCTGCTTAAAATATTTTTTCACTTCTGGTCCCCCTCCCTCTCTCTCAGTTTTGGGAATCCTCCCATTTGGGTGTTAACTGCAACAGTGAAACAAAATGAACATACTACACTTGTGTCTGCTTACCATAAATGTAGATGTTTGTGTTTTCACAGTTGTGGCATGTCTTCCCTCCCTCTTTCCCCCTCTGTCATGCTCTCAGGTTGTGGTGAGCACCCTTTTCTCATCCCTTTCTACTGCCCCTGCCCCCCCCCTCTGTCCTTCTCTTTAGGGTCCCTTCCCCTGCATATTGAGAGTCTTTTGAGTGGCTGGTGCTCTGGACCTGCAGCTTCTCGTACAAAGGAGCTCATCCTCCTCCTACAGGGTCATGAGAAGATCTGTGAGACTGGGAGAAGAAAGGCCTTTAATATGGCACTTGTCCATGACCCGTATACCCAGATGTCATGTGCAGTCCAACCTTCAGCCCAGGAGGAGGATTTCCCATGGTTGATGTAGTTTTATCACTAGGGGAAGTGTGTGTAGGCAGTTCAGATCCCATGTCTCAGCTCAAAAGAATAATTTCCTTAGTTCCTTAGTTACATCAAATTACTCCCCCCAGCATTTCTGAAAAAGTACTCTATAGTGAGTGTTTAAAATCTGCCATCTTGTTATACTCTCAAAAAAGGTGTTCCTAAGGATGTCATGATGGCAG
Source organism: Protopterus annectens (assembly GCF_019279795.1). Lineage (NCBI taxonomy): Eukaryota > Metazoa > Chordata > Ceratodontiformes > Protopteridae > Protopterus > Protopterus annectens. The sequence goes on along the minus strand of NC_056725.1, from coordinate 159,382,888 downwards.
CACACTGATCATCCGCTTAATTTCATCTCTCTAAGTGAAAGCAGAAACTGAGAAATGACAAACAGTGAAATTGTTATTTTGGATAAAATGCAGTTACTGGATAGTACATACACTGCCAGTATACCAGCAAAGAAGAAATTAAGAGAACCAGAAAGAATATTTACCTGAAAAGGTGAATAGAAAACACTGGCTGGGAAGAATCCTGCAGCTGTTCAGGTGTCGACTTTGATATAAGAGATGGCTTTCCATAACTTAGAGGGGAAAAAAATCAGATGTACTCAGAGGTGATTAAAATAAATGAAACACTGAAGGAGTATATAAACAGGAATAACAAAAGGCTGGAAAAAATAGAAATGTTAAGCTATTCAGATGAACTGATAAAAGTGCAAAAATCACAGGCTGAAATGAAAAAAAGGTTGGCTGAGAATGAGGCTTTTTAAGAAGAGCTATTTTAAAAAATGGTAACATTAGAAGACTGAGCACACAGAGTAAACCTGAGATTTTCTGCTGTACCAGAGAAATTGGAAGGAACAGACTGTATTGATTTTATGAAAGCACAAATAAGCAATTGGACTGGTACTCCAAATTAGAATTTGTTAATTAAAAGGGCACACTTTGCTCCAAATCTGGCCATGAGAAAGCAGCTAAGACGTATGTTAGTAAAGATTCAATTGTACCAGCAGAAAGAGTAAATCCTGACAAAACTGTGGCAGAAGGGAAAAGTGTTAAAAATTGGTAATGTCAGAAAGCTTGTAGAAAATGATTATTCACTGTACAACAGGCAGAAGAGGAGCAAATCTATCTCAGCAGTTAGTGAATGTTGAGAGGCAGGTAAGCGATTCAAACTGCTGTATCCAGCTGTCTTCAGAATATTTTTCCCTGAAGGATTAAAGAAATTTTTTTTTAAATCCCTTTGAAAGCGCCTACATCCCCCCTTGCCTGTCCTCCGGTTGGGCTGCTTGACTCGCCTCCCATTAACTGTCCTCTGGTGCTCCCCCCCATCATCCAACTAAATGGGTTTTTCCCTCCTGCATAACTCAGGAGACTTCTATGAATTGTATCTGCTAGCCTGGCTTCACAGAAGGTTTTCGTGGAGAGAAATCCCAAAATCAGAACCTTACCAATGTATGTAGATTCAGGCTAATTTACCTGAACAAATTATTCTTTGGTACCACCATTGTGTGCTAGCCTTCCTTCACGAGTGTGCATGTTAAGCAGCCTATCGCAGACCCTTGGCCACCCCCCCCCTCCAGTCCTAACTTAACCTCATTTTGTATTATAGAATCTGCTCTTGCTAATCCCACAGGTTGATATCTCCTTCAACCACTAGGTGCCAATATCTACCACTATAACTCTATATAGCCGGATGACTTTTATTATACTAAGGATTTTACTTTTGGTTTTATTTTTTATTCCCATACTAAATACAGGTCGATTATATAACTACTCCTTCCCTCTATCCATAACCCTGTTTAAATACAAACTCTATCCCTAACCCTGTTTAAATACAAACTCCCATCGCCCCAAAGCCCAGACCAACAGTAGGTTTGTAACTTACACCGAATACTTACTTTCTTGCCTGTTGTTTGAACAGCAGTGGCTGATACTTTCTGAGCTGCACTCACCTCTTTTTCTCTTACTCCACTCCGTTCGCCCTGCAGGCTCACTCCGCTCCTCCACCCACCCCCAGGGGTCCTACTCTTATACCATCTAACCACACCCCCTTCCCTCTTCCACCTATCTCAACCCCTTTACCATTGTTAATCAACTCCAGTTCCCTCATTTTACTTACTTATCACAATTTTCCTAACCACACCCTCCTTCAGTTTCCTTCCACACGTAGTATACCTCCAAGCCTTTAACAAGAACCTAACAACTTACTCTTCCAGATGTATAAGCTACGCTCCCCAGCCCTCTTACAGAGGTTATTCATACTTACACCTCTACCACCTCTAACTTTAGCTTACCTGTTAACCTCCTATGAACACCCAATATATTCACACTTTCTCCACCCCAATAGGCTATCTACCTCTTCTTCTCACCATGTTAACATAACATCCACTCCCAGCTATCTACTATCAAAATACCATAGGATAACCCATATTAGATATGACTCTCCCAATCCCAGAAAATCTCTAACACTATATAGTAAATTCCCAAATCCTAGATTTCAAACACTACTCCTCTCTTTAAGAAATGGAGACATTCACCCAAACCCCGGCCCAATAACTGCTACTACCATTCAACTCCATAACCCCAACCCCCATACTATCCATTCGCTTACCAAACCACCTAACTCACTCTTATTAGCTCACCTCAACATACGTAGCATTAATAACCAAGTTGCACAGCTCCATGCTCTCCTAGAATTCTACTCCTTTGACATTCTTTGTGTAACAGAAACTTGGTTAAAACCTGTAACTAAAGACAATGAAGTCATCCCACCCGGTTATATTTTGCGACTTTACCATACAACCAAAAAGGGTGGTGGTGTAGCTATCCTTTTTAAATCTGGGCTACAAATTACTAACTACAAGTGTAAACCACCTCAAGACTCCAGCGCTGAAATTCTTATTACCAAGCTTCAACTTAACAAATTCAAATCCATTTATATTATCTGTACCTATTTTCCGCCTGGTAATATTGCTACAATAGAGAATATCCTTTGTTGGCTATCCCAAAATTTACCCCAAGAAACCATAATCCTAGGTGATTTTAACACTGATTGGAAGTGTTGTAGCAGTACCCACCTTACAAGCCATATTAACCTTTTTGGTTTTTCACAAATCATTACCTCCCCTACCAGGATAAACAAGCCTAATAAGAAAAAAAGTACCTTAGATTGGATTCTCATAAATAATCATTCCCAGACATATGAATCTGGAACCCTCCCTGATGATGTAAGTGACCACTCACTAACCTACATCATCAGACTTAAAACAGTCTACCTAATTCAGCCATATCTAGGACAATTAGAACCAAGACAAACTTCAACCCCAATCTCTTCCAAAGGGAACTAAGAGCATGTAACTGGTCTCCCTTAAAATGCCTAACACTGGAGGAAGCTGTTAATTACTTTAATTCAAACTTCCTAGCCATACTAGACCACCATGCCCCAACCCGCTCTATTAGAATGAGAACTAAATCTGCCCTATGGCTTTCAAAAGAAACCAGGCAAAAAATCCAACTCAGAAATAAATACTGGAATAAATCTCACTTAACTAAAAACCTAGTAGATCAACAAAACTTCAGGCAACTAAGAAATGAAACTAAAAAAGCTGTACTGTCTGACAAAAGAAACTACTACCTACCATTCCAGCAGGCTCACCATAATAAACCACAAAAGTTCTGGGCAAGTATTAATCAATTATTACACCCAGGGCAATCCATCACACCAAACCCACAAGGCACAGACCAAGAGAACCCTAAGCAGACTACTAATGTCATTAATACCTTTTTCACTAAACCCATTCAAACCCTTACCAGTCAGTTATCCACTCAGGACATATCTATATCCAACTCTACCACCAACCCACCCCCTCCATTTCTCCTCCAACCAGCCCAACTACATATATTCTTGCCCTTATCCAAAAATTGAAACCATGCACTACTTCAGCAGATCAACTACCCGCTGAATATTTACAGAAGGGAGCCAAATCTATCACCTACCCCATTTCCATTCTTATCAATAGAACCATCAGTAAAGGACACATCCATAGAATATGGAAGGTCTTGCATATTATCACCCTTCATAAGGGATGTAACTTTACTGAACTCTCCAATTACCGTCCCATTGCCCTACTGTCTCCCCTAGAAAAAATGCATCCATAGACAATTGCTAGACCACCTAATCCAAAATAACTTACTTTCCAACTCTCAACATGGTTGCAGACCTTCCCACAGCACTACTACTGCCCTCCTTTCCTTCACTGACTGTATCAACAAAAACCGTAACCTCAATATGCTTTCCTCTGCACTGTTTATAGATCTGTCTAAGGCGTTCGATATGGTAAATCACCATATACTTATAAATATCCTCAAATCTCTGTCACTAGATACATTAGCTATAAAATGGTTCCAATCCTATTTGGACAACAGACAATCGGCCCTTTTTTGGCATAACACTCTATCTACCCATCTGCCCGCTACCATAGGTGTCCCTCAAGGGTCCATATTAGGACCTCTCCTATTTTCTTTATTTATCAATGACCTTCACCTAGCAATCCCCCAAGCTACATGCATACAATATGCAGATGATTCCACACTTATATGCTCAGCCATATCCATATCTGAACTGCACTCCCTTACCCAAAAGGTCTTTAACACAGTTGAACAATGGTTTACTCTAAGTTGTCTCATTCTGAACCCCAAAAAAACTAAACTCCTTTTCACTCCTACTTGTAAGTCCCCCCCAATAGACTTCACAGTAACATCCAATAACAGTATTCCCATATCCCCAGACTCAACTACCAAACTACTAGGTATCACCATACATAACACCCTTAACTTTGACACCCATATTAACAATACCCTAAAATCTGTTAATAGAAAACTAGGCTCTCTCTACAGGATCAAACCCTTCCTCTCTCCTGCAGCAAGAATAACTATTGCTCACACTCATTAATTTCTACTCTCCTGTATGCCTCACCCATATATACTAATCTCTCTAAAAGCAACCTTAATAAAATGGAAAACTCCTACAATAACTTAGCCAGATTTGCTACAGGTAACCCTTTCAGAACCCACTGTATTAACCTAAAGCAACTAGGATGGCTTGAATTACAAAATCAGCTTAAATTCCACCAACTTACCATTGCCCACAAAACCCTCTACCATCCTACCAATACCCCTATACTATCGACCCTCATTATCCCCTATAACAGTCTAAAGACCTTAGGTTCATCACATAAACTTCTTGTAAATATTTGTAAATCAAACAACCGGGCTGGGGACTCTCTCTTCTCTAAAATCCTGGAACCTTCTTCCTAGCAAACTTTCCTCTCTTCTCTCTATATCACTCTTTAAAAATAACCTGAAACTTTTCCTCAGAACACACTGGTTGTGCCCCTGTACTAAACCTGACTGATCTACTACTGCTGTTACTTGGACCTGCGTACCCTCCTCTTCTCAGTAGTCTTCCTCTACTGAAAATGGACATATATCCAGTTAGACTAGCCCGGTCAACAAATGTAAAATAAAATAAAAAAAAAATACATTTTTGATGCAGAACAACTTAGAGGAAATAAAAAAAAATACAGTACTCAGCAAAAAGCGAGCCAGTAAACAGAAGGGAAATTGGCTTCTCATTCTTCTGTCTAGAAAGGTCTTCAACTTTGCCACTGAAACCTTTTCCAGTGTTTCGAAGGAAAATGTTTGCGACAGAAAAATGCACAGGAATTAGCTAGCAGAATCAGCAGCACTTTAGACTTGAAACAGAGCTTGGATTTGGGGATGGAAATACAGGATGATGATCAGCAACATTGAAATCAGTGAGTAAATTAAAGCAGCAGTCACATTTCTAAAATATGGCTTTGCAAGAAAACATTGCAGAGAGAGACTTGAATTTTGCTGACTTTGTTAAACGTATGGGTGGACTGTAAAGCATATACCCCAATTTTTCATTAATGTTAGGGACACTAAATGGAAAAAGTAACTGTAAATAAAACGCTTTTTATTCTTAGTATTATATTTCATGATGTAAACTGCATGTTATACAGTCAATAATTATAGTGTATATCAGGGTATTTTTATGTGGGGGATTCTTTTCAGTGACTAATTATGTTAAAGATATTAAAGAGAACACATTTTTTAATTGGAAGAAATATAGGCTTCTTTACCATGTACCAAGAGAAGAAAAGAAGAACAGAGTAAGATGAAGTTAATATGCTGTAATCTTGGGCTGCTTGGGTGGGATGTAAAAGTGTATTGATTATACTGTATGTAGAATTAAGATATTTTCTTTTATTTTTACAATGGTGGATGTCTAGATGAATGCTGCTGGCTTAATCTTTAAGCAAGTATATTTTGTAAGCAAGTAGGCTTTAAAGATATGAATGCTAAGTTCATTTTATCTGCTAAGATATTAACTTATTTTCTCCATTATCAAATGTTCTGAGTGGGAATCACTAGGTGTGCAGCAGAAGGCATTTATACATTCTGTTCTGAGTGAAATTTATAAGGATTCCTTCCTGCATTTGCAGAGATATTGGCAATTCTCTTGCATTTCTAACTATTACATAGAGACAAGTCTGTAGGTGCAAGTAATTAATCTTACAAGTTCTGAGCATTCTTTACTGAGGAAAAAGCAAAATTTAAAGGTACAATGGAAGGCACTTCATTGAAAACTAAAGTTGGAATTATGGGTAGCAAATACGTGCTAGCTGACTCTCTAGCAACCTGAATACATAAACAATTTAATAAAACAGTATTAAGTTTAAGTTTATTTAAAGACAGCTGGTGCATTTTTTCTTGGGGCTAAAAGTTAATGTTTTATAAACGCATATAAGCTGTTTGTGACATCTGGAAAGGGGAAAAGAGGTAAGAAAAGAACACACACCAATCAGTGTAAGAGGGAACACAGGTTATAACTGTTGCATGGGATTACTTATAAGTTGGGATTGGAACTTGATTTGCATTAGTGGGAATGTATCAGGGGGACCTAGAAGTGAAAGTATAACAAAAGAGGGTAGATTTCTGATATCAGCAATGCCTTACTAAAGGGATTCAAGGCCTAAACAAAATGTCCTAGATGGACAGATTCCAAGCCCTGTCTCTATATTTTGTATCCTACTGACTGCTAAGAAGCAGCCTGTGTTGGGCATGCAAGATATCTTCTGACCCATTACTGATGGATTTACTATACATCAGCAAGTCAAATGGCATCAGGAATACTGTCTAGGAATCTAAACTTCATCTGCAACATCAGCAAAGCACTTTGGAGTGATACAGGGGATACCACTGCTGTTGAGCAGACTTCTCATCCATATAAAACAAAATTCATCCCTGTCCATATTCAAGCACAACTTAGATCTATGGATGAGGAACACAATATTTACCCCAGGGCTGACCCTTTTACTGCTAATGGACAGAGGCAGCTCCTAAATGCTTATCCCCTGCATTGGTCCCCTAAAATGATCTATGGTATGATCCCAGTTATTCTCATTGGGGTAATGTATAATTATCGACCATGGAATGGGTAAGGCAAATCTATAACCAAATGGGATAGGTTATTCTGAGCACAAAAAAGGATATTGGCTAGGCTTAAAATGGTCTGCAAGGGCAGCTAGGCTTAGGACTTGCTTATGAACCTATGAAAGTATTTAGTATAGAATATATGAATGTATTAGTAGGAATTCTGACAGAATTTACATATTATACCTCAAGGAGCAATAACTAGGCTAGACTGGTTTGAAGTTATACTTTACAGAAGTGTGTGCATTTCATTGAAAGTTTCAACACTCATCCAATAACTCTTGCAGATCATGCACCAATAAAACATAAGGTAAAAATGCAGGGTAATTAAGTAAAAATGAGATACTGTAGCTTTCTCACCTACTTGTTAAAAAGAGAGGAATTTAAGGAACTAGTATTGGAAACTATTTCAGCGTTATTAGAGAAGATGGAATTTTCTTCAAAAGTGATAGCTAGTGAGTGGGATAAAATGAAAATGGAGTTTACAAATAGGGTAGAAATAAAACATAATGCCTATAACTTCTTAACCATACTTTTTTATTTACAGGGGCTGACAAAGGTAAAAATGTGCTTCTTCAGTGAAATTCCCCTTATTCTGCAACAACTGCAGAGCGCTAAAGAGAAAATAAGAAAATATTTGGATAATATGCATAACAGTTTAGGCAATAGAAAGTAGAAAGGGTCATTGCTTAACTCAGGAAGCCTACAACAAGCAAAACAACCAGAGATCTTGTAGTGTAGTGGTACTAGAGATATTTTGGAAATTTTATAAAAATTTGTGTAAGGTAGAGAACTGTGGAAATCAAAAAGAGCAGAAAAGGCGGCGGAGCCTAGATGGCCAACTGAGAGCAATGAATTTTGAGAGCTCCATAAACTACTATAATAATATAGGAAAATTGTATTATTTTCAAGTTTAAAATGTCAGAAATCTATAAACTACATAAATATAAATTTTGGTGGAAATGTGCAACAATTTTCCTGTCAAGTAACTTGATGTATTGAGTCACTGAATATGAACAACTCGAGGAATTCTCACCCAGATGCTGCTTTGAAAAAAGAACTGCAAGTGATGACATCTACCTTACAGGAACTATCTTTGAAGATGGATGGCTTTAAAAATGACTTAGAAAACCTCAAATTAAATTCTCAAAAACAGACTGATACTCTTAAGGAACTATTACAGCAGCACAATTCAAAAATAACAAATATAGAGACTTCTCTAAATGACATTGAAGGGAGACTCCGAGGAAGAATTCCAAAATGAATTTCTGCTTAAACAGAATACATGGCTGCTTAACAAAAAAGATGACTTAGAAAACAGGGAAAGGAGAAACAACATAAGGATCTTTGGTCTACTTGAAAACACTGAAGGTAAAGACATTATTTCATTCTTAACAACCTGGATTCCTGAATTTTAGACTTGAAAAGAGGGACTTTCATTTGAAATTGAAAGGGTGCATAGAGCACTGAGGAAACCTGCTTCTAACTCAACAAATACTCCACTTAGATCTATAGTTATAAAATTTCTTTCATTTCTGGACAAAGAACTAATATTAAAATCAGCTTGGAGAAAATCACCCTTAAAATACAATCAAAACCTGATAAGGTTTGACGATGATTATTCTTCCAGAATACTAGAACAAAGGAAAAAAGTGTGGTCAATAATAAAACTGTTGAAATAAAACAACATTAAAGCACAGCTGGCCTTTCCAGCCAAGATAAAAATACTTTTGCCAATGAGATGAGAACCTTTAATTACTTAGAAGAAGCTACTGTATTCATCAAAAACAACATAGTGTCTATCCCAGAAGAAATGGAATGGGTGGCCCCTACTCTTAAAAGAATAAAAGAAACAAATCCTTGGACTGATGCTAGAAAGAAGGAACAAAAAAACTGATTCCAAGATAGCTGTCCCAAAAAAATAACTCTTACAACTACATCTCTCAAAGTATCAACTGATATGGTACATCACTTGTCATCAGGTGCATCACGAGCCTCTGATGTGCAGTACACAGACACACTAACAGAAACTGACGCTGCAAGGTTGCTATGGCAATGGAGACAGAGTGAAGATAATGCTTAAAGGCTCTAAGAAGCTTCCGAGATGATTCTCTGCAATGAAGTTTTCGGTTTAAAAAAAAAATTATATATATATATATATATATATATATATATATATATATGTATATATATAAGAAAAGGGCTGTTTAAACCACATGTACACATATTAATGGTCTCACAACACTTCGTTTAGCTCATTAAGTTTATTCTTGATAAAGAAAAAAAAAAAATAAGCGCAGTTTTATATGTAAAATGTATTTTGGTCCAAACACATTAAGGACTTACATAAGAGTGGAAGTATGAGTTATTGTTAAAGACTAAGAGCACTTGGTCTTGTGCAGTACCCTTTGCAGTGGTCTGGGAGGTGAGCTTGCTCGGACGTGTTGGGCATATGGGGATAGTTTATTCTAGGGGTGTTTGGGGTTGCTGGGAAATGCTAGAGTCATCAGATTTCCTTTGTGGAAATATCTGTGGGAATGGAAGTGTGTTGAGTGTTTCACTGGCAGAGTGGCCACTTCATGGAACAGGCTGGTAAAATGGAATAGGACAAATATTGGTTTGGATATTTTAAGAACAGCCTGGAAACACACCACATGAACTAGTGAATGGTATTCTGGCAAAACTGGATGGGCATTGTTGCCCGTGCTTGAAGTAGTGATATGTGTGTAGGTAAGGATGGAAATATACTTATAGCAAATAAGAAACTAGAAGGGTCTCATAATTTAAAGGCTATGGACTGTATAAACATGCTTGGAAGGAGCTAATAATGAGAATAAGCATTACAGCTTGTGGTGTCTCAAATACCTAAGCAACAGCCAAAAAAAAAAACACACATAATAGTTATGTAATGTGTGACTTTAGTAAATCTAGACATAAAATATATCATTGTCATATAAGATGAAGCAGTCTGGTGAATTTAGATATTAAAGACAGGTTTTAACAACATGGGCTTGTGTATAATAACACTACTGTCTTAACTTGTCATACATGACATACACCACATTGAACATCAAAGGAAAGCATGATGATTTTCTTATATAAGTAAATATGCATAACAAGTCATGTAATTGCTTTAACTTGAATTGTAGTTTTTATAACCTATGTTGACCATATATAATACTTAAGCAGATACCAAGGTAACTCATGCTTTATACATGACATCAAACTAACAAAGTTCAAGAGAAACAATAGAAGCCTGAACTTGAAATGCCACAGAATGTAACAATCATATGCTGAACAAATAGTGTTAAATTGACAATAGACACTCAGTTTAATAACATGGGCTTGTGTATAATACCACTACTGTTTTAACCTGTCATAAATGACATACACTATATTGAACATCAAGGGGGGAAGCATGATAATTTTCTCATATAAGCAAATGTGCATAACAAGTCATATAATTGCTTTAACTTGAATTGTGGTTTTGTAACCCATCCTGACCATGCATAATACTTGGCTGTTACCAAGGTAACTAATGTTTTATACATTACATCAAACTGACAAAGTTGTTCAAGGGAAATATTAGAAGCCTGAGCTAGGAATTTCACAGAATGTAACAATCACATTCTGAACAAATAGTATTAAATTGACAATAATCACTCAGTTTAACGTTTGCAGATTATACCAAATAGAATGTTGCCATTTAAATGTAAAAACGCTGAGTATATGCCATAAAATGGCAATTTCTAAATATGGAAAGGGAATTTGTAATCATTAATCACAATAAGTGAATGTTTTGTTTTTAACCTATAATTTCAGTCATTTCATAATAAGATATGACGGCTATGACAATCCTTATGTGTAGGAAATGGGGGGGAAGAGGGATGCACTGATAATTAAAATGCACTAACTTTCATCACTGTTCACATAAAACAAACTTGATGCTGTAAGTAAGTTAGCAACAAACAAAGTAATTACTTAAATGCTGGGAAACGATGAAATATAACTTCTGATATATCCAGTAAAATACATTGTATTATAAACATTAGGTATAAATATTATTACAATCTATTTATATTAAGTAATACGTTTTGGAAGACTTCATCAATAAATATCTGTGTGCTATAATCTTTTACTGAGGTTTTATATATGTTCCATCCCACTTTACTATGATTGAATTGCTTGTCATCTAGCTTTCATGTAAATATTAATTGCCTACTTCAGTAAGACATTTATATTGTATTAGAATTCTGTCTAATCTGTAATAGTACTATATCTGTTCAAAATAATATAAATATTGCTTATTCCTATTAGATATTCTCCATATGATAATTCAATTTATGGAGCTCAGATGTTCTGGATTGTCAAGCTATGAGTGATAATCTGATGGACATAGGTTTATCCATCAGATTGGGAGTGATTTTAATTCCATGGCTAGTGTGGATCTTAATTTTGTTAACATTTATTAATTTAAATGTGTTATTTCACAAAAACATTTTTAGTATGCCTGACCAAAACATTACTTTATTGGTAAACACTCAAAGTATAAAACTAATAATTTCCTTTAAAAGCTCAAACATATACTTTACAGTTATCAGAGGAAAATGTTTAATAGTCACAGTAAAACAAAAAATACATAGTCTGAATAACCTAAGATAGATTTAACTTTATTATCTTTAAATACCAATGGCTTAAACAATCCTAGCAAGAGATCAAATCTACTGAAATATTTAAAACTGAAGAAAGCACAAATTATCTTCCTTCAAGAAACTCATTTCAAAACAAATGACAATTACAAATGGAATCCCAAGGAATAATAGTAATAGATAAATATAATAACAGAATATGGACCCTAGCCAATCTATACTGGTTCCCAGGCATTGGAACAGGAACTGTTAAAAAACATTTGGATTTCATTTCGAGTAATTATAAAGGCAACTTAATATTAGGAGGACATTTTAACTGTATAGTTGATATTTCTGAAACTACAAATAAAGTACATCTGCTGTATCAAAAGCTTTAAACAAGTAGGTAGAATAATTTCATCTTGTGGATACTTTCAAATTTAAAGAAGATAAATGTTGTTTTCCCATCAAGATCACAGATTTGGTACCCAAACTAGAATAGATAAAAAATTTGCTGCCCATGACTTACACTCTAAAATCATTAATTTATCAATCACTCCCTGCCCCTTTTCAGACCACAATTCATTGATACTAAAACTTCAAAATGGGTACAGACCATTAATCTTTAACTCCAGAATTCCAGCATATATAACTAAAATTAAAGAGTTCAAACCTTGGTTATTATCTAAATTACAGTTCTTAGATATTAATTACACCACATAGCTAAATAAAATAATGATATGGGACATATTATTAAAAGCTTACATATATGGTAAAACCCTAACTTGGTATAAAAAAAATCAGAGAATGGGATTCTGAATGTTTAGATCTACAATTCAAACTTTTGACAGTAAAAGCTGAAAGAAATCAAAATCATTTGGAGATGAAAAAGAAAGTAGAAGTATTAAACAATAAATACAATGAAATTCTATCACATAAAACTAGTTTAGCTTTAGAAAAACTAAAAATTAATACCATGGCCACTTCTCCCAAATATCTACATAATTTATCCACAAGAATCAATGTACAATGAAAAGCTGATAACATTAAAAGTGCCTTCCGTGAAAAGAAAGGGAAAATGTCTGGGATATAGGTGACATTCTTGATACTAGTAGAAATCACTATATGGAACATTTCCAAAAAGAAAATATACATATCTGTCAATTAAATCTAGATGAAAAATGTTCTAATATAAAATAAAATACCAGAAAAATTAAAACTAGATCTGCAAGCACCCATATCCTACAAAGAAATTACAGATAAATAAAAGAGGGTAAAATAATAAAGCTGCCACAGATGGCATAATTATGGAAATGATATAAACTTTTTCCTTCAAAGGTACTAGCCTTCTTCCATAAAACTCTATTAGAAATTCAGTCACAAGCTTTAATACCACCCTCTTGGAGATATTCCTTAATCACACCAATCCTAAAGGAAAACAAATCCCCAAACCTCTGTAGCTCATATAGACCTATATCATTATTAAATAATGACTAGAAGATATTTATGACAATATTAACTAAGACAATGAAAATACCGCTATCCAAAAAACAATAAATAATGATCAAACTGGATTTTATATATCATAGACACACACGACAATATTAAAAGGATAATTTCTCTTATAGATTGTTAATAAAGAAAATAAAGAAACACTCATAATTGGCTTAGATATAGAGAAAGCCTTTGATTCCCTAAATTGGGACTGTTTATTCAAAATACTAATGCTGTTTGAATTTCCTGCATTCTTTGTTCATTTCTTAAAGAATATATATATATATATATATATATATATATATATATATATACACAAATTATTTAGAGAATGTCAAGTTAGGTCCTTTTACCTCTGAATCTATACATATATCAAAAGACACTAAACAGGGATGTCCCATCACTGATTCTATTTGCTCTGGTTATTGAAATATTGGCAGATGCAATTTGTAACAATATAAAAAATCAAAGGAATAGATGCTTATGAACAATACAGTTCTAAAGCAATGCTATTTGCTGATGACCTAGTACTAACATTAATACAAAAGAGACATTAGAATAATTCGATAAGAATTAGATATATTAATTGACAAATTTCACATGACTACAGGACTCCATTTCAATACATCAAAATTTGTATTTTTAAATTAAAAAAAGAACTGCAGACTAAGGGGAATCACATCATAGGGAAACAAGAATCTACCTTAAAACACCTATGTGTTCTGCAAGGATAACAATGAATTAGTCTCAAAAAAACTACAATAATATCATCAACACAATTAAAATCTCTGTGGAAAAATGGAACAAAATTTTATTTTTATTTTATTTTATTTAATAATAATATTTGAATATAGACTACAGTTAATAAAAATTGTTTTATGGCCCAAGATCCTATATATAGCCTTGGCAATACAACTGTTACCAGAAAGGAATATACTTAAAGAAATAAATTCATGCCTAATAAAATTGTTATGGTTTCCCAAAAGAAACAGAATATCTTTAATACATCATATCAGACCATGGAAACTGGGAGTATTAAACTTTCCTGATATGGAAACATATATAAAAGCATGGCATTCGACACCATCCCCCACTCTGGAATCATAGATAAGCGTACTAAGCTGGGCACAAATCCCTATGTCACTTGATGGGTTGTCCAGTTGTTGTAGATGTCTTGTGAGATACATACCACAAGGGGCATTGTACTCTATAATGGGTCTAATGAGTGATGAGTAGAGGGGAATAATGACCTCTTTTTTTCCTGGATGAGAAACCTTTTGTGGTGAGGTGTGCCACGTAGAAGGATTTCCTGACTACTGTGGCGATATGATTATCAAAGGAGAGACTACTGTCCACCTGTGTCCCAAGGTCTCTTGTCACACTTTCGGTGTTAAGTAGACTACTATGTGGTAGCTCATTGGTACAGAGTTTTTGCCAAAAGGGATGACATTGCACTTTTTGGCATTGAGCTTGAGGCCATGGCTTTGACACCAGGCATCTGTCTCAGTGAGGCCCTTTTGTAGGATGTCCACACCGTTAGCTGTTTTGATTATGGCTCCTAGTTTGCAGTCATCTGTGAACTTTGTTAGCCAAAGACCTTCTGTGTAGAGGCTGTAGGTCACATTAAAGATGGGAAAAGTTTTGAAATGATTTATTGTGGTCTCATTTTTTTTTTTTTTTTTTGTCGCAAAAACCTGGCATTTTAACAGGGGTGTGTACACTTTTTATATCCACTGTATACAACGAGCAGGTTAAAATTCTAATGTGGAAAGAGGTGATGAAATGGGGAGGGCAGGAAATCAGGAGAGTGGGATTTTGGATGCACATGCTTAAGGAGAATAAAAACTGTATAGAATGTTATATTCACAAAGTAACAGTGTGTTAAGAACTAAGCCAACATGAGAATGGAAAAAGGAGATATTGCCCTTAGGGATGACTGCAAGTAGGGATAGAGAAAATAGGCAAGAGGAGGCTATAAATTTACTAGAGAAAATCATCAAAGGAACCGAGATATTGGGAGCCAATAATAAGAGAGAGAAAGATAATAGAGTGGGATGAAGCCAAGGAGACTTTTGAAATACAGGTCAGTGACTGCCTTCCCTACCAGGGATTTATATCAGGATGTAGGTAAAAAGAAAGGGATAGCGAAATCCTAAGTGAAAGAAGTGCTCTGTTAGAGTTTTTATTTTGATTCGAGTACAGAAGCTGCTGTTAAAAAGGAGAAAATTTAATAGAGCATATAAAATAGTGCACAATAGGACTGAATCTTCTCAATCTTTTGTAACATCCTCTGAAAGACTGGAAAATCAATTTACAAGGGAACAGTTGGAGGACATGTATAGCTGCCATGTATGCATCAACATCCAGAAGGTTTAGGATCTTTAGTGTTTGCATAAGAATTTTATACCCCAAGCAGACTTCAAAGCATGTTTCCCCGGGTACAGTGGATATAAAAAGTTTACACACCCCTGTTAAAATGCCAGGGTTTTGTGATATAAAGAAATGTGACCACGATAAATCATTTCAAAACTTTTCCCACCTTTAGTGTGACCTATAACCTGTACAATTCAATTGTAAAACAAACAAATCTGTTAAGGGGAAAAATATAAAAAATGAAAAATGTACAATACGCTGGTTGCATAAGTGTCCACACCTTAAACTAATACTTTGTTGTGTGTGCACACCCTTAAACTAATACTTTGTTGAAGCATGTTTTGATTTAATTACAGAATTCAGTCATGGGTACACACCTGCCATCAATTAAAGAGTGATTAATCCCAAATAAATTTCAGCTGTCCTAGTAAGATTTTCCTGACATTTACTCAGTTGCCTGCTAGAGCAAAAGCCATGGTTCGCAGAGAGCTTACAAAGCATCAAAGGGATCTCATTGTTGAAAGGTGTCAGTCAGGAAAAGGGTACAAAAAAATTTCCACACCATTGGATATACCATGGAACACAGTGAAGACAGTTATCAGAAAGTGGAGAAAAATATGGGACAACTGTGATATTGCAAAGAACTGAATGTCCCTCCAAAATTGATGAAAAGGCGAGACAAAAACTGGTCAGGTAGGCTGCCAAGAGACGTACAACAACACTGAAGGAGTTGCAGGAATTTCTGGCAATTACTGGTTGTGTACTACATGTGACAACAATCTCCCATATTCTCCATATGTCTGGACTGTGAGGTAGAGTTGTAAGATGGAAGCCTTTCCTTAACACAGAAAAACATCCAGGCCCGGCTAAAATTTGCAAAACAATACATAGTCTCCCAAAAGCATGTGGTAAAATGCATTATGGTCTGATAAGACCAAGGTTGAACTTTCTGACCACAATTCCAACAGGTACGTTTGGTGCAAAAAACAACACTTTGCTTCTTCAAAAGAACACCATCCCCACGGTGAAGCATGGTGGTGGCAGTGTCATGCTTTGGTGTTGCTTTTCTTCAGCTGGAACTGGGGGCTTTAGTCAAGTTTGAGGGAATTATGACGACTTCAAATACCAGTCACTTTTGGCCCAAAACCTTTAGGCGTCTGCTAGACTAGCTGAAGATGAAGAGGAATTTCACTTTTCAACATGACAATGACCCCAAGCATACATCCAAATCAACAAAAGAATGGCTTCATCAGAAGAAGATTAAAGTTTTGGAATGGCGCAGCCAAAGCCCAGACTTAAATCCAATAGCAAATCTGGAGAGGGCTGTGCACAAGAGATGCCCTCGCAATCTGACAGATTTGGAGCACTTTTTCAAGTAAAAGTGGGCAAATATTGCCAAGTCAAGATGTGGCATGCTGATAGACTCCTACCCAAGAAGACTGAATGCTGTAATTAAATCAAAAGGTGCTTGAACAAACTATTAGTTTAAGGCTGTGCGCACTTATGCAATCAGTGTATTGTATGATGTTCTTCGTGTTTTACTGCTGCAGACCTAACCATTGGGTTATCCATCCTGTGGTAGCCTTCAGTCAGTCCGAATACCAGAGTCAAAGTTTTGTGCGTCGGCTGCTGTCGCTTGTTGGGTGTAGTCAGGTCATCCAAGCTATAAAGGAGAGCAGGCAACACCATTACCTCAGTCTTTCTTGCCATGGAGCCTGTAGCAGAAGCAATTTGCAACAATGCCGGTCGGCTGTTTCCAGATTTCGAACTTCAGCTGAAAATGTCTAAAGCTAAGTACTCCCTTTTTCTTGCACTAACAGATGTCCGAAAAAGTCAACTGTCTCGCCTGTGGAAAGCAAATACCATACCGAGACTTCCATGCTTACTGTGTCACTTGCTTAGGCCCAGATCAAGATGTATCCCGCTGTCGGTTCTGTGCCCTGTTTAACGCTAGAACTATTCATCATAGAGCTCTGTTTGAAGCCAGTTATTTTCATCTTCCGTCTCCAATTTACTGATATGGTGTCCATCAGTCGGCAAACCGCAGATGATCTGAAAAAACATAAAGATAAGGATAGAGACAGACCGCATAAGGCAAAGCCTACCAATGACACCACCACTAAAAGGGTCTTCAGTTCTTCGGAATTCAGTTAGGCGGTTTTGCAGCCTCTGATGCCTGACTCGATTACTTCGCAAGCCTCTACTGAGACCCTTTCGGAGTCCTGTATGCCGCAGATGACTACATCGCCTAACGAGTCTTCGGCTGTGTCTGCCTCTGTTGGGTCTGGAGCCGCTACACAGGCACTGGCTTCCGAGGTTACCGCTCACACTTCGAAATTCACTTCAAGGCCTTCACACTCTCTTCTGACTAACACACCAACAGCACTCTTCAGACCAGACTTAGAGCTACTCCAGAGAAAACAGCAAAAAGTCTCCATTCCACTACTCCTCCCCCTCCTCAAACTAGAATGCTTAAAATGGCAGAGGAGCTCATCACTTTCATCCGGGGTAATCAGACCAGTCCAGCCAAAAGGAGAAGGGAACCTTCTCCAGACATCCAGTCAGATTTAGACTCAGAGGGATCTGACTCCTGTTTTTGAAGAGGAAAATCCTCTTACTGCCTATAAAGACTCAGATGCAGAAGAATCTATTCTTTCTGCATCACCTCTGGAGGACTTTTCCTTTGGGAAATACCCTCCACACTCCCAGGGAACGCTTCCAATGAGAATTTACAGATTTCCCTCAATCCAAGAAAAGACTAAGAGTTTCTGGACCTATCCCAGCACAGACCTCTGGCCATCCCACCCATCTTGGAGGTGGTATATGATGTTTACCAAGAATCCAGCCTTACCCCCTGACACCCTTCCACCTGCACCAGAAAACCTGACGGGTACTACAGGGTACCTGACTCACATAAATTCCTCTACAGAAAACCTATAGCAGATCCAGAGGTGATTACTCAGGGAGTTAAGGCTACCTCTGGAAAGAATCCTTCTCCCTCAGACAAATAATCCAGGGCCCTGGACAAATGGGGTAAAAAGTATATACCTCTACAACTTTAACTGTAAGAGCTCTCAACTGTCAGTTCCATATGTTCAAATATCAACAGCACACTTTGGAACTTTTGAAACAGAAAATTTCTGCTTTTCCAAATTTTGGCAACAATAAAGACATAACAGAATTACTGCACTCTTCATCTCAGGTGGCAAAGTACTCCTTGCACTGTGGATTTGATGCCCTAGAAGCTTTTAGCAGGGCAGCAATGACAGGGTCTGTTATCAGAAGACATGTATGGCTGAAGGAACAACCTCTCCCTGATCATGTCAAAGCTAAAATCATGGCTACACCTCTTGACAAAGATGGCTTCTTCGGACAGAAAACTGAAGAGGTACTTAAAAAGGTGGAAGACAAAGCAAAATTGATGCAGACTTTTAATTTTCTTCAAGTACAACCTCCTAGGTTCAGCATAAATTTTCCCTCTAAACACTGGTACTTTCCTGCACCAAACAGGCAGGCATAAGGCAAAACCTATAGGGACAGACCCACCAGGACTTGAACCCTGGGCCAGCAAAGAACTAAACAGTGCCCCCCCCCTCAAACACTAGAGCAGGGAGTTCAAAAGCAACCCTGTATGGAAAAAACTCTCAATAGCTACCTTTCCCATCTCTGACTGCCTCCACCACACCGAAAGCTAGGAGGAAGGCTATCTCTATGCAGAGAATATTGGAACTCTATAACAAGAGATCAATGGGTCTTAAAAAAATCTTTTCTCAGGGGAACAAATTCAATTTCCAAGTACTACCACCTCCAAGAAGGTACCCAGACCTACCTCCAAACCAATGGGCAGAAGGACTAAAACAAGTGCAAAGCCTAATATCCCTAGGGGCAGTAGAACCTGTACCTCCAGAACAAGTTGGAAAAGGATTCTATTCCAGACTATTCCTTGTTCCCAGGAAAGAGGGGACCTGACGTCTCATCCTGGACCTATCCTTTCTCAATACCTTCC
Source organism: Protopterus annectens (assembly GCF_019279795.1). NCBI lineage: Eukaryota > Metazoa > Chordata > Ceratodontiformes > Protopteridae > Protopterus > Protopterus annectens. Next base: position 159,363,196 of record NC_056725.1, on the reverse strand, counting down.
TGGTAATCCCAAAATTCAAAATGCATACCTTACAACAGCTTCTTCCAATGCTGCCAGTCAAAGCTTGGACGGTCACCTTAGACCTAAAGGATGTTTACCTGCACATCCCAATAAGGGAATCATGCAGACAATTCCTGCGCTTCAGAGCAGGATCACTACACTTTCAATTCTCTGCTTTGCCCTTTGGCTTATCTACTGCTCCCAGGGTATTCACCAAATGCCTGGCCCCTGCCATTGCCTTTTGCAGGCAAATCAATGTACAGATTTACCCTTACCTGGGCGACTATCTCATCCAGGCAGACTGCAAGGAACTGCTGCTGCAGCACCTCTCATTTGTAAAAACCCTACTCACCTCTCTGGGGTTCACTATCAACGAAAGGAAATCAAAACCGACACCTACCAGGAAAATCATATTTCTGGGAGCCTTACTGGACACAGAACAGCATATGGCCATTCTGTCCCCAGAAAAACAAAGTTTCCTACCAAAGTACTTCACTACTCTGCCCTCCCAAACCCAGCTTTCTGCCAGGAATTTTCTACAAGCTCTAGGGTACATGGCCTCATGCATCCTCCTGGTACCTCTGGCCAGACTACACGAGGAAAGTTCAGTGGTACCTAAAGAACCTGTGGTGTCAACACTCACAATCTCTGGACACCTCCCTGCCTGTGATCCCTTGCATAAGATCCGAGTTCCTCTGGTGGGCCCAGGCCTGTGCTCTGAACAAGGGACTTCATTCACCCTCCGTCCATCAGACAAGACCATAACTACAGATGCTTCGGACATAGCCTGGGATGCCCACCTAGAAGGCAGATGTGTCTAAGGTCTCTGGGACGCACAAATACTACCCTTGTACATCACCCAAAAGGAAATGATAGTAGTACAAAACTCTCTGGCATCCTTCAAACCCTTCCTCAAACCAGGGGTCTTCTCATAAAAACAGACAACACCACAGTAATGTGCATCAACAAGCAGGGAGGGGACTCAATCTTACCCCCTGTGCAGACTAGCCATGAACCTGTGGCTAGCAGCCTCATCCATGGGACTACATCTTATAGCCCAATACCTACCTGGCATCAGCAACACCCTGGCAGACCACCTAAGCAGAAACCTGCTGGACCCACACGAATGGCAAATCCACAGAGATGTTTTTCTGCAAATTACCCACACATGGGGGACCCCCCAGGTGGACCTCTTTGAATCTCATTTAAATCACCAAGTACAGACATTCTGCACCAGGGAGTACCATCACCTGGCCTGAAAGGTCGATGCCCTGACCTTCCCTTGGAATACCCTCTTTTTGTATGCATTCCCACCTCTTCCTCTCATTCAAAAAGTATTAATCAAGATAAGGGAGGAAAAACCAAGAGCAATACTCATTTCCCCAGATTGGCCCAGCCAGCACTTGTACCCACTGCTGCTCAGCCTATCTCACCAGCCCCCCTGGCAGCTACCTCGGATACCTCACCTGCTATCCCGGGGGGGGGCAATGCTGCACCCAGACTTTCAGACACTCAAGCTCTCAGCATGGCTTATTCTACCTTAACCAACAAGGAGTCTATGCTAAGCATGGAAGTCCTTGACATCATCACAGAAGCCAGAAGGCCCAGCACCAGAAAATCTTACACTGGAAAATTCTGCTGCTGGAGCCAGTCCAAGGGGGCAGACTTACATTTGCCCTCCATTCCTCTTATTCTGGATTATCTTGCTGATCTTCTTAATAATGGTCTCTCTTCTCCATAAAGATCCATGCCTCTGCCATTTCAGGACACTTTGATGCAGAACAGCCATTGTTCTCCCAGTTATCAAACAATTCCTTAGAGGAGCCTCTAATATCAGGCCTCCCAGAAGACAGCCCACCCCAGCCTGGCACCTGAACTATGTTTTAAAAAAGCTTAGTCTGCGTCCCTTCAAGCCTGCAGCAGCCTCAGAACTAAAGTACCTCTCTTGGAAGACTGCCTTTCTCCTGGCTATTACTTCAGCCAGAAGAGTGTCAGAGCTTAAAGCCTTAATGGCCATTGAGCCATTTATCTTCATCCATGCAGACAGGATCTCCCTGAGAACCAATCCCTCCTTCATGCCAAAGGTGGTTTCAGATGTTACCCTCAACCAGCCCATCCATCTGCCCACCTTTTTCCCTAACCCTCAGAACAAGGGAGAAAGGATACTGCATTCATTGGATGTGCACAGGCAACTCAGATTTTATCTGGATCGTCAAAGGAAAACTAACCAGCTTTTGGTCAGCTTTAAAACAGGGGCACAGGGGAAACCAATATCCAAACAGACTATTTCCAAATGGATAGTACACTGCATCCAATTTTGCTACTCCTTGCATGGAAAACCACTCCCTAGGACCATCAGAACCCATTCCACTAGGGCAACCTCTACTTCCACTACATTCCTTAGAGGGGTACCCACCAAGGACATCCTGGAAGCTGCCACATGGATTTCAGTCCACACCTTCACCAAATATTACCGTCTGAACCGATTCTCAAAAGCTAGGGTTGGGTTTGCCTCTGCACTTCTGCAGGGCATGCTCACCCAATCTTAAGTTTCTATTAACCTTCCACCCTTCTCAGCTTTAGAGGAATCTTTCAAATGGTTAGGACTTCAGCAGTGAAACACAAAGAACATAGTACAGTTGTGTACACTCACCATAAATGTAGATATTTGAGTGAATTCACTGATGCAGTCATGCTTTCCCTCCCTCCCTCCTTCCCTTTGATATCTTCTTTGCTTACAGAGACACATATTTCTGTTGGGTCTCTGACCCCAGGACTACTAATAATTATTAACATTGGACTTCTTTGGTTGGTTAGGGCAAGACAAACTGAGGTAATGGCGTTGCCTGCTCTCCTTTATAGCTCGGATGACCTGACGTCACCCAGCAAGCGACAGCAGCCAATGCACAAAACCTTGACTCTGGTATTCAGACCGAATGAGGGCCACCACAGCATGGATAAGCCAATGGTTAGGACTGCAGCAGTGAATACACCCAAACATCTACATTTATGGTAAGTGTACACAACCGTACTTTGTTTATTTTTTATATTTTTTCCCGTAACAGATTTGTTTGTTTTTCAATTGACTTGTACATACTATAGGTCGCAATGAAGGTGGGAAAACTTTTGAAATGATTTATTGTGGTCTCATTTTTTTATATCATAAAAACCTGACGTTTTAACAGGGGTGGTTAACTTTTTATATCCACTGTAGATGGCAAAGTTGAAGATGTGATCGGAAGAGAGAGACAATTGGGAACATGCGTTTTGGCGGTGTAATGAGTTGGCAGGCATTAAAATTTTTCCAGAGTACTTTGTCAGCAATATTGAGTGAACAAATGGCTATAACTAAGGAAATGATTCTTTTGAGCTATGAGCAGAATCTGAATTGCCTAGACATTTAGGCCTTGTTAAGTTTAATTCTGTTGGCTGACAAAAAGCAAGTAGTAGAAAATGGAAATCCGTCTAGACCAATTGTATTTGAAGTATTGAATATTATAAAAGAGATGAAAAGAACTGGAAAAGGGCTCTTTAAACAAGGTAAGGAGCAAATTACATAGAAATAAATTGAAATTGTGGGAACAATACATGCAGAATAATGCTAAGGCAAAGTGAAGTTTAAGGTAAAGCAAGAATTCAGCAATTATTTTTTAATTTGGACTGATGACAGTAGCAAATAAAATATATGCACTTTATATTGTTTAAATGGAAAAATGTTTAAATGGTTTGTTTTCTGTTAATGTATGTTTATCTGTGTCTTAAGTAATAATTTAGTAAAGGTATTTAAAAAATGGTACTTGCATTTGGCCCCAACACCTTTGTCCCTTAGAGTTCCAGGTACTAGTGCTTGAATTTTGTGAAATGAGTTAAATTAGTGTAGTGATCATATATCTCTCAATCCATGCCTACATTTCTCCTAGACCCCAGCTCAATTATCCCAGACAAACTTGTCAGATTTTACATGAGGAGCAGTGTCCAGGGGAGTTTAAATGCAAGGTGAATGGGCTTCTTCGGATGCTACAAAGCTCATAAACATTAAAGACATTTTAGTGATTTAGGTCTTAAAAGTTCTTCACCACTTATTGTCTCCAGGCCCTCTTTTATTGGTCACAGAAACAAACAAGGGGATACAAGGTTATTCCCTCTGTCCTGGTAGACAGTGATGGCCTAGAAGCTAACTTACAGCATTCTCTGACACTTCAGACCTCTTTCCTATTCTGTTCTAGATTCAACTAAACGCTCTACCAGATCAAGTCTTTCACTTAAAATTTCCTGTCCCTTTCTTTTTGCCTGTAATCTGAGCTCAAGCTCTGGTAGGGAAGGCAGTTTCTAACCTGCAATCCATATTTCTTTTTGGCCTCATCCCACTCTATTATCTCTCCCGCTTGAGTTATTTGCTCCCAATATCTCGGTTCCTTTACCAAGTTTCTCTTAAATTCCAGTATCCCTTTTGCCTATTTTCTGTACCCCTACTTGCAGTCATCCCTATTGGCAATCTCTCCTTTCTCCATTCCTGTGTTGGCTAAATTCTTAAACTACTTTATGCAACTTTATGAATATAATATTCTGTATGGTGGTTATTCTCCTTAAGGTTCTGCATCCAAATTCCCACCCTCTCCTTGTTTCTTGACCCCCACATCACCATCATCCATTTCCACTTCATAACCTGCTGCTTGTATTATATATGTGCCTTAACTGTGTAGCTCTAAAATATCTCTTCAAATCAGGGAATCCTAAACCACCTTTTTCTGTTGGGACAATCATCTTATCGTACTTAACTCTTGCTCTTCTTCCCTTCAAGATAAATCTCTTAATTTCTTTATTACTTATTGTGTACAACTTCTCCTCTGGTTGATAAAATATTCCTGACCTGTGTATAAAACTATCTATCCTTATTCGCAAACAAGAGCTTCCATTTTCTCAATGTTTTGTATCATCTTTTGTTTAATTTCTTCCCACATACCCTTAGCTTCCATAACATAATCCTTTTTAATACATACTCTTATTAAATATTTCATTTAATCATGTCCCCATGTATATGGGCATTTTTTTAAATAATTCATGTGTGGATATGTAGTTTACCTCTATAGCCTTTGCTTTACCTTCATCAGTTTTATACCTTGAAAATACTTGAAAATAATGTTACACTGGGATGACCTTTTCTGGTTATAGCAATTACCAAATTATATTGTCTGCAAATAAAGTCAGCTTTTCTTTAATTATATCCTTGAATTTTTGAGTCCACTGTTTTATTTGCCACTGGCTCTAAATATAAAGCAAATGGTAAAGGGGAAAGAGGATGCCCCTGCCTGCTTCCTCTGTTCAGACCCAATTTATCAGATATGAACCCTGCCACTTTAATTCTTACCTCCAATCCTTCATATATCCCCCTAATTAACCTTATTGTATCAGAGAATGTAAATGCTTCCATTGCCCTACTCATAGAGTCCAAGCTTACTCTGTCAAATTCTTTTTGTGCATTAATACCCACCAACAACAGCAGCATTTTCTTAAAGGATCATTATTCTTTTAATGTTGTCTGACATTTGTTCCCCCTTCCACAAAACTGCATTGATCCATATCTATCAATTTTGGCAACACCTTTGCCATTCTCTTAGCTAGTACAGCATAAATGCTTTATAATCAGGTGCAAGAAGCTTAGTTTTTTTCATAGCTTTTATCATTTGCCCTATTTTTCAAACACATTTGTTTACAAAAAAATTTGATAGCTTAAGCCAAGTACATTAATCTAGGCATCCATCTTGTAAAAACCAGAATTATCTTAATTCTGAATATAATGTAATCAGTACACTTTTACTCCTTGCTGCAGCAGTCCAAGATCACAACACTATATCAACTTAAACTTGTTTCTGTTCAATATTTCTTTTCTTGTTATACTCTGTCTATTTTCTTATAACTAAAAAGTACTCCCTCACTTTAATATCTTTAACATATGCATTAGTGACTGAAATGACTTCCTCAATTTAAAATAACCCTGACTATGCACACTGCAAAACTGCACTACATTATAAGATGCAGCATACCTCTCAACCTGGAATCATAAAAATTAGGCCAAAGGCCCTTGAAAAATGGGTACATCTGGCCAAAAATCTGTATGCTGATTAACATAAAATGTGCGTGCATAATGGTGTAACCTCACCCACTCCAGTGGCATTGTGGAATACCCACTTTTAAATGCATTCTGAAGAACAGACAATACTAAACACAAAATAAACAGAAGAGCAGTGATGTTAGACTATTCAGAGATGTACAAACATACAATTTTAGACATCTTAACTACTCATGTCCCCTCCTCCAAATCTCTCAGTCTAGGCTTTGCTCCACATACCATGCTTTCTCAGTCCTTGGTCCCAAACTGTGGAATTTTCTCCCCTCTTTTCTTAAAGATCTTTCCTCTAACCCCATTTTCCAGTAAGAAATAAAAGCACATTTCAAGACACTAGGAAAACGCAACTGTTATATTTCTGGTCATATAACTTAACCTCTTCGTACCCTTCTTCTCTCTGCATACCTTGCTCTGATTTTTCTTTTGATTATGATTCTTTCAGCTTGCCAACTCTGATTTCCAGTCTGTATATAATTGTGTTTTGTCAGTCTTATTTTTTTTATAATGCCTATTATCTATTGCCTTTATATCCTCAACCAACTATATTAACTGTGTATGTAATATACGTATGTATTGCATTTTGTCATTCACTTTGTATATAATGACATGTACTGTTGTGTTTATCCTGTGTTGAGACTGAAGTAGGTCCAGTGGGATCAGTGTTCTACCCCAGTAAAATTCTAAATGAATAAAACAACTGAATATAGATTTTAACAACTCCATGTTCACACTGAAAAGACATCTTTTACCCCATTTACTGGCACTCAGCTTCTCACTTTTGACAGCAAGACTGCAGATAAAACTTTGTATCCATCTTGGAAGCAGCAGGATATTTTTCGTTCGTCGGTGCCGTCCCTGCTAAGCACCAGTCATACTCTTGTGCTGACCTCTTGCTCTTGCATACCTATTGCATCAAATCAAATGTGGAATGCAACAAGTTTTTTTTTTCTTTCTACATACAGAATTGGAAATTCACCGAAGAAAATGCTAATTTCACTTGCATGCAAAAGAACTTCAGAATAAGTTGTGTATGGCTTAAAGGTTCATGGGAGCCAGTGGATAATTATACTGGGCACTACAAGAACAGGAAGGGTTTATTATATGGTTTGCAGTCACACCACCATGTCTGAGGCTACAGTTTCAATTAATTCAGCACCCGTATTCCACAGAGTACCTGACAGGCAAATTGCAGAGATTTTGGTGAAAGATTTGATGTTGGAATGAATGTAGGCAATCTCATTTTTAGAGGTAAGGTAGCAACACTCGGGCAAATTCTGGCACAAATTAAACCTTGCCTTTCATAGAAAGAATGGTTCATTTATTCTAAATCATTTGATGCAGAATTTTGTGTACTGTGAACTTTTCAGCCCTAAAGTAGCTTGACAGAAAATGTTCCCATGCGTAATCAAAATAGAAGATGACACGAACATTATATAAATATCAAATTTGTATAGCACACAAAATACTGTAGTTTTGGGTATAAAATGTATAACTTCTTACAAAGGTATGTAGATCCTTAGACAGGTTTTTTTGAAGAAAACAAAGGAAACTGAGACTAGTTATTAATGAAGTTATTTTGTGAGGTTGCTATAGTGTATTATTCAGAGGTCATTGAGACACTGACATGGATGTTTCCAGTGATAAATGGGGCTGCAGTGCAATTTTTGAATACTGAAGTGGTGGAGGTAGTGAGCTAAGAGATTACTTAAACATTTATTAAAAATGTAACGTACAGAACTTGGCATGTATAAAATCAGATAACAGAAATATGTTGGACCTTTATTTTAACAAAGGTGATGTAAGGAGCTATAGTTTATTTCTTTACAGTCATTGCCAGCTAATCAGCTGATTTGGTTGAATGGTTAACAAATAGGGTCCCCTTCAGATCATCGAAATTTTAAAAGCTCGACTTTCATATGGCCGAGACCATATGATCAAACTTTTAAAAGTTCAAATGGTCTGAATGGAAATGAAGACAGTACAGTACATTACTGGCAGCCTGACAGTGTATCTGTAGAAAGTCCGTGTGGCTCATTGATCTCCCCAAGTTAACAAACAAATTTACTAAATGTTCAGTTATTGCAACATACTTAATATTGAAGAAATTACTTGCAAACAACAACAAAATGTCAGTGCAATTAGCATTTTTCCTCTTGTGAATACTTAACTAATGGGGGTAGTCCCGCAAGAACTTGAATGGTTACTCTGTCAGTCTCTAAGCCCTTGCTGAATCTGAACACATTCTATGGTCATTCTACCTCAGACTGCACACAAATTGTTATGGCTTCTTCTGTATTATACTTACCATTTTTGCATACAGTGTGTCTTCTTCTCACTGCTGTGCATCTTAATTGTCTGTTCTGTAATAACTACTGAGCTGAGACTGAAATTGGTTAGTCCTGTCCACTGCTCCCCCGGTTAACAAAACACCACAAATAAACAAAAAATTAAAAAATAAAATATCTGTCAAAGTGAACCTCAAAACAAATACATTAACCGTGGTACTGTAGAGATATTGAAGCCTCACTACACTGACTGACTTGGTCAGACACTAACAGCTGAATCTAGTATATATGTGTTTTTTTTTTCTTTATTCTTTTATGTGAGGCTGCCGGAGATAAATTTCTCATCCTGATCCTGGGTCTGGGATTCCTGGGAGTGCAGATGCTGGGTGGACCAGTCCAGAGGCAGCTAGACTGCTGCTGCACTGCACTGTAGAAATACAAGTACAACTTGCTTGTTTCTTTTTGGCTTGGCTGGAAAAATGCAGAAGTTAACTTGAATAAATATTAAAATGGACAGCTTCTCCGCTCTGCTCGCTATGTGCTGCTGCCTGCCCATCCCCCTTCTGTTCTAAATCCAAAACTCGAACATTCAACATAAGAATGTACATAAAAAGGTAAACACAGATACAGTCTGAGGCCTCAGCCAAATTTCGACAGGCTGGCAGTATGCCTGACGAAGCTGACTTCATCGTGATGACATGAGTGAGAACTACAACTTAAAAAGAAAAAAACTGTGAAAAAAAAATAGAATTGAAGGGGCCTCTTGGAAATCCGTGGCACCCCTTTATTTTACCCTCAAAACTGGTAAATACAGAGAAATTCTGCACGGTTGAGAGGTATGACATGCAGTTTGTCATGAAGAGTTTTTGTACAGATACTAATAGGAAGAAATATTGTTTTACTTTTACTTCTTTTTTTTCTCTTTAGAGTAATTTTAAATATCGATGACAAAAGGTGATGAATATGCTATACTGTCCAACAAGTTTAACAAAGTCAACAAGTGCCCCTTTTCTTGCAAAGCCATGCTTCACCAGTCTGGTGCTTTACATTCTCCCATATTCACTAGTTTCATTTTTGCTGGTCTTCCCTGTTCATATCCACACACCAGACTCTGGTTCAAGTCCAAGGTACTTCTTATTCTTCTAATCAACTCCTGTTTTATATATCTCAATCATTTTCCTTTGGAACATTAGAAAATGTTTGACTGGCACAAAGTTTCTCTGACTTTTTTGGCAGAAGAATGAGAATCTCTGTCCTCTTATGCATCACTTTTTGTTGGATAAACTTTATTTCATCCTTAGCCTGTTCTGCATTAAAAAAATCTTTAATCTCCAGGAAAAAGTACTGCAAAGACAGCTGGATATAGCAGCCTGAATCTCGCACCTCTCTAGACATTCCCTGATTGCTGGGATAAATTTGCTTCTCTTCTGCCTGGCGCACAGAAAATAATAATTTTCCACAAACTCTGCCATCTCCAATTTTTAGTACTTTTCCTTTCTGCCACAGTTTCGACAGGATCAACTCTTTCTGCTGACATGATTGCACCTTGATGGATGTAGGTCTTGGCTGCTTTCTCAAATCCAGATTTGGAGCATACATTCAATTTGTCCTATCAATTTACAAATCCTGCTGTGGAACTCCAGTCCAGTTGCTTATTTGTCCTTTCATAATGTTAAGACAGTAGACAGTCTCTTCCTTCCAGTTACGCTGGTACTGCAGAAAATCTCAGGTTTTCTCTGCTTGCTGTTCTTAGTCTAGTACTTTTTGAAAGATCTCGTCCTGAGAAGCTTCATATTCAGTGAAATGTCATTTCAAACTTTGAGTTTTGCAATTTTAGTTAAAGCTTCTTCCATTTTTTCCAGCATTTTGTTGAGTTGATATACTCCTTCAGTTTGTTTGATTTATTTTAATCATTTCTGGGTGCATATGATTTATTTTTTCTCTAAATTACTGGAAGCCATCTCTTGAACCAAAGTTGAACCTTTAACTGTTTTTTGCTCAGTAGCTGCAGGATTCTTCCCAGCCAATGCCAGTGTTTTCTCTTTGCTCTTTCTGGTTGATTTTTTTCAAGTTCTCTATACAACTTCTTTGCTGACATACAGGCAGTGTGCTTACTAGCTGGTAACTGAATTTTACCCAGGCTTACAATTTCACTGGCCTTTTTTTTCTCAGTTTCTGTTTTCACACTGAGAATTGAAATGAAGGTGTTAATGAATGTGCAGCCATCTTTGAAATCCCAGTCCCCTACATGTTTTGCATCCATGGAATTAAACCTTCTGGGTGGGTCTTCCCCAGTACTGTGTTTTGTGAGCGCTTCCTCGATTATTCTGCCCTTATTCATTTTTCTGAAGAGGTGTTATTGCTGGTTATTCAAGCCAACCATAGAACCCATCAGTGTGTGTGTGTGTGTGTGTGTGTGTGTGTGTGTGTGTGTGTGTGTGTGTGTGTGTGTGTGTGTGTGTGTGTGGGGACGGTCCTTATTGTTAGCTGTAACTGTTTTCTTCTTATAGTACAAGTTGACATGTGACGATAATCCTTGTAGATGGGTGAGGAATACTCTTCCTCTCTGCTCCTGCGAGTGAGCATTTTGTCTAGCTAGCCTTTGCTGTGCTTTGGACAAGCATATGCTCGTATTTCACTTCTGAGCAGTAGATGTGCCACATCTTCATTGTTGTTCTTGATTGTTTGGTACTTGTAATAAGAGTGCAGAAACGCCAATCACAGAGAATGAAAGCACTTAAAAACTTAGAGTGAAATAATGGTTGTTGGGGTATGCAATGCTGAGTGTGGAATTTTCCAAATTGAATACTGATTGATTTCAAAGGTAACTAACTGTAATTCCTGTCAAGGGAAGGCCTTTTTCATTGTTTAGCTGATATTGAAAGAATGTGCCTGTTATTTTTTAATTGATTTGCATAAATTGTTCTTGCTGAGGGGTTTGGGGTAAAATGGCAGACTGGGGGGGGGGTGCAAGGTTCCTCCTCTAATGAGGTTACTGAATGTAACAGCACTAGAAAATAGAATTGTTAGTTAAGAATGGAAGAGATAATGAGCCATGTTACAGACAGACCTACAAGGAGATTCCTCCCCAATCACCTGTTAACAGTAAGAATTTATCTGTTTCCCTCAAGCAACACAGAATGTTGCTGCCAGGTTGACTTATAGATGAGTGAAACTACAAGAAGATACTCAAAGCTCTTGGTTACTGATTCTTGTAGTGCATATTACAGGAACTGTAATTTCTGATTTATGTGCTGTTTAACTTGTTCATTTTTTTAATACACAGGTATGAATCTTCTGGCTACAGCTAGCCGGGACAGGTTAATCCATGTTTTAAATGTGGACAGTGGTTATAACCTGGAGCAAACACTTGATGATCATTCATCTTCTATTACAGCTGTAAAGTTTGCAGGTGAGTCCAGATGTATGTATTTTCTTGCTGAGCAGCTGATCTCCACAGAAGTTTGTATTAAAAATAGGCCTTTTAATCTGATATTTTAATTTCTTCTTGCTGTAAGTAACATTAGACTGGATTTAAAGAACTGCCTACCTCAAGCTGTGGTACCGCAAAAATATACCAAAAGGTTCCCAAGCAGCATGGTTACAGTTGAGACGTATCATTGATATATGCAGACAGTGTGTGAATCTGTGAAGGAGAGTAGCCGAGGTACCAGCTGCATCAATAAAGAGTAATGCTTGGCGAGTGACTGGTGATTTATTTCATTTTGTTTTTGTTTGAGGTTTTGCTTCATTTTGTGGTTTTGTTGAAAGATGTGTGCCCATTTTCCAGATAGTGTTGATATATCCCACTATGCAAGCATGGTTCACTTCCATGTATACTTTTTACGAGTTATATACCCAGAGGAGTTCTTTCATAAATTTATACTGTAAAAAAGTTCAAAGTGAAGCATGTTTGCTGTGAATTTTGTTAGCATGAACAACTTCAGAATGCACCCATGGTTTTAAGTGAACACAATGGCACCACCAATATCCAAAAGCTAGCACATTTGCTTAGCACGTATCAAATTAAATCTTTGCCCTGTTTGGGGCTTTGGTTTCAAGTTCCCCTATAGATATCCTTTGTACATGTAGCTATAGTGTTGAAATGCAGTGTGTACAGCAGTATCAGTACTCAGAACATTTTTGTTTTGAGGTAAAGAAATATGGGTTAAGAAATAAAGGTTTTGTGATTGATGTTAATGGCTGCAGATCTAGGAAGAGTTTTTTTTTTGTCATTTGGATTTAATAAGTGATGTGAAAATAAAATTGCTTTTATGCAATTTTTTACATTTTTTTCATCACATTATAGATTTTACAACATGGGATCACATACACTAGACAAAATGGAAAAAAAAATCAATAACATTTTCATTGTCTTGTTCATGCATTATACACGCAAATTCTATTGTAATTCTGTTCTTTACTCAAGTAGGTTAGAGGATGCTCATATAATTTTCTTTTTCTTTTGACCCACATACAGGGTTACATTTCAGTTTTAACTATTTAACAAAACTTTGATCAGAACTGTGTGGTAGCCTTGACTCCAACTCTGACCTAATAACTTACCTTGGAAAAAAACATTTCCTTAACTCAGCCACTGCATAAAACAGCTTGGATACTCACCATGCACACTTACACACACAGCACTAAATCTTATCCCCTTGGTTAACCCATACTCCAACCCTGCCCTGCAAAAACACACCTTAAATGCACAACCCGGTATCTTTATCAGCAAAATACACAGGTGACTAAATGGTGATCGATGATTCTGCCGGTCACACAAACTATCCTGCAGTACATTTTGTTGGCCAAAGAATAAATCAGTAAAATTCACCAAAATGTAGTACAACCACACACACTCACATGCACATACATAAATATGTATATATAGTTGGTTTGACATAACGTGGTACCGCATTCAGGTGGTGGAACTGAGATGGAGTGCAGTACAGGCACAAACAAACGTGTGTGTGTGTGCGCGCGCCCAAAGGCAAATTCATAATAATTCATTAGCTAAGGCAGAACACATAGATCACTGCTCACTTTGGGATTAAAAGACTGTGATGCATAAAACATATCTGTTTGATATTAGAAACTAAAATGCTGGTAGTAATGAAATCCAGTATCTGCCTTAAGCCAGTAGATTCAACACTGAAGGAGATGTCAACTACTTCAGTAGACCCACTGATCATCACAAATGCCTGCCATTAAATTCATCCAGACAATCCCATGTTTAGCAAAATGGACAATCTTTGATATTACTCTAATTCGCTTAAAAAGTTTGTAGCACAACAAATTATGCATTAACATGCATTTTCTGAACAATTAGGAGTATGAACGTTTAATGTATTTCTTAATGACTGACTTGTAATCATCAGTGATTGACCATTAAAAAAGTTAGTAGGAGCAGGGAAAAATATCTGGGAGGTATGGTTTAAAAGCATATCACACAGTAGCTGCAGTAGAGTTGGAGGCAGTTTGCAATTAGACATGAATGGTATTGTAAAATGAAATCCAGCAGTAGTCACATCTTTACCTGTGGGAGCATGGGTTACAAATGCCACAGCCTTCCTTATCGTTATGGTATGCTTTCAAATGGTCATAAATGTTGCTGGATCCGATTCCAGAGTTGCACAGATACCTTGCAATCCAATTGGCAGGTCCACAAATGATATCTGGCACTATGCAGCTGTCTAGAGAATGACCTGAAGCAGGGTCCACAATTGCTAGCTGAAGTGAGAGATTGATACTGTAATGTTAAGATAGAAACACTGAATAGTTTGTGTTGCAAAAGATCAAAGTAGATACTTAATGCAATGGGACATTACTGGTGACTGCATCTGCATGCAGCATGTGTTCATGTGAACAATGGGGGGATCAGTCAGATGGCGTTATACAAAGGTATACAAAGCTGCATTTCCTTTTTTATTTGTTTTAAACTGTAGATGTACTTTTTATTACATGCAGTTAGAGATTAAAAATGGCAGAACTTAGCAACCTTGATTGTGCACTCTACTTGCTAACACAAATGATTTTATTTAGAGTTGGGAACATTTATAGCAGCTGTTAAATATGACGGAGATTTACTTTCACAGTTCATTCTGTAGGCATGAGTACAGAGACTGTAGGTGGTTGAAGTAGGGAGGTCACTTTAGCAATGAAGCTACTCTTCAACACACTTTTTTAATACATCATTTGAAATGCTGTGGCTTCCTATAGGAGTAAAACAACCAAGGAAGCTTTTCTGACCGTTGAAACCATTTCAATGCTTGTACAGGAGCATTTCTTCTTTGACATATTGTTGCTGTATTTGTCATATAAATGTCATGATAGTGAAGCTGTATCACTGTGGTTATTATATAACTGATGTGTTTATTAAATTTTATATTTCTAGTAGATTTGGATGGTTACGAAAATAGCCTTCTGGAACTGCTTAGGTTTAACTACTACAAATAATATATATATTTTTTTATTCTGTTCTTTCCTTGCATTGTTTGATTACTATTTAGCAGTTAAGGTTCATCCTGATTAGCGACTGTACAGCGAATCATTTTGTAATATTTAGAGAATCTTTCTGTGGAATTAAGGTTTATTTAGTATTATCCCTGTCATAACTTTAATTAGCAAGTTATTGTCCAAAACTGCTCCCTTTCCAAGGCACTTTTTTCACTGGCTTCTCAGCAGAAATGAGTTTTAAAGAAATTCCACCATTTCTCATGACTTGTGTAGTAAATTACTTTACTTTATGTTGATGGTATTTACCATGAGTACCATGACAAGTTAGTTTTGTTTTTCAGCATCTGTTGGCAATATATTTGGAATGTTTAGTTCACATGCACATATTTACTGCCAACACATTGGCTGCAAGGGCTGCTTAAGGTACATTTAAGCAAAGTGCTGTGCACACACCTGTGTCAGGGCCTTCTTGTTTGAGACCAGTGCTGGTACTTCACAGATGTCACTGCTTTTGCAGCCCCTAATGAGGAGAAGACCAAGTAAGGTGGGTATAACCCATATGCTGTGTTGTACCGTTAACTCCGTTTTACTGTTATGTAGGAACACTTGCATGCAGCTGTGTTCGTCACGTTTGAAAAATCGTTCTCCTCCTTTGAACATGTTATTATTTAGTCTTGCCCATCCAATGTGTGAACTGCCATGTTAGTAGGTCATAAGTCTGCCTCTTCGAAGGTGCCGTTCTTGTAGCCACCACCTATGTTCTCAGCATCTTGGAGCTGCATGCCTTTATCTTTAAAGAGTACCATCTTTTGGTCTTTCAGAATGATCAGATGTCCATTAGCAGCAACTCGCATTTCATCAACAGTGTGAGATCTACTGTGCCCTTAAACCAATCTGTTAATGTTCTCATTTTTTTTCTTTTGATAACAGAAATAGCTCCTTACACCATGGATGTCAACTATCAGCACAGATCTTACCTGAAAAAGATGAATAGTTTATGGAGACAAAA
Source organism: Protopterus annectens (assembly GCF_019279795.1). Taxonomy (NCBI): domain Eukaryota; kingdom Metazoa; phylum Chordata; order Ceratodontiformes; family Protopteridae; genus Protopterus; species Protopterus annectens. The sequence goes on along the minus strand of NC_056725.1, from coordinate 159,347,319 downwards.
CATCTGTTTCTCTCACTTTTTCTGCTGCAGCATGCATACAATGGTGTTAAGCAGACCCTTTCCAGCTAGATTGCTAACTGTATTATATTGTGTCATGAGGTGGTTAGCCATCTGTTGGAAATGGTGTTATCAAATGTAACACAGAAGGGTTAACTGCTTTCATGTTTTTTTAGTGGGAATGCCACCATTGTAAATATTCTTGCAGTGACTAGTGGTTGTTGGTCCATACCTTCAGCAAACACTAGTGCTAGAACCATGATTCCATAAGGTGGCCTTCTTTTGGTAACTGAAGTTCTTCAGGTTTCAATTTTCTGAGCCCTAGGTCATCTTATTTTGTTACCTTCTGAGAGGATTAATTCTTTCACTGCTTAGAATAATTTCAAATAGTTAACCACTGCAGAAGCCTTCTGAAGTGTTATATTACATTAACTTCCCTGTCTCTTGATCTTCAGGGTAGCTTTCTGCAGTGGTTGCTTGTTACCTGTCTGCTGTTACTCTGTAACTGGGCAATGTCTCCATCCTGCTGCTGTTACAGTTAGATGTTCCTGTAAGCTAGTAAGTGTACTTTATTGTATTTCTGCATGCAGTGCTTTTTTGGTTCTTTTCTTGGAGGTTTTGCTTACTCATAGATGGGGGAGGGGCCGAGTTTGACTTGAGTGGCAGAAGTGCTAGGTGAGCTCTCAGGAGCTACTCCAAGTGCAGAAATGTTGAAAAAATCCCAACATTTAGCTGGTAGCTTCCTCAAAGATCTGCTGGTAACAGGGAGTAACTATCCATTATTTACTGCAGTAATGTCCGTATCCGTCTTCTTTCATGAAGAGCCCCTCTGTCTGCAGCCTCTCTGACACTTGTACCCATTTTTGCACCCTCTCTAGTAGCCTCTTGAAGTGAATGAGTTTTGATATGCACACTTAACATTTTTGAAAAATCTCCTAGAATAACTCCCTTTTTAATGCTCCTTTTACTGTGTCCTCACATTTGGCATACCTTTGTTTTGAAAAAGTACAGTATGCGAGTAGTTAAAAAAAAAAACTTTTCGAAGTTATTTGTGGTGATGGCATGATGATAAACTTTCTTATTTGCTGTTTTGATTAGCCTTTTGTAAGAGGGTTTCTAGTGTAAGAACTAGACTAACTGACTCGTACCTTGTCCCAGATGTTGAGATGCAGTTTTGAAAACTGGCTCCTACAGCTCAGGGATACCACTGCTAGTTTTACTGTTTTTTATCAGCTGGTGTGTCAAAGACAGATAACTCCATTTAGTTGAGCAATTACTTAAGTCCTGTTGGAAAATTTGGGGGGTATAAAAGTATACTTGGCTATAACTTTTATTTCTGTACAAACACGCTTCTTCCAGTAAGCTTTGTAGAAACACACAGATTATATAGGAAATGTGGTTACATTGACTTATTTATCTTTCATTTGCTGTGTTATAGTGCACATACGTTACCATGTGGTTTATAATTTGCTAATTATTTTTTGCATGCAGCTGCTGATGGCCAGGTTCAGATGATAAGCTGCGGGGCAGATAAGAGTATCTATTTTCGGACCGCGCACCAGGTAAGGCTTTACTGAAGTCATTTGTCTCATGTGAAGATCTGTTATTGAGTACTAATAGCAAACTAAATTACTTTTCTTAGTGTTGGCAGTGAAAGTATTTAGTAGAGCTACATAGTGGATGTTTTTAAATAAATTGTCTTTCATTTACATCTCCAAATTAAAACATACATGTGGGGGGGGGCTGCTCATAGCAAGAGGTTTCCTGGTTTGATTTTTGGCTGGGGCGCCTTCTGTGTAGAGTCTTTATGTCCTACCTGTGTTTGTGGAGGTTTCATTTGGGTTCTCTGGTATCTTCCCCTATTCCAAAGACATGCGGTAGGTTGATTGAACATTCTAAATTGGCCATAGATGTGAGAGTCGTGTGTAAGAACTACTGCAGCAGGGCTAGCCACCTGGTGGTGTAAACCTTTGCTCCAGGTGAGTGTCAATGATGAAGTCACACTCAAACCCCATGTGTAAAAATGAGAAAAAGGGGTTGTGGGTGGATGGACACGCACGAGCACACACACACACACAGTTTAACCGTATAATATACTTCGGTTCGATCAAGCTAACAAAAGGGCAGATACTGTGACTGGTGTAGCTTAATCATCTCTTCTCATATAGCTATATGTGCAATGTTTTCAAACTTGAGATATGGGCTTAAATCCCCCCTTTTTTAAAGGTGCATTCACATATATTTAAGACACACATTTTACTGATGAGAGACATAAACATTCCCACACATATATTAACTTATAAATGAATATAAATACAAAAAAATCAATTGGAATGTACACAATTTCTTTTTTTGACTAAAGTGAGAAACTGCTTTTGTTCTGCACTTTCTTCTGTTATTACTTCCAGACTGGGAAGTCAGCCTGGCTGTATTAAGTTAATTTTCACTAAACAGTCCATTACTGATTTAACAAAAATTGTACAGTGTCATCAGTAAGAGACTCAAATTGTGAAATGTGCCACATTTACTTTTGTTTCTAGTTATGTTAATTTGACTCCTTATACAGTAACAAGCATCTTGTTACAAACATATGCCAAGAACATGTCTTTGCAATGTTAATTTCCTTGTTCTTTGGTTCATCTTTAGTATCTGTTGCCTCAGCAATAAGCCTCCTCAGAGTTAGATTTCCTGCTTCCTGGTTATTACCATTTTATGAGCTGTCACTATCATGCTTACCTACACCTGCTAATTTCTTTTTGTCAAATCCTTGTCATACCCCAGAAGCATCAGTGACTTGGGAGGTGTCACCTCTTTATGGTTTCCTGTTAAAATGTTGACACTCGAAATGCTGAGTGCCGACAAGCTGGAAAAAAAAAAAAAACACAGAAGAGCAAATCTCAAAAATCACTCTTCTTCTTTAAACTTTTTTTTGTAGGGGGGCAAGCCCCCTGCACCCCAAAAGCTTCCAAACTTTTATTTATAGCTCTGAGATTGACAACCTCATTGAAGAGGAAATATTTCAAGAAATGGCATCTCGGACTTGGTATACGCAAGTCCGTTCTTTGGGCCATTCATTCTCTTGTGTTTTGGGACTCAGCCTAGCTGGTCCCAAAATTTCATATGGTTACCCCTGTTTACCTAGCAGTTTTTCCAGTATAACCCTTACGAATCCATCTTATTCTTATGTTTCTGGCAGTACCAAAATTGTGCCCTTGTGTTCCATATATGCCTGTATTTCAGTCCCAGTACTTTGGATCTGTGTCATAGAATCTCTGCAAATATTCTAAATTTCCAGGCCTTATAGGTAGATCGATGCAGCTGAAGCATCCCCAGCATTTATCATCTGTTTCCTCTTCTGTATCTTTGGCACAATTTCATCTCTACTTACCTTTCACTTCTCTCAGCACAGTAAAGCCACATCTCTAATGATAGTCCATTAATTCTAGCATTAGGTTTGCCAGTCTGTCTACTATAATGAACTGAAATAACTTATTGTCATGATTGAATATTGATAATGATATGTAGCCTGCAGGAATAAACAAATGTCTTTACCCGCTTCAACAAACCTGGTAATATAGCTTACCTTTGTTTTAGGTCTTACTATCTTATTGAAAACCTCATTAAACACTGCCATCAAATATGAGACACTTGGTGTTTGGTGTATTTCCATTTATGTATATATTGGCCATAAATACTCGAGGACTTACTGCCTGTTTGACCATTTTATTTCACAAATGTCCTGCGCAGTTATAGAGACCATCATTCCAGTAGTTTGCTCTTTCATAATACTTGATGCGTCTCCTTCTTGAAAATGCTACTGCATTTAAAGTTCATAGATTCACAGACCAAAGAGACATTGAGAATGTATATATGAATACGGTGGGAGACTATTAGTGCTCTCAACATATCGCAGGTGAAACTTTGTGATCACCTACTCCCAGTCATCTATGCTGGTTGTAAAGGTTGCTAGGGAAGTACTTTACTTGATGTGTAAAGGCAGCCACTTCCAGAAACAGTGGATAATGGCAGGTTAGATACTTGTTGCATCATCTGGTCTCTGGAATGCGTGTTTGCCTTACCACTGGTTCTATATATTTTAAGAAGTTCAAAATGTACCATGTCTTCCATAGTTTGTCAGTCTAAGTAAATATTACCTCTCAAGAGTCTGACACCAAGTACAGGGACAAAGATTTTAGTTTATCAGGGTAGCTAAGGATAATGAGACCAGTGTTTTGTTTTGGTGAGTAACGTTTAAGGTCTTTCCAAGTCAATTTTAGGTGCTTAGAGTGGTATATTCAATAATGGACCTAATAAGGGAAGAATGAAGTAGGGCTATATCTTTGGACCCTGAGGAAATACCACAAATGATTGGTTGTGCAAGTTAGAAAAGAAGGATTTTTTTAACCAGAACCTTTTATCACTATAAATACCCAAGTCCCTGACAGCTGTATCAGATTTAAGTGGAACATTCTCTTATTGTTAGTAGTTGTGATGCTTGAGTTACCAGAAGAAACTGCTGCATTTCTTGGTATTGATTGTAAGATTGATTTAGCATACCAAACATTTGTTTGGTCCAGCCCTTGCTGAAGAATTAGTTTCAGAATGGAATTTTTGCAAACTTGATTAGCTGGCTGCAGTTCTTAACTTCAGCTGTCATGTTTGAGAACTGTACTCCAAAGAGGAGGAAGCCCAGGAGAGAGCCCAGTGGGATATACCACTGGTGATGATTTTCTGTCAAGAGCAAATGCACACAACCTTAATGGTATGAGTTCTGTCAGGTAGCCTGTTATGTATCCAGGGAACTATGTATGGTTTAAGATAGAGTTAGAAAGAGTTTGTTGATAATCCCAGCATTGGGAATAGGGTTGAAGGCTTGGCAAAGCCTTGGTAGGCAGCATTGATTGAATGCCCTTTATCCATGGCCCATGTACAGTTTTGAAAAGCTCAACCAGGTTGAGCAGGCATTATCTGTATTTTGCAAAGCCAACTGGTGATTATCCAATGATAAGATCACCTGTGTCATTCTTTTTAGTCCAGCTAATATATTCCGTAGCCTAAACTGTAGTTCCCAACGTTATTAGAGGACCACCTTTATGCAAAGGCATTGCAGTAGCTGATGCCCTTCCATGTCACTGTTGCAGTATTTGTAACCTAAGGCATCTCCTGCAAAGGCTAGCCCAATGGCCCGCCAGTCTACCAAAACTTTTAGTACTTATAAGCATTCATTATACATCATGCGTAGGCTCCCCACACAACGTGTAAGGCCTAAAGGTGACATAGGGAAGCTCACACTCAGAACAACTTTGCTGCCAGTTCAAATGCCTTTTTTTAATGTTGGTCTGTTGTCCTGGTTACCAGGCCACATTTAAGATAAGCACCCCATTGGGGTTTTTCCCTATCTTTCTTTTTGTTTAGTGCTTTTGGGTTCATGTCATCATAGAAAAGGAAAATGTCAGTGTGGGAAACAGATTCCCCATAAAGACCATCATGACCAGTGTCTTTCTCATTGGGTGCTTCACATGACTATACGCAGTGTTCTATCTGCCAGGCTTTTGTCTCCAAGTCCCTACTTATTCATCTCCTGTCTTTATCTCGTTATCTCAAAAGCAACATCTTAAGCTTTTGGCTCAGGGTGCTATGGTGGAATCTTGTCCCAAGGGTTAGCCGTCTGACAAGAAAAGACCAAAAAACTTAGGTCTGATAAGTCTGCTGTCCAGCCTTACCCAGTGTTTCACTTGAGGCTAGTGAAAGCCCAGAGGATCGTTTGGTGGTTGCCTTGAATTCGTCTGCCACTACCCAGTCGTGGGCCAGCATGGATCCGACTTCTCGCATATCTTCGGATGGCTTTACAAAGTCTGCTCTTGACATTGAGGGGGAACATCGGCTGATTATATTGGAGGGACCAAGGGGGATTCTGCAGATGATTCCTACTACAGTTACTGAATTTCACGAAGGGTCTAACCTTCTGAGGGTGCTCTGTGTGGGCGTCCTGCAGAAAAAGAAACTGAACTGCAAGCATGTTTCCTGTAGTTAACAATTCATAACGTGAATGACAGGATTTTACTCGGGGGGTCATTTAATGATTTTGAGGCTTTAAAGCCTCCTCGAGGGGTGTCTTGCCTGACCTTCCCTGGTCTTCCACTCTTCTTAAAAGACCTAGGGAACTAGATTCTTCAGGTGAGCATCTGGGTTCCATGGAAGAGTCTAAGGCTTACTTTTCTCAAATTCCTTCTCCCTTGAACTGTGGTTCAGAGGAAGAAGATTATATTAGTCCAGGTTCCCCTTTTGCTAAACTTCATGATGGAGTTTGTGGGATTGTTCTCAAGTCTGACATTCGGAAAAGGCATTATGAGCTCCTCCAGATGGAATCTCCTAAGGCATAGGCTGTGTTCCCCCTGTTCTGGCTGCCCTCCCGGATACCTTTCACTAGCTTCTGTGGCCCTTGATTCTCAGCCCCCTGGACCTAAGAAACCTGATAGATTTTACAACATGTATGACTAATGTAAATTTTTTATAATTACCCTTCTGTAGTGTCTGTCTCTTTTAACTAGCTCTCCAAGCTGTTGCCCTCTACCAAGTGGTTCCCTTCAGATAAGGGTAATAGGTCTATGGAGGGGCTAGGCAAAAATGTTTACACATCTGCCACTTTATCCTTTCAGGCCATCAATTACCAGACTCGTATGACCAGGTATGTTTTGTCCATCCTTTCTCAGGTTTCCAAAGTGGTTTCTGACCTCCCTGATTCCGAGGGGAAGGCTTCTGCCCTTTCCTTGTTGGACTGTATCTCTCAAGTTGCTAGCCACTCTATCAAATGCAGCTACATTGCAGCTTATTCCTCCACCAAGGCTGCTGCCTTTAGTTCAGTTATGAGGCGTTACTCTTTGCTTCGTCTTCAGGCTTTGCCTGATGACATTATGACCAAAACTGTCAGATGCTCCTTTGGATAATAACAATCTTTTTTTGTGCTGTTGCTGCTGAACATTTCAAGTACCTCCAGGATAAGGGTAAAGCCTTGCAGCAGTTGAAGCATGTTTTTGTTTCTCCTATTCCTAAATTTTAGATGAATTAGCCTTGCAAGTCTGCTTTTGTTCATAGGCTCATCACCCTCCACCTAAGGAAAAAAGAGCTCTAGATGTGTGCCTCCTGCTAAGTCTACTCCAACCCATACCTCCCAGAAGCCTGCCTTCAAGGATAAGTCTGGTTCCATTTGACAATTTGTTTTTCCTTTCTGTTGGGCAGGTTTCCTTATCCCCTGTCTTTCCTTATTTCTTCCAAACTGGGTAACGATCACAATATATTCCTGGGTTTTGCCCATTATCTGCCAGGCATATTTCATGGTTTGGAAATCCCTTCTCTTTTTGGGCATCCCTCAATCTGTTCAGGAACAACTTCCTCTTTTCCCAGAGGTGCTCTACCCTCTTTTGGTCCAGGGCACCATTCAAGCTATGACTCCTGCACAGGCAGGGAGGGTTTTTTTATTCCAGAATGTTTGTAATTCCCAGAAAAGAGGGCACTTGAAAGGCAGTTCTGGATATTTTCCAGTTCAACACCTTTGCCAGAATTCCTTCCTTTTGGATGTTGTCTCTTCAGACTTGATTTCCCTTTTTACCCTAGGCCTTTGTGGTCTCTGGATCGCAAGGATACCTACCTTGACATCCCCATCCATCCCCTTTTCAGGAAATGTTTATGTTTCTCTGTTTCTTCCTTGCATTTTCAGTTCTGTGCTTTGCCTTTTGGCCTCTCTACTGCCCCAAGGGTATTCACTAAATGCCTCACAAATGTCATTGCCGTTTGCAGATGAGAGGAATTCAGATCTTTTTCTACCTGAACGATCCGCTCATTCAGACTTCTTTCCCCACTGCTGTGCTTCAGGATATCAGGTTTACTATTTCAGTGTTAAAGTCTGGGGTTCACCAGAAATGGTCTCTGATGCTTTCTCAGAGCTGTATTTTCCTTGGCTGCAGGCTTCAAACCATTCCCATATTGGCATCTCTGCCTATCCCAAGGCCCTCTCTCTCACTGCCTTTTTCCATTCTGTTTGTCCTCTGGCTTTAGTCATGACCAGGGAATTTTCCTGGGTCCTTGGGTACATAGCTTCCACTGTTCTCATGCTCCCTCTGGCCAAGCTCAATAAAATCGCTAAAAAGTAAGTAAATGATTTTGGAACAGGAGGCCAGAAAACCTGCTATTAGAAAACTTTATCTTGTAATATGTAAGATGTTCTTCTTGGTGCCACAACAATGAACAGAACCCCCTTTGAGTGGATATTCCTATTCTTTTTTTGTGTGAGTTGCTCTTTTCTTGTCTAACGTAGTCTTCTGTTAAAGCTCATTTGTCAGCCATTTCTTTGTCTGCCTCTGGCTCCACCATTTTCCTCTAGGTTGGAGATTAAACAGCTCCTAAATGACGTCCTTCATATTGAGTCTCCAAGAAAACCAGTTTCTCCCTCTTGGTGAAAATGTTGTCCACTGTGTGACTAGAGTGGACTTCTACATGGGCTGCTGAAGTTTTGATTGTGTTAATTTTATAACGAGGAATGCAGGCTCCGTTTACAGTAGCTCTTGTATTCTTCTTATTGTAAGGAATACTGTGACAGTGATTAAGGAATACTGCAGCAGTGATTAAGGAAGGATGTAGTATAGTTGTGTAAGAATTTACCACAACAGGAGCTGCCTTACTTATCACTGTTGCAGCATTTCATACCTCCCTCTTTCCCCCTCTTGAGTTTTTTCTTTTCTCTCTGGCTGAGAGGTTGTCTTTTTCCTTCCTTCTGGATATACACGGTACCATCTTTTATTCCTCATTGTCTGCTCCTGTTCTTCTGGGGGCAGTTCCACTCTGGCTTGGTGGTTGTACATTACTTATGTACCTTGTGCCTCGGATGTAGGACATATGTCTGATGTGCTTTGCCTGGAAGAGCCCAAGGCTTTGGTATTCTGGCCGGAAGCATGGCTATCCTAGGCAGGATGTCCCTATTGTAAGGAATACTGCAGCGGTGATAAGTAGGACATCTGCTGTTATGGTAAATTCTTACAATGCTGTACTGTCTTCACTGGGTTCACTGCAAATTGGTCAGATTTGACCAGTTATAGGGTAGTAAGTGGGGAATGGTATACATGAGGGAAATGTTGTGGCGGACAAATTTAAGCAGATTAACACTTCTGGTGGTTAGGGCTCAGTTTGGTCCAAATATATTAATTAACAAAATCCAGAAACTTTTATGCACATTTGTTATTGATGATGTATATCTTCAGTTTTGTGTGGATAGTTGAAGTCGGCCTTAAGAAATGTATTTGGTTTGTTTCTTACCTTTTCTAATTTCTTTCTCTTAGTTAACCCATTTAGTCTGTTCAGTGTATAAGCCTTCAAAATATCCTGCTGTCACAACTGAGACTCTGAATTCCCAGCCGTGAGACACAACTAATGACTCTGCAACAGTTGTTGCACTGCAAGTGCCTTCTGGTACCCCAGAAAGTTTTGGATGAATGTATCCTTATTGGACTCTTTACAATCCTATCCTTTTTCTTGTCTAATATATCATCATTCACACTTAGTCTTTTCCATTTCACTTTGACCAGTTACATCACTTACATTTAAATGATTTTTCAAGTTTTTCTCTTTCTTTCCCTTTTGTTTTACAGTACCCCTTTACTGTTTTCCTAAAGGTTTTACTATACAGCTCTTGCTTCTTTAACCACTACCAGTGTCATCCCCGAGAACTTGAGTACTGCTTGACCATTTCCATTTTATCTGTTAAACTTGTCAGTTGTTTATACCAATTTGTGTGCACACACACACACACACACACACACACACACACACACACACACACACAAATATATATGTATGTGTGTGTGTGTGTACACATGTAAATATCTGTATTCTATATAAAGCATTACTCAAATAAAAGAAATACTGACTTCATTGAGAAATAAATTATTTGCCCTTTTGGAGACCAGGTGAGTTCCATTAGGCCAGCAACCTCTTTTTTTTTTTTTGGGAGACCTGAGGATGGTATTCATGCTAACTAGGAGAGATTTGGCTAGGAGGACACTGTGAAACTTCCCTACTCCTGTCAGTAAGTGCCATGGGATCTTGTGTATCCAGGAGCTACCACCAGCTAAGGCAGATGGTATCTTGATTTAAAATCTCCTGTGAAGGACAGAAAATCAAAAATACACACCATCACTAACACATACAAGTAAAACACAGCTGCTTACAAATTTTCAGCTACCTTATTTGGGAACCCCTTTTTTGTTAAGGTGGGTTGTACTTACTGACCTTAGTAAGCTGCTCAACTGATTGTTCTTCTTAATGTTGTTGCCTGATCCGTGTTGTGGCTCATCCCACTTCATTCAGGCTCACTGCACACCTCTACCCACCCCCATTCCCACCCATCCCCACTTTCATCACATTTATACCCTCCTAGACACCCCCACACTCCACATCCAATCACCTTTCCTCCACTGTACTTCTTCTCAGACAAACAGGCATCACTCAGGTCCCTTACATAGCTTTGCTATAATGTCTCCCCTCTTTCTGCAAACAATACTTCCATTCCTTCTTTCCCTATTTTTCTGCTTATAACAGAAGCAACAACACTAAACCCCAACTCATTGCCTACTAAAGCGAACCTTTAACTCAACATACATGTTCCACCCAGTACCCGAGTCCAACATTAGCCCTGGTCTATATTATACAACTCCTGTCCTCTGTGCCAAAACTCAAATTCTCTCTACCAACTATTCCTTACACTATAAACCAAACACTCAATACCACTATCTTCACTGTATAATCTCTAAGCTCTCAAATATCTTACTCCTTCCCTATGGCACCCTTTCTTCCCTCATCTGTTCCGGTGACGTCCACCCCAACCCTGGGCCCTCTGCCACTTTCTTCTCTTCAAAAGCTAACTCTCTAATAGTTCAAAAACTCTTCACACAACTACTCTAACTTTTCAAAGTATCTGTAATAAAACCTCAGTGTTGCATGCTTGTCTCTCTCAAAATAATACCAATATCCTAGCTGCCACAGAAACCTGGTTAAAACCCACTATACAGGACTTTTGAGTTTTTCACCTAACTTTAATGTAATCAGGGCAGATAGGCGTAATAAAAAAGGAGGCTGTGTTGCCATCATCTACAGCAATACTCTTTGCATCACACCATTTTCATACTCTGTTCCTCAATTCTGCAATGCTGAGATTCTGATCTCCTTTCTGGAAATTAAGTGCTCTAAAACACTTTGTGTTATTGTCCATTACACCCCCCTGGTAATATAACATACCAGTACTACAAGATATCCTTTCTTGGATCTCCCATACTATAAAAAATTAAACGGTTATCCTTGGTGAAATGAATATTGGTTGGGCTTCCACTTCATCCAAACAATTATCCTACAGCATAAATCTGTTTCACTTCACCCAGCTAATCTCTACCATACTAGGTACAGTAACAAAACCAATGAAGGTTCCATCTTACACTGGATTCTTGTCTCAGACCCCCTGTAAATACATAACTTCCGGCACCATGCCCAACTCCATTAGTGACCACCTCCCTGCTTATGTTGTCTGAGCGTGTTCTTCCTTACCAAAAGTCCACAATATCAAAGTTTAGCCCACACACATTTTTAATAGCATGGTAAATAGCTTTAATTGGAATAGTTTTATTTTTTTTCCATTAGATGACACTCTGCTCTACTTTAATAACTCCTTTCTAAAAATCTTGGACAGCCTAGCTCCTACCAGAACCAAAAGGATCAAACACAACCATGTGGCCTGGTTAACAAAAGCCACCAAAGAAATCACGACTAATGGGGACAAAGCATAGAAACTCTGGCTTAAATCTAAAAGTCCCTCCAACCTCATTCATTACAAACAGTTTCTAAACCAAGCTAAAAAAACTTGTCACTGAAGACAAGCAACAGCACTTCTGGAATCTGCAAACAAATGAAAAAAATAACTCCAAAATGTTCTGGTCTTCCATCAATAATTTCCTAAATCCAGAGAGCAAACCTAATCCCTGCCCACATCCCCACATGCCTCCTGAACAAATAGCCAGCATCTCTAACTCGTACTTTATTGATGCTATTAATAACATTACTGCTACTTTTTCGCTGCCTCTCCCTAATAATTCCACCCTACACTCTGTCTTCTTCCCTTCCAGTGTACTTTGCCTCAGAATTTCCTCAATACCTCAACTACCTTGTAACACCCCTGCCCATGCTTTAACACCCCATCTCCAAACTGCACACAACACTTCTCAGCCAAAATTGAGCATCTCACCTATCCCTGTCTCATATGTCAAAGAACTCCTTCAGAACCTAAAGCCCTGCTCAAATTGAGCCGATAAAATTCCTGCCAAATTTCTTAAAACCTCTGCTGATGCAATGGCCTATCCCATTAGTATTCTTATTAACAGGTCTATCCAAGAATTCTACATCCCTTGCCTCTGGAAAAAAAAAAACAATCATACTACCACTTCATAAAGGTGGTCCATCAACTGATATCTCTAATTTCCAAACCATTGCTATACTTTCCCAATTTCTAAAATCCTAGAAAAATGTGTGCAAAAACAACTCGTACACTACCTTTCAAATAACCAAATCCTCTCCCCAACACAGCATGGGTTCTGTCCAGATCACAGTGCATCCACTGCGCTAATATCCTTCTTAGACAAGATCAACAAAGCCTGGTACACAAGACACATTGTATCAGCCCTTTTCTTGGACCTATCAAAAGCATTCGATACCATCTCTCACCCTGTTCTTCTCTCCCAGCTCTTCAGTATAGGACTGTCCCCCTAATCACTAAATTGGTTTAAAAGCTACCTCTGCAATAGAGAGCATGCTGTTAAATGGCAGAATCTCTATTTCCCCTTGCCTTCACAATCCTACAGGTGTACCCAAAGCTCAACTGTAGGCCCTCTTCTGTTTTAACATTTTTATTAACAATTTCTACTGGGCCACCACGATGGTGCAGCAGCTAGCGTTGCTGCCTCACAGCTAAAGGTTCTCTGGTTCGATTCTCGGCTGGGGTGCCTTCTGTGCGGAGTCTGCATGTTCTCCCTGTGGTCGCATGGGTTTCCTCCGGGTGCTCCGGTTTCCTCCCACATCCCAAAGACATGCTGTAGGTGGATTGGACACTCTAAATTGGCCCTAGGCATGAGTGAGTGCATGTGTGCGCCTTCTGTGGAAGGTTCGGCACCGGGTTGGCAACTCAACACCGTAAAACTCCACTGCCAATCGTGAGTGGACAGGTGATCCACTGTGGCGACCCCTAACTGGGAAAAGCCGAAAGAAGAAGAAATGGATGATTAACAATTTCCACCAAGCTCTATCCCACATGGTTCCCTAGTCCAGTATGCAGACGACTCTACTATAGTCTTCTCTGCTCCTAACACAAGTTTGTTACAGCAAATTACCCAAGCAGCATTTTCCACTGTGGAAACTTGGCTCCACAAAAATAAATGTCCTTAAATGCCAAAAAACTAAACTCATCATCTTTACTCCCAAGAGAAATACTCATATCAATAAAGCTGACCTCAATATATTCTCTCTTAACTCTACCAAAATTGCGCTAAAAACCCATACTAAATAGTTAGGGGTAATAATCGATGATAACCTTAAATTCGATCTGCATATCCAAAATAATATAAGCAAGACTCGCAAAACTATCGCCCCGTTAGCCTGACAAGTCTGATATGCAAAGCTATGGAATGCATCATCATGGACCTACTAAACAAGGATATAGGGAATCTCCAAACTCTGGATACCACACAGTTTGGTTTTGTGAAGGGTAGATCATGCCTGCTCAACTTGGTCAACTTCTTTGAGTCAGTCACCAGAGCTGTGGATGAAGGCAAGGTGGTTCATACAGCCTACCTTGATCTGGCAAGTCCTTTGATGCCACTCCCCACTCAGAAATCATAGAAAAACTCAATAAGCTAGGCATCAACCCCTATATCAATAGGTGGGTTGCAAACTGGCTCACATTTAGAACCCACAGTGTGAAAGTAGCTGACTCCAAGTCAGACATAACGACCAGTCATGAGTGGAGTCCCACAGGGTTTGGTCCTGGGTCTTCTCCTGTTTGGTATCTTCTTCTCAGAAGTCCAGTCCAACACAAAGGGATTCTGGCTGACAAAGTTCACAGACGATTGCAAGTTGGGAGCTATTATTACCTCCCTGAGTAATATTGACATCCTACAGAAAGGCCTCACTGAGATCAACGACTGGTGTCAGAACCATGGCCTTAAGTTCAATGGCAAAAAATGTGTTGTCATTCTCTTTGGGAAAAGCCTGGTTCCCATGAATTACCACATTGATGGTAGTCCACTGAACACAGAAGGCGTTGTAAGAGATCTGGGAACACAGGTTAACAGCAACCTCTCTTTTGATCACCACATTGCCACTGCAGTAAGAAAATCCTTCTATGTGGCACATCTCATTACTAAGGATATTGCATTCAGGAAGAAAGAGGTCATTGTCTCCCTCTACTCTTCCCACATTAGGCCAATCATTGAGTACAATGCCCTGTTTGGCATGTACCTCACTAAACACCTGCAAAACTGGCGACGCAGCAAAAGTACCTCACAGAGAATCCTAGTCCTTAAACATTTGTCCTATATGGAAGCCTAAAAAACTCCAACTATTCTCTGTCTCATATCGCCTACTTAGAGGTAATCTCTGTTTGACTTACAAAGCCATGTCTGACCCAGTTCTGTTAGAAATGCTACATCTAAAGAAATCCCAATCTCTCCACACCACATGCTCCAGATGCCTCAACCTCATTACCACAATCACCAGAACAAGCTGGAGGGACAGGTTCATAACCCAGAGACTGCCCATGCTATGGAATAGACTTCCCATACATGTCAAACAGAGCACCTCACTGACCCTCTTCAAGAGAAATCTTGATGAGTGGATGGGAAATAGAAAATTTACCCCAGGGATCACTCCAGTAACTTTACTCAACAGAGGCACTGGTAACTAAGGTCGAGTGGCACGATGCCAGGGTAATCCTATGGGCTTGGCTTGTAAATGGCCCATGGGCCATTAGCCTAGTACACACCTATGAACCTAAAAAACTTGGATTACCCTACAGACACAATGTTCCTCTCCCTACCAGCTAAACAAGTGTTAGCAATATCTTGTCTGTTACCCTCTCTAACCTATGGTGCACCTCTACTAACCAACCTGCAATCTTCCCTGAAATCAAAACTAGAATCTTGCTATAACAAGATTGCTAAATTTGCTACAAACAGTCTCCATTCTACTCGTCTCTATATTGCATTAAAAAAACTACAATGGCTTGAATTCCCCCATTAGCTGTTACTCCTTCAGCTCACAACATATACATTTCTTCTTAAACCTCAAGACTGCCCTGCCCTTAGCTCCCTCCTTACCCTTTACAACCCCATTAGGCTTCTGAGATCTGAACACCAACTTCAAGTTCATAAACCCAAATTACCCGCAGGCGAGTTATTATACTCTTGGAATATTGCCAGGATATGGAATAACCTACCTACATCTATCCGCATGGAACAAAGCCCCTCCAACTTCAAAACTGCACTGCTCAATTATCTCCTCTCCAGTTGGACATGTAACTGTTCAACTGCTTCCTGTGCCATTACGTTATTCCAACCAAATGTCAATCTTTTCTAATCAGTTCTTGCTCCAACTATTGTTTTCTTGATAACTCATAACAAATTCTCATTTCTTAATTCTTCCTTATGCTTTCTCCAGACCCTCTAACCACTTTTTCCCTCTTCTCTCCCTTCTTCCACTCTCCTTTTATGTCGGTTTCCTTCCTTCTCTTTTTTTACCTTCCTCTTTTTTCTACTGTCCATCCTCCTAACTTTTCCTTTCCCATCTCCCTTCTCCCTCCTCCCTCTTTTTCTCCTCTCTCTCCACATACGCTCTCCCATATATATTTAACTAGACTACTCCTCCTATGTCAAACTGTATATCATTGAACAATTGTTTTTGCCTAGTATTATGCCAGATGTTACTCGGTAATATGAATATGTTTAATTTGTACTATGATTATGTTTCAGTTTTGCTGTTTGTGTAATGTTTTATCAGTTTTATCTACCTTAAAAACATTTTTAATAATTGTCTTATGTAATTTTCTTGTTCTTTTGGAAACTTTTTGAAAGTCTTATTGTTACCTTGGAGCTTTTCTCATGAGGCCTTTCACTGAAAAATTGGCTTATTTTGACCCAGTGGACTTTCCCAGTAAACAAATGCCAGCAAATAAATAAATAAATATAGTATTTTCTTTTACAGTTGTGAAACTAGCCACATCCTAGCAAAAACAAAAAGCTAAGCTGCAAAGCCAGAAAAAATAAATGCTAACATGCTGCCAAAGCCTGGTTCCATGGTGCAGAAGGAAGGAGTCCTCACTGTGACCCAGTTAATGGACCAACAGTGGATGAGCTGTGCAGGGAAGGGGAAGAGTGAAGAGGTGTGTCACACTGGTGTACACTCAGTAGGCGTGGTTTGCCTGGTGGAGACCAGGAAACCACCTCTCATTGTGCGGGGTAAAAGGCAGGTCTACTTCTAGGGATTGCCCTTCGTGAAAGTGTATTGGTGTTCTTCATAGGCAGCACATTGCATGTCCCCTCTATGGTGCTTTGCCAAGTGTATACAGGAACAGAGCTACATAAAAAAAAAATAACATCAAACCACCCCTAATGGGCTTGTTGACCATGAAAGGAGGGCTGGTGGTTGAGAAGCTGAGGGGACAAAAAAGTGATTTAAAAAAAAAAAGTGCTAATAATACGGCACAGAACTAAAAATGCATTAGTGTGAGGCCTCCAACTTCCCTTCCTGTCATGTATGCTAACGCCACAGCTGTAACCACAGTGAAATACTGGCTTTCCTCTTCTGTGTCACAATCACACCCTCAGCTGATGAAGGCTCAAGCTCACATATGTCATTGTCTTGGGTATATAACAGGGGACCAAGAGGAGGTTTAACCTGACTCCTAATTTAGGAGTGCATCTCAGGATGTGGGAATTTCTCATCTTCTGTTTAGCCATCCTGAACACATTTGCAGCTGGCCTGATTGTGTATAGTGGCCCTTTCAATCATCTGATTTTGAAATTCAAAGGTTACACTTGAAACTGAGGATGTTCTTAGTGTTTCACTGTTGCAGTCATCACATTTGGGTTATCTGGCTGCAGGTAGCCCTCAGCTGGCCTGAATACCAGAGTCTTCAGATTTCTTCGTCGGATGCTGTTGCTTCTTCCATGATATCAGGTCGTCAGGGGTATAAAACATGCAGCCGATGCCATTACATCAGTCTTTCATGCTGTGTGGTGCCCGAAGCAGAAGCAGTTTGCAAATGCCGGTCAGCAGACTCCTGAAATTTTCTTTTTCGAGTTTCAGACCTGAAGTCTTCAAAAAGATAAGTACCCTGTTGGGGATCCTTTTTTCTTCTTCTAACCGATGTCAGAAAAAATGAACAATTGTCTTGCCTGTGGAAAGCAAATACCTCATAGAGATTTTCATTCTTACTGCATCACCAGTTTAGGCCCAGACCACGATGTCCCTCACTCTCTGTTTTGTGCCTTGTTCAACGACCAAACTATTCGTCATCGGACTGTTTTTATAGCGAAATACTTTCATTCTCGATCTCCGTACTACAAAATGGCTTCGTTAAGCCGTCCGACTACCAATCTTCCGAAAAAAACATAAGGATAAAGACAGAGACAGACCGCATAAGTTTAAAACTGCCGAAGACGCTTCCGTTAAGCTAGTCGTCAGTCTACCAGTACTCAGTGAGGTGCTTTTGCAGCCCCTGATACCCACTACTACGGATTCGCAGGCCTCTTCTGAGACCCATTCGAAGTCCCGTATGCCGCAAGATGCTTCTTCGAATATGGAACCTGCGGACGTCTCTACCTTGGATGGGTCCAGAGCCGCTGTGCAGGCACCAGCTTCTGAGGGTGTATTCAAGCCTACCAATTTTCATGTTAAACCGACGACTTCATTTCAAGTTAAGAATACCGAATTCCTCAGGCCTAAAGTTCGCACTTCACCTAGAAAACCGACGACCAAACCACATTCTCAGGCCCATATGCCTCAAAAACAAATTATTAGAATGGTTGAAGACCTTATTACCTTAATTAGGGGAAGCCAGCCTTCCCCCTCTAAGAGACCTAGAATTGATTTTCTTTCTGATTCTTCTGATCAGGAATCTGATGTCTGTTTCTTCTGTCTACCAGGATTTACCCTTGTCTACTTATGAGGATTCTGATGCAGAGGATTCCATTCCCTCTGCTTCCCCTCCAGAAGATTTTTCTTTTGGTGAAACCTTGCATACCCTTAGGGATCATTTCCGTTGGGAAAGCCAGGACTATTCTGAGTCCAATTTTACTCCTGCCTCAACACAGGCCTCTAGCTATCCCTCCTGTTCTGGAGATTGTAGATGATGTTTTCTTGGAATCCAGCCTTACCCCAGACACTTTGCCTCCAGCTCCCAGGAAACCAGACAGGTACTACAGAGTGTACCTGACTCTCACAAATTCCTCTTCAAGAATCCTACTGTGGATCCAGAGACCATTTCCCAAGGACCAAAAGGCATTAAGGCTACTTCTGCCAAAAATCCTATCTCTTCTGATAGGGACTCTAGAACTTTAGACAGATGGGGTAAGAAGGTATACACTTCTGCTACTTTGATCATTAGGGCTTTGAATTGCCAATTTCGTATGTTAAAGTATCAGCAGTATATTATGGGACTACTTAAACAGAAAATTATGTTGATTCCTGACTGTGCTGAACACAAATATTTGCAAGAGTTAATGCATTGTGCTGAACAAGTTGGTAAACATACTTTGCAATGTGGTTTTGATGCTTTAGAAGCATCTTGCAGGGCTGCTGTCACTGGGTCTGTACTTAGAAGGCATGCTTGGCTTAAGGAACAAAACTTGCCAGATTATGTTAAAGCTAAATTACTGGATGCACCCTTAAACCAAGACCGCCTTTTTGGCAACAAAGCAGAAGAAGTCTTCAAAAGGATGGAGGAAAAAGCTAAATCTATGCAAACTGTTAAAGATTTCTTACAAGTACAGCCGCCTAGATTCAGTAGGCATTGGCCTTCAAAGAACTGGTCTTTTTCAGTCCCTTTCAGGCCTTCTCAGTCCAAACCCAGGAGCAGCAGACCACCAAGACTTCAGTCTCCGGCTATGCACAGATCTAAGCAGTGAGGGGCTCCCACTTCCAAAGCAGGGAGTAGTAAGCCACCCTCTATGGAAAAATGGCACAATGACTTATCCTTAACTCTTCTAAGCCCTGCTCAACTACTTGCTCCCTTAGGAGGAAAGCTCACCCTGCATGCAAAAAACTGGGAACTCATTACCCAAGGCAAATGGGTTTTAAACATAGTTTCCCTAGGATACAGATTCCACTTCCACTCACTCCCAACCCCAAGTGGATTGCCAGACCTCCCCGCAAATCAGTGGGCGGAGGCCCAAAACAGGTGCTCTCTCTCCTCGGTATCAGGGCTATTCAACCTGTTCCAGCAGAACAAAGGGGAGAAGGTTTTTATTCAAGACTGTTCCTGGTTCCCAGAAAAGAAAACTCCTGGCATCCTATCCTGGACCTGTCTATTCTCAACACCTTTCTGGTGGTTCCAAAATTCAAAATACTAACTCTTCAACAGCTTCTTCCTATGCTAGCCAAGGATGCCTGGCTGGCAGCCCCAGACTTAAAAAAAGCTCCTGCAGACAATACCTATGTTTCAGGGCAGGCTCCATGCACTATCAGTTATCTGCGCTTCCCTTTGGCTCATCTACTGCGCCCAGGGTATTCACAAAGTGTCTACCTCCAGCCATTGCATTTTGCAGGCAGAGAAATATTCAGATTTACCCATACGTGGACGATTGCCTGATTCAGGCAGAAAGTCAGGACATGCTATCACAACACCTGGCATTTGTAAAGAGACTACTAACCTCACTGGGGTACACCATCAATGAGAAGAAATCACACTTAGTACCCTGCCAACAGATTGTATTCCTGGGAGCAAGCTTGAACACAATTTACCAGATGGCATTCCTCACTTTGGAGAAACAAGTTTATTTGACAACCTACTGGCCACAAAAACCCAGCTATCTGCAAGGAAAATCCTGCAAGCCCTGGGGTTCATGGCCTCTTGCATTCTGTTAATTCCATATTCAAGACTGCATATGAGGAAACCTCAGTGGTATCTAAAAGGTCTGTGGTGTCAACATTCTCAGGACCTGGAAACAATAATTGCTATAATTTCTTGTCTAAGGGCAGAGTTCCTTTGGTGGGCAGAAGCGTGCTACCACAAAAAGGGACTCCCTTTCACTCTACCCCCTCCTGCCCAAACCCTAACAACAGATGCATTGGACTATGCATGGGGGCTCACATGGCAGGGCAGTGCATTCAGGGCAAATGGAACCCAAAACAGATGCACCTGTATATCAATCAAAAAGAAATATTAGCTGTACAGAATGCTCGGACAGCCTTCAAAGACCTTATTCTTCCAGGGCAACTATTGGTAAAGATAGACAATACCACAGTTATGTGGTACATGAACAAGCAGGGGGGAACCCATTCCTACTCACTCTGCAGACCTAGCCATGACTCTGTGAAACACAGCCTTGAGCTGCCAAGGGAGCCTGCAAGGTCAATTCCTGCCAGGCAAACTAAATTCACTGGCAGACGACTTAAGCAGAAATCTCATGGAACCACATGAATGGAAACTGGAACACAAAATGTTCAAGCTCTTGAGGAACAAATGGGGGACACCAGAGGTAGACCTGTTTGCCTCCCCACAGAACTACCAGTTGAACAAATTCTGCACCAGAACTTCCCACAGTCAAGCTTGGAAAGTAGATGCCCTGTCCTTTACCTGGGAAAGCCTCTCAATTTATGCTTTCCCCCTCTGCCTTTCCTCTCGAAGGTTCTACTAAAGATCAAACAGAGCAAGCCAAGGACAATCCTGATTGTCCCAGATTGGCCACACCAGCACTAGTACCCCCTTTTGTGCAGTCTGACAGTGCTGCAACCATGGCACCTGCCTCAGACCCCTTCCCTGCTGTCCCAGCAGGCAGGTTCAAACCCTGAACCTTGCAGCCTGGCTAATTCCCTGAGCTCATCCCCTACAACCCTCAGTAAGCAGGTGCTGGATGTCATTCTTGAGGCAAGGAGGCCTAGTACTAGAAAATCCTATTCCGAAAAGTGGAAAAGATATTGTTCCTGGAGCCAGGCTCAGGGGATGGGCACAACGGTGCCCAGCTTACCTCATATTCTAGGCTATTTAACAGAAATGCTCCACAAGGGGCTGTCTTTCTCTTCAATTAAGATTCATGCCTCTGCCGTTTCAACACATTATAATACTGAGCCACCCCTCTTCTCTCATCCCGTGCTAAAACAATTCCTTAGAGGAGCCAAAAATGTAAGACCCTCCAGGAGAGCTCCCACTCCAGCCTGGGACCTTACCTTTGTATTGGAAAAACCTCACCCCCCCCCCCCCCCTTGAACGAGCTGCTACAGCAGAATTGAAATTCCTTTCTTGGAAAACTGCCTTGCTTCTAGCCATCACTTCTGCAAGGAGAGTGTCTGAACTGCAGGCCCTCATGACAGTGGAACTCTTCATTATCTTCCATGCGGACAGGGTTTCCCTCAGGACTAATCTATCCTTTATGCCCAAGGTGGGGTCTAGTGTGGCTGTAAACCAGTCCATTCATTTGCCTACTATTTTCCCTACTCCTCAAAATAAAGGGGGTAAGGATACTGCATTCTCTGGACGTGCACAGACAGCTTAGATTCTGTTTGGACCGAACTAAGCCTCTCAGAAAATCTGACCAGCTGCTAGTTAGCTTTGCTGCAGGGGCAGAGGGGAAGGCCATTTCATAGCAAACCATTTTCAAATGGATAGCCCATTGCATCAATTTCTGCTACAAGCACCATAGAGAACCTACCCCACAGGGGATAAGATCACATTCCACCAGGTCTGCATCTACCTCTATGGCATTTCTCAGAGGAGTCCCTATCAGGGACATCCTGGAAGCTGCTACCTGGAGCTCTGTACATACTTTCACCAAGCATTACCACCTGCCTATATTTTCTAAATCCAGAGCTAGATTTGCCACAGCAGTCTTACAAGGCCTGATTGCTAGCCCTAATGCTCTTTTACTGCCTCCACCCTTCCTTAGCTTTGGGAATCAACCCAAATGTGATGACTGCAACAGTGAAACACGAAGAACATAGTACAGTTGTGTAGACTTACCATAAATGTAGATGTTTGAGTGTATTCAATGTTGCAGTCCTGGTTACCCTCCCTCCAGCCCCCTGACTTCTCTTGGCTCTACCTTTCCTTCCTGTTTGGTATATTTAAGTTTTCTAGTGTATTTGCTTTTTGATGGGGGTGTACCATACCATATAATTGCTTCCTGTTGTGGGGGCACCTGACATCTGGGGCAAGAAAAACTGATGCAATGGCATTGGCTGCATGTTTTATACTCCTGATGACCTGACGTCATGGAAGAAGCGACAGCATCCGATGCAGAAATCTGAACACTCTGGTATTCAGGCCGGCTGAGGGCTACCTGCAGGCAGATGACCCAAATGTGATGACTGTAACAGTGAATGCATTTGAACATCTACATTTATGGTTAGTGTACACAACTGTACTTTTTTCTTCCCTTGCATCTTGTAGAGCTGTGTGGCCCATTATGGGGAAGATTGGATACTTGCTCTGGGACCATTGAAGACCATTCTATTCCCCTGCACAACTCTCAGCAAACCAGTTTCCCGATGTCCACTGAGTTCCCATTGCAAGTGCCTTTTCTTTAAATCTGATTGTCAGTGTTATGACGAAAGTGCTCATCTTAATAAATGTCTGTTCAAGGAAACTGTTGCATGGTTAGTTATGGAGGATATACTTAGAGGCATTATACTATTCATTTTTGCAAACAATATTTTATCTGGTCTCTAATTTACAATTTTCTCTTTCTGGAGTAATCATATAGCTTATCTCTTTGGATTTGTATTTTAATCTTAAAACCGCATTAGAGCAGTGGTGATTACATCTGCAGTTTCCGATACAAAAAAGAGGGATGAATAATTTAAATAAACACTTAAAAATAAATAAATGAGGTAGTACTCCATTAGAGGATTTAACTAGAACTTCCTACGCAAAATACCTTCTTGAAGATGGGCTCTGACTAACATAACCAGATCAGGAGTACCTTTGATTCCACAGAAGTTGAGAAAGACAGGCAAAATATTTCAACCTTGTATCCTTCAATAGGATGTATACCACAGTCTAGTTGCCATCAGTTTCTGTAAATCAACAGGACCTAGGTTGCTCAATTTATCAGTCATTCTTCAAGGATTGATAGTCTTCAGTTTGTGAGAGCATCTGGCAGGTTGTTTGTATCCAACTGCATCAGTATAAGAACGGCTGGCCATTTGTCCGAGTTGGTTCATAGGTGGTTACTAGGCTGTTGACTCGAAGGTCTTTGTAAGACTAGCCATGTGTACCCAATATAATACTAGAGAAACCCAATATAAAGGATCTTGGCTAAACTGGAGATCTTAGTTGACAACGACTGCCCATATCTAAGAGGGTAATAGGTGAAATCCCTGCAAGAATTTACAGATTCCCAGTCAGTCAAACAGGCTATGCTTAAAACAGGGTCATAGAGGGGCTCTGTTTAATGTAAAGCATGTGTAATATGGTAAATTACCACAGCACACTCATTCTTATCTGGTCCCATAACAAGGTCAAATGACGTCAACATTTTACCCTTTCTAGAAATTCCACTGCCATTATACTAATCACGTTGAACTGCCTCCCCAGGAAAGTGATTTGGTAGACATTTCTTTTAAATAGATTAGTAATTCTTTCCAACTTCCAGTGTGCAAGAAAAAAAAAAAAAAAAAAACAGATTCTTCCATGGATCACCATAAAGGCACTTATGACAGATGGATCATGCAAGGAAGCTATATTGCCACACAAATAAAGTAATAAAAAAAAATAACAAATGGAAAGCACTGATTATATTGTCTATGTAAAAACTTTTGGATGTTGCTTTCATAGGTTTATAGCTGGTTACTAGGCATGCAGTCCAGTTGACCATTAATAAGCTTAGCCCAAACTGCCAATTGTCTCAAAACACTGACTGGTTAAGTGACTTGCTCATGACCCCACAGTAGACATATGAAGGTTGAGGGAATCGTAGCTCATTAACAGTTTAGCCTTAGTCCAGTGTGCCAACTGCCTGCCAGTCAGACAGCTCATGGCTCCTCTTGAATCAGTTAAACTGATTTTCAGCATTGGACATGTCTTTCATCAAAGCTTAGAATCAGTTTCACTCAAATTCATGAATTAAGCAAGAGTCCATGTCATTTCAAATAATATTGCAGGCTAAGACTTCTTTGATCCATCAGAAGCCTTTGGCAAGATCATTTAATAACGTGTCTTTAAATGAGTGTCCTATCATCTCATCTCTGCCTTGGCATTGGTTCAAAACCAGACAGAGTAGTTACAAATAGTTGAGAATAATGCTACCTTTTAATTTAAGACTGTCAATCCTGCAGTCCCTCAAGGATCTTGTAGATCTCTGTGTGTACTATGCAAGCTGTTTGGTAATTTTGACATATTTACATGATGCAATGTGTAAGTTGCATATGAATGAAATATTCATGCACTGATAGATCATGCAATTAGTTGTATTTTTGTTATAAGTATTGTAGGGCTTTTTTCCTCAGACTTGTACTAAAAATAGTTTTGCTTGCTCAGTTTCACAGTTTTTCCTGATCAACAAATTCAAGTGAATTAATAAAACAAATGTGGTGAGCCCTCCTCATCTCCTTCTTGGTTCAAGGGAAGTTATCCCCCCTCCAAGTAATGGAGTAGGGAGTCCTCTTCAGATCTTCCAGGTTCAAGAGAAGCTATCTCCCTCAGCAGACAAATGAATAACCTGGCTATGATTTCTTGCCCTGAAAACTCTGCAGTGACATCAGATCAGATTAGATGCCTTAAGGAAACTAAAAGAATGCAACCAGTTATATTTGTATTTGAATAGTATACCCTGCTAAGCATATGTATACCTAACTTGCTTTTTTTTAATACTTTCAGTTACAGTACTAGTCTTTTTATTCCTACCTAGATTATATGATTGTGTTAGTGGAATGTATAACATCTATTTTTCATCTTGTGCTTGTATCTGAGATTGAATCGACATTTGTATCTGTATGTTGTATATGTATCATACTGTTATATATAAATGTAGAGCTTTTCTCTCCGGGCTTCCACTGAAAAAGGACATTTTGTCCAGTCAGACTTTCCCAGTAAACAAAAGTAAAATAAAAATAAATAAAATCAGCACCCCCTGATCCTGTTGTTTTTTTTTCCTATTTCTTGAGACGCTCTTGGTTTTCATCAGAAGTCACATCCGCATCAGGTTTCCCCAAGCCCTTTCTTCCACTCCGTCATAACCCCTCCCCCCTCCATTCAGCCCTACCAGTTGCTTGCTTCTATTCCCAAACTCTAGTCACTGGCAGTGCAGATAGGCATCCCACAACTGTGCAATTTCATTTCAGAATTTTTGTAGGTAGCAAGGAAACCTTTCAAGAAAATTTAACTAACAAAGTGGAAAAAATACATTCTTGATAGTGGAAACTAGTTTTTCTTTGGCTATTTTAATAATGCAGGTTTTAATGCATTTAAACTGCCTGTATAATACTGGCTTGAGAATACTATGACATCATCTTACATGCTGCTATAATTTCTAGTTTTCATAAGGAGGAGCTGACCTTTTGAACAAACGGCTTATGCATGCCTCTCTTGGAAAAGTTTATTTATAATAGCTATTACCTCATCTATGTGGATTTTGGAATGTGTAGGCTGTTATGCATTTGTTACTATTTTAAGATAGGGTTGTAATGAAAGTACCCTCAAGTATGTCCCTGATGCTGCATCAGTCACTGTTATTCAACTCCTGCAAACAAGGGGGAGATTTTGATTGCCTCATTGCTAAGGTGCCTGTAAGCAATTCTAATGCTATACTGAAAGAACACAGAGACTTAGACAATTAACCCTTCATCTTCATCCCTTTGGGAAGTAGAAGAGGACTGTAAGATCATCAAAAAGGGACTCTGGAACTGAATTAAGAAAAACACAGTGTGTTTATTTGTTGTATGTAAGGTTTTGTCTGGGTGGTCAAAACTCGCTCCTTTAGAACTGTGACTGCCTTAAAAGCCTTCTTTCATAAGGTGTCATTAGAAGATATCTTTGTGTTTGCTGTGAGTAAGTCTGATAAAGACGCAGCAGCCAGGTATTGCATACTTCATATTTTTCAGGAAACAGACTTTTGTCAGGTAACTGTTTGAAAAATCTGGACCTGGATGAGTGTGTCCCATAATAGTAATGTCTTTCGGCTTTTAGGGGTTGCCACAGCGGAACTCCAGTCCGCCCATGATTGGCAGTGGATTTGTATGGTGCCGAGTTGCCAGCCCGATGCCCAACCTTCAAGGAAGGCACACCCATTCATGCATGCACCTACCTGCATGTCTTTAAATGTCACTCGACCATGGGGAGGACATGCAGACTCCACACAGAAGACTCTCCAGCCAAGAATCGAACAGGAGAACCTCTTGCCATGAGGTGACCACACTAACCGCTGCACCACCACAGTTGAGTCCCATAATGTGGGTAGTAAATTTCAGAAGATCCAGACTTGCATATTTAGTCCAAGATTGCTATTTTTTGAAATATTCCTTTTTCCCCCAAGATGTGGCAGTTTCTTAGGTGCTCTATATATATATATATATATATATATATATATATATATATATATATATATATATATATATATACATATATATATATGGGTGGGGGATGTAATAAGACTTTCTTTCCTGTAAATAAATAAATAAATAAATAATACAATAAAGGTTAAGAGCAAGCTCAATATTTGCTCTTTTGGATTTCTATTCTGGCATGTCCGACATATAGGGAGCAGTCTGCTGTATCTTAGCAATATTTTTTTAATCTTTCCTTTGTTTCATTACTACTTTCAATAACATGTCTGTGCTGCCAGACACCCTGAAGTAAGATGTACTAGTTTTCTAGGTCTACTTGCACCAGATGGAATTGGATGTTCTTCATTTAAGTTATTGCTGCAGGCATTAATTCTACCACAGTGTGCTACTACCAGCCAGAGCTAGGCCTTCTGCTTCCTCTCTATACTGCATGTGTCATCTGCTCTGTAGATGTCGCCTCATCTTGGTATAAAGGCAGATGTATGGTTATCCATCTTCATTCTTTCTTGCCACATGTTGCATTGCAGTCATTCATTCATGTAGTATGTTTGAAAAGTCCGTGAGTGGAAGAGCAGAGTTAAGTATCTCAAAGGGTATTGAGTTTATTGCCTTTTATAATGTAGAATTTTGTTCTTTGTAGTATTTCTCTTTTTAGGATTTAAATTTTTGTATGTCTGCTTGAAACCACATATTCCTAAATGTAGGTCTGGGGATGCAAGCCAAGCAGAACAAGTGTGCTGCAAAAGACAAATTAATTTTAAAAACATGAACAAGTGTGTTTATTCTTTACTGTTGAGTCACAACATCTTCATTTGTAACATCTGTAGGCCAAAAAAAAAAAAATTAAAGCCAGAAGGGACAGTATCCTAGCTTGGTTAAATCTGAAAAAAAAGCAGCACTTATTAGTAGAACCTTGGCTTTGAATAGTGGTCATCCAGATGCTCCCACATGGAGGCCTCAATCAGACCTGAAGGGCCTTTTTGGTCTGAGAACGCTGTAACAAGGCAGTACTCTTTTAGCCACTTGGTGTGGTGTTTATGGAGTTTTCTACCCTTAAAGGTATCCCCATGGAGGCTGTCACATCAGATAACTCAAGCACATCAGTCCAGACCCAACAAAAATCACACCTTTCCAATGGTAAGTAATCTGTGCAGCTTGTAGAGAGGAATCTACTGATAAAGCAGGAGAATGAGGGTTTATCTCTGCTAATGTTAGATGACAACCCCTTGGCAAAGCATAAGGAGTCCAATATGTGGCGGAAACTGCAGACTTGGGGGGAGGACATCTAAGTGCAGAGTAAAAAGAATGCAGTCAGACTGTATGTGTGACTCCCATACCCAGTCCCTGGATTATTCTCACTATCCCAGAGCTCTTTAACCCTCTCATAAAGCTGGCAGACAGACTGTGGCATGCCTTCAAATTTGGGTGAAAGTCCCCACAAATGTTGCAAGGACTTCTGACTCATATGGGTCAGAGATTACATGGAACCATGTGTTGCCAGGAGGACAAAGAAGAGTAAGATAACCCACTTTAAATCACAAATGTTCTTAAATTACAAGTCACAAATTTGCTCCCCTGGACTACAATACCAGCAAAGATGATGCCTTAGTTCCAGACTCCTTTACAGATGACCTTACCTTGGGGGATACCGTGGCCTTTATAAGGTAGGGAACAATTTAATTGGTGGTCTTCTGATGCTTCTGATGTCCAAAAGAAGGCTTTAGAGTTTGGGTCAAGACTCCTTTCTTGAAACTGGTGGTGGTTTCTCCTGTGCAAGGAGCATTATTAGATGAAATTGAGGCTAAGTTACAAGATTCTGATTGTTAGCCACCAGCCCTTAAAAGGCCAGACAGATTTTATAGTTTTGGGGGCACTACTGCAAAATCCAGTGTTGCACCCTGATGCTCGCTCACCCTTCCTAGATGCTACCAAAGGTGACAATCTACAGCCTAACAGCGATGCTCTTCACAATGACAAGGAGAGTGCACTACTGGATAGGTACACTAAGAATGAATATATTTGTGTGTGTGTGTGTGTGTGTGTGTGTGTGTGTGTGTGTGCGCGCGTATATATTGATATAGATATGTAGATGTATAGATACAGATATTATAGATATATAGATGTGTGTGTGTGTGTGTATGTATATATATATATATATATATATATATATATATATATATATATATATATATATGTATGCATACAGTGGATATAAAAAGTGTACACACCCCTGTTAAAATGGCAGTTTTTTTTTTAAATAAAAAATGAGACCACAGTAAATCATTTCAAAAATTTTTCCCACCTTTAATGTGACCTATAACCTGTACAATTCAATTGAAAAACAAATCTGTTAGGGGAAAAAGTAAAAAAAAAAAAAAAAAAAGTACAATAAGTGTGCACATCCTTAAACTAATACTTTTGATTTAATTACAGCATTCAGTCTTCTTCGGTACACACCTGCCGTCAATTAAAGAGACTGATTAACCCCAAATAAAGTTCAGCTGTCCTAGTAGAACTATCCTGACATTTACTCAGTTGCCTCATACACCAAAAGCCATGGTTCTCAGAGAGCTTACAAAACATCAAAGGGATCTCATTGTTGAAAGGTATCAGTCAGGAGAAGGGTACAAAAAATTTCCACAGCATTGGATATACCATGGAACACAGTCATCAAAAAGTGGAGAAAATATGGGACAACAGTGATGTTGCAAAGAACTGGACGTCCCTCCACAATTCATGAAAAAAGACAAAAACTGGTCAGGAAGGCAACCAGGAGACCTACAGCAACACTGAAGGAGCCTCAGGAATTTCTGTCAAGTACTGGTTGTGTACTACATTTGACAACAATCTCCCATATTCTCCATATGTCTGGACTATGAGGTAGGGTTGCAAGACGGAAGCCTTTTTTTCACAGAAAAACATTCAGGCCCGGCTAAAATTTGCAAAACAATGCCTCAAGTCTCCCAAAAACATGTGGGAAAATGTGTTATGGTCTGTTGAGACCAAGGTTGAACATTTTGGACAGGATTCCAAAAGGTACGTTTGGCGCAAAAACAACAGTTCGCATCACCAAAAGAACACCATCCCCACGGTGAAGCATGGGTGGTTGCAGTATCATGCTTTGGGGTTGCTTTTCTTCAGCTGGAACTGGAGCTTTAGTCAAGGTGGAGGGAATTATGAACAGTTCCAAATACTAGTCACTTTTGGCCCAAAACCTTCAGGCATCTACTAGAAAGCTGAAGATGAAGAGGAATTTCAACTTTCAGCATGACAGTGACCCTAAGCATACATCCAAATCAACAAAATAATTGCTTCACCAGAAGAAAATTTAAGTTTTGGAATGACCCAGCCAGAGCTCAGACCTAAATATAATAGAAAATCTGTGGGGTGATTTTAAGAGGGCTGTGCACAAGAGATGCCCTTGCAATTTGACAGATTTGCAGCGCTTTTGCAGTTATTCCCACCCACCCGCCCTGTTTTTGTTTTGGTGTTAATCTTAGTGGCATTGAAACTGCCCGCCCCTCAGCCTGCTCTGGCCCATCCATCATTTCAACTCCAACTGAGTGCAGTGAGATCATATTCGATTTCAGGCACTCCTACTGTGTACAAAGAGAGAGAGGGAAATAGAAAAAAAAAAAAAAGCTAGAAACCGCCTTCTTTTCTTGTTAAGTGGTACAGACTATTGTTATGGCCCCAAGCCCTTCTGTGTCGAGGGTTTTGTTTCTAGTTGTTTTTTTTTTTTTTTTTTTTTTCCAGTTTCTAGCCAGTTCACTCAAATTCAGCACTTGAATCTAGTTTCTTTGACTGAAAAAAAAAAAAAAAAAAAAAAAAAAAAAAAAAAAAAAAATTTCATCTGCTTTTACTTTTATTCTACCATGTTTTTACTTTTACTTTTGCATCATTTTAAAATACTCAATTGTATTTATTACTGCTTGAGTATGCTTGGTTCAGATCACTAGTGATATCTGCATTGCTTACTGTACTTATTTCCTGTTTCAAGGAAGAGTGGGCAAATATTGCCAAGTCAGGATGTGCCATGCTGATAGACTCCTGCCTAAGAAGACTGAATGCTGTCTTCAAATCAAAAGGTGCTTCAACAAAGTATTAGTTTAAGGGTGTGCACACTTATGCAACCAGCTTATTATACATTTTTTATTTTTTATATTTTTTCCTCTAACAGATTTGTTTGTTTTTCAATTGAATTGTATAGGTCATAGGTCACATTAAAGGAGGGAAAAGTTTTGAAATTATTTATTGTGGTCTCATTTTTTTTTTATATCACAAAATTCTGGCATTTTAACAGGGGTGTGTACTGTGCACACTTTTTATATCCACTCTTTATAATATATATAAATATATATATATATATATATATATATATATATATATATATATATATATATATATATATATAGGTATAGATATTATTGTATAGGGTTATAACACACAGACACACAGATGCTAGTGTGTGAATCACATATGGTTACATTTAATTAAATATAATGTGATTAAGCAGGAGTTTGCAGTAAAGTTAATGTTTGACTGAAAAATTGCTCGTTGTGAATATGCAAGTTTCTTGCATTAGGGTTAGAGTAAGTGTTAGGTAAGGAGATCAATTCAGTGTTGTGCATGTTTTGTGTTGTGTGTATGTTCTGTGCTTTTTTGTGTAGTGGTACTGTTATAGAAAGGGGGTTTTAGTAATGTATTGTGTATGGTTAGGGTTAGCACCCATGAGTAAAATGATGGCAGGGGGGCCTCGCCCATCTGACTTGCATGCTAAACCTGATTATAACCCTATCGGTGCACCTAACAATAACACAATACATTGCATTCCTGAAAATCCTTTCCCTAATAGTATCATTACCAAGATGACACTTGATCTCAGTTTTGTAGGTAGGGTTTACTGATGTAAGCTTTTTTTTTCAGTGGGAGAGAAGTATTCAGTGTTTTGTGAATCACTGTTATGAAACATTCATTGTTTACTGTCTTTTATTCTACCATCTATGATTATCTCTTTTGAGTTTTCTACATTTCATGGCATATTTATACATATGTAATCATCCACTTTAGCATTCAGAGCTCTGAATTATCAGGCTAATATTTTAAAGTTCCAGGAACACATTTTATAGCAAATGCTGGAACATCAGGTCACAGAGGGCCTTCAAGCCTTCTTAAGAAATCTTGTTCAAACAGCCATTCACCTAGGTAATCGTTGTTTTAAATGTGATTATGATGCAACTGACAGCTTCTAAGGCAGCTGCCATGGGAACTGCACTGAGACATGCATGGTTCTGTGCACAGCCATTTGTTCAGGATATTAAAGCCAAGCTTTTGAATGCCACCTTTAGTTAGGTCTGTGGGCCAAAAGAGGGTACCCTATGTGGTCTTTATGATTCTGGAAGGGAAGGAAAAGGACATTGAGATAGTCTACCATATGTTCATTCCCCCTTCTAAGTATAGTAGGAATTGACCTATAATAAACAGAGCCCCTTTTACAGGAAGCCAGGGAAGTACAAACAGCCTAAAGAGGGCAGTCCCTTTTGTATGACAAAGTAGCAAAATGATAAAGGGAGCAAGGAGGCCAACAAAGATTTAGCCCTTCAAAAGATCAGCATAACTCCATTAACCACCAGCCTAGTCCTCAGTCCCAGTACCCTCCAAACTTGGGAGGAGGTTAACAGCTTGCCTGGAGGAGCAAACTGCAATTATGACAAAGCGATGGGTACTAGGCATTACTGTAGGAAGGTAGTGTAAATTCAGTTCAAACCCACCCCCGGCAAAGGAATGCAGAAAGTCCTAGCAGTCCTGAAATTTCTCATTAGTGTCCATTCTGCATTTGATGTTGAATCAAGGAACCATAGAAGTAACCCCCAAGGGACAAGAAAGAAATAAAGAAATGATTTTCACTCTAGGTTTCTCTTGGGTTTTAATCCTGCCCTGGACTTGTCCAAGCTAAACAAGTTCCTTCAGTCCCCAAATTCAAAATGTTAACCTTCCAGGCTCTCCCTCCATTGCTAAGTCCCATAGGATTTATGGTCACCTTGGACTTAGACACATACCTGACTATCCTTATTTACGAATGGACAGAAGGTTCCTAAGATTCTTAGCAAAACATACCAGAAGGCAGGGGTAACCACTTCTAGGTCACCCATTATACTTTTTCTTGGCCATTTCTCTAGTAGTCTTCAGACAGTGTCTAACCCCAGTAATGCCCATGGCAAGACAAAGGGCATACATATATACCCATATTTCAAAAGTTATCTCTTGCAAGCCCCATCTCTGGAAGAGGCTGTAAAGATATTATTCCTTTCACAGCAGTGCCCACAGAAATTAGACTTGGTTAAATCAAGCACCTTCTAAGAGAACAGCGCTCTTGGGGACTACAACTTAAGAACACTGCACCATTTTACTCATGAGTGCCAACCCTAACCTTACACATTACATTGCAAAACCCCCTTTCCCTAACAGTACCACTGCACAAGACAAAAGAACACGGAACATACTCAACACTGAATCTGTCAACTTGCCTAACCTTTACTCCAACCCTAATCTGAGAAACTTGCATAATCACACCAAGTGCTGTAACACAGTATTGCAATTCTTCGCAAACACCACTTTGTTTCATTCAAACATTAAACATTCCATGGATTTCCTCCTTCAGAAAATAGTGCTGTTTCTCAAAGCTTCTGCCTTTTGCTAAGGATAATAGGGCTATGGAGAGGAGTGGAAAGAAGGTCTTTAGTCATTAATTACCAAGCCCACTTAACTAGATATGCCCTGAACTTGATTCCCCAGGCTTGACGGGTCATTTCTGACCTCCCTACTTCTGAAGAAAAGTCCTCGGCTCTCTATCTTTTGGTTTCTACATCTCCAGTGGGTCACCACTTTATTAAGTGCAGCTATGCTGCTGACGCCTCTTCCGGAGCTGACACCCTTTGATCTGTCATGAGGCATTATTTTTGGCGTGGTCTGCAATCATTCGTGAAGACATTAATGCCAAGTTGCTGGATGTTCCTTTAAATAATAAAAATCTCTTTGGGACTGCTTCTGATGATCTGTTTGTCTGTTCAAGAAAAGGTAAAGTTTTGTAGGACCTTAAGCATATTTTTGTGTCCTCCATCCCCAACTTCCAGAGGAACATTCCTACTAACTCTGCTTTTGTTCGTAGGCAGTCTTGTCAGGCCTTTAAAGGCAGGAAGGGTTGCAGATGAGCTCCTCCTGCTAAATCTTCTCAGACTTCTGTGGCCGAGAAGCCTCCTTTACCTGACGAGCCTGCCTCTTTTTGACACTTTGCCCTCCCTCAACCCTTGGCCAAGTTCCTTTGTCCCTTCAGCTCTCCCTGTATCTTCCAAATTGGCAACTCATCAGTTAAGATTTTTGCGTTTTGTCCATTGTCCACCAATGTTATTTCAGGGTGTGGACGTCCCTCCCTTCCTTTTCAGGGATTCCTCAACCTCCTCAAGAGCAGCTCCCTCATTTCTCAGAGGTTCCTGGATCCCTGATGGACCAGGAAACTATTCAGTCTGTCCCCCCCCAATTAGGAAAGGGATTCTATTCCAGAATGTTCCTGGTTCCTCGAAAGGAGGGCACTTGGAGGCCTATTCTGGATGTATCTGTACTCAATACTTTTCTCAAGGTTCATTCCTTTTGGATGCTTTCTCAAGGTTCCTTCCTTTTGGATGCTTTCTCAAGGTTCCTTCCTTTTGGATGCTTTCTCAAACCTTGTTTCCTCTGTTCTTGCCCCAGGCTTTTTTGGTATCCTTTGATCTGAAGGATGATTAACTTCATAATCCTATTCAGCCTTTTTTGCAGGAAGTTTTTGTGTTTCTCTGTTTCTTCCTCTCATTTTCAATTTTCTGCTTTTCCCTTTGCCCTCTCTTCTGCCCCAAGTGTATTCACAAAATGCCTAGCTCTGTTTGCCTTTTACATGGTCAGAGGCATTCAAATGCTTCCTTCTCTATATGACATGTTGCTTCAGGCTCCTTCTCCCAGTTGCCTGTTACAGACTCTATATCTCTCCTTCAAAATGTGGGGTTCATTTTCAATTTCCAAAAGTCTATCCTGACTCCCCTCAGAATCATATGTATCTGGGCTGCAAGATTCACATTGCTGGTGTTGGCCTCTCTTCCTCCTCCAAAGGTTTTGTCCTTGACAGTTTTCTTTTTGTCTCTCCTTCCCCCACCTGCCATTCCAGCCAGGGAGTATTTTCAAGCTGTAAGATTCAGATTCATGGCCTCTTCTTTTCCAGTGCTCCCTCTTGCTAGACTGCATATGAGAAAATTTCATTGGTACCTCAAGTGAGCTCAGCTGCAGCATTGCCACCCTCTAGATTTCAGAGTGCCACCCCTTCCTTGTTTAAAATGGGAATTCGTGTAGTGGATTCAGCATTTTACCCACAATCCAGGCCTGCCCTTTCAGCCTCTGCTTCCTTCCCAAGATCTGTTCAGTTACGTTTTGGACATAGGGTGAGGGGTTTCCTGTGGTCACTTGAAAGCTCAGGGTCTTTGTACCCCCCCCCCATCAGAAGTCAGACGATATCAGCATCAGAGATGATAGCTCTAATTCTGGGCCTTCAGGCATTTCACCGCATGGTCTTTCCAGGCTGCCTTAAGGTTTACACAGACAACACCACAGTGATGTGGTTATGTCAGCAAGTGTGTGTGTGTGGGGGGGGGGGGCACAAAACCTTGCCTTCTTTGCGGGCTGGCTCTTCAGGCCTGGGGTCTGGCTATCAGTCATCAGCTAACTCTTCAGGCAATTTATATTCCCTCAGAGCACAATCTAGTAGCAGACTCTTTGAGCAGGTCCAAAACACAGGCTCATGAATGGATGCCCCACAAAGACGTGCTTCTGGACATAATCCATTGGTGGGGTTTTCACTGGGTAGATCTCTTTTGCATCCTCTCTGAACAGGTAACTTCCTGTTTTCTGTTCCACAGTGCCATGCCATCTGATGTGGAAGACAAGACACCCTTGCTTTCCCTAATAAAGGGATGTTTCTCTATATTTTCCCTCCTGTTTGTCTACTTCCAAGAGTCCTGCAGAAGGTTCAGCTGGACTTCCCCAATTCTTGCTAGTGACTCCCTTTTGGCCAAGACAGCATTGTTTCCCCCTTGTAATGCATCATGGCGGTGCAATCACGACAAGTTACCTAACTAGTTGGACCTCCTCACGCAGGATAAGTGGTCACTCATCCATCCTCTCTTGTCCACTCATCCATCCTCTCTTGTCCACTCTTCAACTGACACTATGGGTGATGGGGTTTTGATCCCTTTTAGGCACCATTTTTTCTGGGGATGTGCTCAGAGTTTTACAAGAGGCAAGAAAACCTGCAACCAAAAGTCTTACATGTCCAAATGGAAAAGATTTAATGTCTGGTGCCATACTGTTAGCCAGGACCCATTTTAAATGGGGGTCCCTCTGGTTCTGTCCTTTTTAATGTGAGTTGCTCCAGTCTGGTTTGGCCTATTCTACTATGATGGCCCATTTGCAAGCCAGCTATTTTTGTCCATCTGTCATTGAATTCTCTTTTGGCTTCTTGTTTTGAAGTCAAGCAGTTTCATAAAGGTGTCCTGCATCTTAGGTCCCAAAGGAAGCCTATTTCTCCTGTTTGGGACCTTAATTTTGTTTTGGAAAAATTGACTCTGGCTCTTTTTGAGCCTGCACTTTCTGCTTCTATCCAATACTGTACCTGGAAGACTGTCTTGCTGCTTGCTCTTACTTCTGCCTGGATGGTTTCTGAGCTTCAAGCCCTTATGGCCATTCCTCCTTTTTTTGGTTTTTCAGAGACAGGGTGTCTTCGTATTACTCCTTCCTTTACACCCAAGGTTGTTAATGACTTGTCCTTAAATGAAGCAGTACAACTCCCTTTCTTTTCTTTCTCCTCTGTCTGCTAGTGAGAGGGTCCTGTATACCTTGGATTTGCAAAGACAGCTCAAGTACTATTTAGATAAAACCTACTGTTTGGAAGCCTGACGAGCTTTTTGTTTCTTTTCATCCCAGGACTTTGGGTTTAGCTGTTTCTAAGCAAACCATCTCCTCTTGGATATCTAAGACCATTTCCTTTTGTTATTCTTTTCATGGCAAGTGTCTGTCTACTTCAGTTAGAGCTCATTCCACTAGGGCTGTTGCTTCCTCTGGTACTTTCTTCATGGGTTTGGACACCAATTCTATCCTTGAAGCTGCTGCTTGGTACCTCAGTGCATACCTTTACTAAACATTATAAATTGGATATGCTTTCCATGGTCAGAGCAGGTATTGTTAGGGCCATCCTGCATGGGTTTGTTGTGGGCTCTTCTTAGCCTTCTACCTCCCACTCCTTATCTTGAGCTTTTGCACTTCTAAGGTGAAGAATACTACAACAGTGATATAGAAGGACATAGCAGAGTTATGTAAAATCTTACTGTCCCTGTAGACGTCCTTCTCTTCACTTTTGCAGTAATCTGTCCCTCCCTCCATCCCCCTTTTTTTCTGGGTTTTGATTTGGTTAATCTCCTAGCTAAGAGTGTCCCTTTTTCTTCTGCATTTTCTCCACTTGATTGTGCTTAGCTTGCTTTTTTTCTGTGGAGACTTTACTGTACTGGGGTAATTCATTTTTGGGTAACTGTGTCTGTACATCACCTTTATGCTGTCCTTCCTGTGCAGAGAGCATACGTGTGACATACAGCACGTACAAGATCTAAAGGCTTTGTTACACTGGTGGACACTGGGGTTACCCTTGACAAGAGATCCCTATGGTTAAGAATACTGTAACAGTGAAGAGAAGGACATCTATTGTCATAAGATTTTACACAGCTGTACTTTCTCCGATCTATTTATTATACGTGGCCATTGAAGATACCATTGTTTTAGCCAAAAAGGTGGATTTGCTGACTCAAGGGGCAGACACCGTAGAACACGAGGTCTCAACCCTATATCTGGCAGCCAGTAAAATTTAAACATTTTATTTTAAACATCTTTATTAGGTCATGTTTTTAAACAATGAAAAATGCATGTACATTGATTGAAAAAATAAACTATAGTTAATTTTTTCATATTTTCACACAGTATATGTTTTTTTAACATTCCCTTCAACTGTACATACATTACTTAAGTTCTGCCTTCTGTTAAACCTCACTCCTCCTGAGCATAATTATGTGTTGCTCCCAAACATTCCATTTATATATATATATATATATATATGTAATTTCCTTCTTCTCTTCAAATAATCTTAACTGCAGTTCCTTTATCTCTTTTACAACACAACACTCATTATTTTAGTTAGATGGTTTAGACTTTGATTTTCATTTTTTAAGAATTGCTTTTGGGGTACCCAATATCATTAAATATGGTAAGGCCTTACTGTGTTTAGGGGAATTCAGATCCTATGTCCCAGCATAAGACAGTCATTTCCTTAGTTACAACCATTTCTTCCCCCAATAGTTCTAACAAAGTATTCTGTAGGGAATGTGTTTAAATCTACCGTCCTGTTACATCCCCTTTCCCTCCAAAAACATATTACCTCTTCCTTTCCCATTTACACCTCCAGCATTTGCTATCTACGTGAAGATGAAGTCTCTGAAATCTTCTTGGGGTGTAAACATACCTATGCAAACACTTCCAAGCAAAAGCCCTAAACCTTCCACTCCTTTTGCATACTTGGGAGCCATGCAGATGTCCTTGCATTCTTTTTTTAAACTGCTTTTACATTCGCTGTTAATCTTTTTTAATCATAGTGTTTTCTAATCTGTGCTGACTGATTCTCATATTTCACACCACAAGTTTCAGACCAGATGAATTCACTCAGTTTAGTACACAGACCGATTTTATTAAAATAAATCAATAACTTCTGCAGTAAAAATTAACAGCAAAGCTTCAAACTGTAATATCATTAAGAACAAATAACACTTCTCAAATTCTCATATTTATCAAGTATTTTATATGTCTTATTGATTTTCTTTTTTAACAGCAGCATCTGAAGTAGGAAACTTCATTTGATCATCAACTTGTGGGTATCGGATCCAACCTGGATCCGAGCCAGCAACTTTCCAAGTTAGAGATCCGAGCTCCAAGCTCCTCCCCCTTACCCATAATGCCCTGTCACCTCCTTCCAATCCCCAGATCTCGTTTGCCGGGGCCTTGTCAAGCACGGATTTCTCGAGCTCCTAGCTTTAGGCGATCTGTGAGTAGGAAAGTTTCTTAAAAATCTTACTACTTTTTTGTGTGTGAGAACAGTAAACTCCTTAGTTTAAACCCCTTTACCGTTCCTCTTAGTTTAAAGCCTGGTACTCCCCCCTTTTTTCCCCTTAGGTGTTTCTTTGAGGTGCATGTGTGTTTTCTTTTGGGATAATGGCCGAGGCCTCTAAGGCCATTTTTTCTAAGTGCACTGAGTGTGGTCATAAGCTTTCCCCAGCAGATGGCCACACTCAGTGCGTCCTCTGCCTGGGGGTATCGCACTTGCCTTAGGGCTGCCAAATTTGTGCAGCTTTTAACCCCCATGCCCTGAGGGATAGGAGGATTAAGCTGATTCTGGCGGGTCTTCTACCCTCGGAGTCAGCTTCTTCCTCCTCTCCCTCAGTGGCTACAGCCGTGGCTGCGGCTGTTCAGCCTGTTGTTCCCTCTCCCCTGGCTGGGACTCAACCTCCCATTTCTTCTCTAGGAGAGAGAGACTCTAGAAAGGAGAAGAAGGAGAGGAGAGAGCGAGAAAGGGAGAGGAGAGAGACATAGAGGGAGAAAGAAAGGCATAGGAGCCACAAGCGGCGGGCCGACTCTGCCCCCTCGGCCCCACCTGCCAAGCTGCTCTCCTCACCTCAGAAGATTTCCGGGCCTTCCTCCCCTCGACTCCATTCTCCATGCTTCTCACCGGAGCCGGAGGAGGAGGCCCAACCATCTTCGAGGTCGTCGCGGCGGCCCTCCCGGCCAGCTTCAGCGGCCTCTTCTAGGTCGACCCGCAGTCTCTCCGACGCTGATATGGACTGGATGGTGCGTCGTTTCCTCCAAACCCAGATGCAGATGGGAGTGCTGCTGCCTCCCCCCCCCCCCCTTCGGGGGGAGGTCAGCCCCAATTTTTGCCCCGATAGCTCCTTCACTGATCCATTATCGGGTTTCGGAGCCGTCAGATCTGAGGAGTCCCGGAGCCGGGGTGTCGGCACCAACAGTTATAGTTACCTCAACGCCGGCCTTGCCTTCGAGTTTCTCGGATCCCCTTTCGGATCCGAGCTCTTGGAGCCGTGCGTCTGATCCGGGGGGGAGCCAGTGTGTCTTCGGCTCTGTTTCGGTCAGAGCACACTTCCCTCTCGGGTCCGAGCGCTTCGACTCTGACACCGATCCCCTCACCGGATCCAAGGGTGTTAACCATGGACCCCAGAGAGATTGGTTCACCCTCGGCTTTTGACGTGGTAGAGAGGGTTCTCTCGAGAAGTTTGAGACCCCCTACTCTTTCTTCGGATCCAGCCCCCACTCCCTTGCAGCTGGGCTTGTCTTTCATCATCCAGTCCCAGGGACAGCCTGCGTTGACGCCCCAGCCAGTTCCACTGGCGGAACACAGCCCTGTTAGTGAGCCCTCCTCAGACAGTCCCACCAAGGAGGGCCCTCACAAATGTAAGTGTAGGAGGAGGCACTTGGACTCCCCCGAGTCTCATGGAGGACACCGATTTGGAAGAAGGAGAAGGTTCCCCCAGGTCACCCCCTATGACATCTCCTTTGGAGACATTATGTAAATGCTTCGCCTGAAAGGAGGGTTGTCAGCCCAAAAGCCTTCCTCGGATGAGTTGGTGTTTCTGGAGGCATTCGACGCAGGCCCATCTACCTCTTGGGTGTCCCCTCTGGCCGACCCCCTGGTTGATCTCATCACTACCAGGGCATGGAAGGAACCGGACACTGTAGAGCCGATCCCCAGGAGGCCAGACAGGATTCTCAGTCTCCCCGTGGATAGGACGGCTTGGAGTAAGGGTTCCCCGGTAGAAGCCATGGTGGTGGTGGCAGCCACCAAGAGGGAACTCGCTCAGGATAGTTCCTCGATCCATCCCCCTGATAAGGAGTCTCAGACTGTGGATCGTATCGGAAAGCGGATGTTTGCTTCAGCAACCTTTTCTATAAGGGTGCTGAATTACTTGGCCCATGCAATTAGACTTCAGTGGGATCTGGTAAAAGAATATGCTGAGTCTCCCCCTGAGTCCATGTCAACCGAGGACAAACAGACCTTTTCGACTCGCATGGCCACTCTCAAATCTGTTCAGAACACGTCTTTGCGGCTACTTTCCCATGCCACGGAAGGAGCCGCTAGAGCCAGCGGGTCCAGTATCACCTTAAGGCGTCACGCCTGGCTCCGGCTTTGTGACTTTGTGGAACCTTTCAAGGCATCCTTCGCAAATGCACCCTTCGGTTCTACTCTGTTTGGGAAGGCCGTCCACAACACATTGATTCAGAGCGAGAAAGATGGGAAGACGCTGTCTGCCACTGGAGTCTGTTTCTCGGCTCCTCAAAGGTCCTTTTCTAGGAACCAGAGAGGACAAAAGAAGATGTGGTTCCGGAAGTCTTAGCAGTCCCGTTACGCTCCGGACCCTTCATCCTTCAGAGGCAGAGGAGGACAAGGTGGACGCCAGCCCAGAGGCAGAGGGGGGCAGAAAAATTTTGGGTTGCGGGAACCCTTTTCTGATCGACCCACACAGCAGCCTTGAGGGGTTGCCCGACTGCTCCTCTCTGGAGGCAGTCGGGGGGCGTTTTTCGAAGCACTTGGCCCAATGGGAGTCCATAACATCAGATCGCTGGGTGCTTGAATAATATCCAGAGGTTACTCTATCCCTTTCATAAATCTGCCTCCTCAGTCAAGGCACCTCCCCGACGTACCACCCAGTCAGATGGAGGCTGCAGCTTTAGAGGTAAAAAAGCTGCTAGAAAAAAAGAGCCATCCAGCACATACCCCCAGCACAATCTGGATTAGGCAATTACTCCTTGTTCTTTTTGGTGCCAAATAAAACGGGGGACTTAAGGCCGATCCTCGACCTTTCAGCAATGAACCTCTTCATTGCCAAGGAAAAATTCCGGATGGTCACGCTTCAATCCATTCTGCCCCTGCTGCAGGAGAAGGACTGGATGTGTTCCATAGACCTCAAGGATGCGTACTATCACATTCTCATGGACAGGCGTTCCAGGAGGTTTCTCCGCTTCCGGCTAGTGGCCAGTCATTACCAGTTTAGGGTCCTACCCTTCGGTCTCACTACAGCCCCCAGGGTGTTCACCAAGGTCATGGCAGTTGTAGCAGCCCACCTGAAGCTTCAGGGAATACAGATTTTTCCTTACCTAGACGACTGGCTCCTGACTGCCCCCACCAGGCATCTACTCTGTTTAGCCATGGATTGTTTCCTACTTCTAGCATCCCAGTTGGGGATCACCATAAACTTGAAATCATCCCTCCAACCAGTTCAAGTCTTGGAGTTCATAGGGGCCAGGATAGACACGCTTCAGACCAAGGCCTTCTTGACGCCAGACAGACTTCTCAGTTTGACTTTACACATTTTAGCCCTTCTCCAGTCACCTGCCCCGTCAGCGGAGTTAGTCCTGAGAACTCTAGGGTCCATGGCAGCAGCAGTCAACCTTGCACCCTTAGCCCACTTGCACATGAGGATTCTCCAGTGGACGTTACAGGTTCAGTGGTCCATCCTTCACCATCCATTGGACTTGCCGATTCCTCTCAGCAGAGTGTGCAAAAATTCCCTCTTGTGGTTTCTCCACTCCCGAGAGCTTTGGGAAGGGCGACTGTTTGTTATGCAGCAACCCCAAGCCACAGTGACTACGGATGCGTCTCGCCTTAGGTGGGGGGGCATTACGAGGGCAGAACTGTTCAAGGTACGTGGACTCAGACAGAGACCGTTCTGCATATCCATGTTCTGGAGATGAGAGCGGTGCTTCTAGCGTTGCAAGCCCTTCATGCCTTTCTCCCTCCAGGGACTATTGCGATTCAGTTAGACAACATGTCGGTGGTCTGGTACATCAACAAACAGGGGGGACCAGGTCTTACCCTCTTTGTCGAGAGGCCGTGAGAGTTTGGGATTGGGCGATATCCACCAACCGTTTTCTGTTAGCAATGCACATTCCGGGTCGGTCCAACACCCTAGCGGACAAACTGAGTCGAACTATCCTCTTGCCTTACGAGTGGTCTCTGAATCCCTTAGTAGCGAAACAGATCTTCCGCAAGTGGGGTCTGCCTTGCTGCGATCTCTTCGCGTCGCCTTCCAATGC
Source organism: Protopterus annectens (assembly GCF_019279795.1). NCBI lineage: Eukaryota > Metazoa > Chordata > Ceratodontiformes > Protopteridae > Protopterus > Protopterus annectens. Next base: position 159,304,302 of record NC_056725.1, on the reverse strand, counting down.
GAAGTGCAGCAAGTTTTTCGCTCTAATTTCCCCCTCCGAGGGAAAGCCCCAGAGACACTCTAGTTCATGCTTGACCACCCGGTCTTCTGTATGCTTATCCTCTTCTTCCATTGATACCAAAATTCTTACAGAAAGCTCGTCGGTTGGGGAACAAGTTTATCCTCATTGCCCCATTATAGCCTCGTCAAACCTGGTTCCCGTCCCTGCGGTCTCATCTTATAGCTCCTCTCTGGATCTTGGATCCCATCCCGGATGTAATATCTCATCCTTCGGGATTGAAACCCTCGAACCTGGTCGATCTCAAGCTTTCAGCGTGGTTGATCCAATTCCATTAGTTGCTAGGACTCCCGGTATCTATTCTGCTGTTAGATCTATCGTAGTAGCGGCGCATAAGCTATCTACCAGGAAGGTTTACAATAGTAAATGGAAGCGGTTTTCTGTTTGGGCAGACCTTTTCACTGCTCCCATCCCAGCAGTGCTCGATTTTCTATCGCATATTTTTCAGCAAGGGGCCAGTTCCTCTACTGTAAAGGTTCAAATGGCTACCATCTCGCATTTTCACATTGGAGATAATCTCAGTCCCCTCGCTTCCACCAAGATTTGTAAGGCCTTTCTGAAAGGTGCGTTTCTCTTGAGACCACCTGTTAGGAACCCCGTCCCTCCTTGGGATCTAACCTCGGTCCTTCAAGCTCTAACTGGACCTCCTTTTGAACCTGCAGCCTCTGTTGATTTGAAATTCTTGTTCTGGAAAACTGCCTTTTTGGTCGCCCTTACCTCAGCTAAAATAGTGTTGGAGCTTCAAGCTCTCTGTATTAGAGCCCCGTTTCTGTTTTTTCATAAGGACAGGGTCTCTCAGGACTAACCCATCTTTCCTACCTAAATTGGCCTCCGAGACGAACATCAATCAGTCCATTAATCTCCCAGTTTTCTTCCCTAATTATCAAAACAGAGGGGAGTACAAACTTCATTTGTTAGATGTTTATAGGCAGTTACGATTTTATTTACACAGAACAGTGGCCTTCCGCAAGTCTGATCAGCTGTTTGTCTCTTTTGCTAAACCCTTCTTGGGTAAGCCTGTGTCGAAGGTGACTCTGGCCAGATGGAGTTCGAATTGCATTTTGTTCATATATAAACTATCTGGCCTGCCAGAACCTACTGGGGTTCGCCTCTACCCGTTCTATGGCTACATCAGCTGCATTCTGGTCAAGAATTCCCTTGGATGACATTTGTTCTGCGGCTACTTGGGCATCCTCTCATACCTTTGTCTCTCACTATAAATTGGATTTAGTGTCTAGAAGAAGGGTGGCTTTTGGCTCTGCAGTGCTCCGGAATATCCTTCCTTGAGGAACTCCCAAGTTTTTTTGGTAGCTGGGTACTCTGTCCCACAGGTTGATGATCAAATGAAGTTTCCTACTTCAGATAAAGAAGTTATGTACTCACCATAACGTTTCATCTGAGTAGGTAACTTAATTTGTCAGCAACCGACCCTCCCTCCTTCCCCCTAACCTGGTTCTTTGGTTTCCTGATCACTAGGATGGTTTATCCAGGTCATTTGTTAATCCTTAGGTTAGGATTCTCCAGGTTGTTGCTTTGTCATGGTTAGATTATGTAGATGGGCAAACGCGATCTGGGGATTGGAAGGAGGTGGCAGGGCATTATGGGTAAGGGGGAGGGGCTTGGAGCTCTAGCTTGGAAAGCTGCCGGCTCGGATCCAATACCCACAGGTTGCTGACAAATTAAGTTACCTACTCAGATGGAATGTTATGGTGAGTACATAACTTCTTTTTCTGTTTTAGAGCCAACTAAAACTGTACCAGGGCTGGTCTTTCACTTAGCACTCCCCTATCACTTTCTCTTTGCCTGTACTGTGTTCTCAGTCCCTGGTTAGGGAAGACAGTGCAGTTTAAATCTCTGCTTAGCCTCTTTCCACTTTAATGCCACTAGTTATTTGCTCCCAGTATCTTGGTTCATTTGCTGATTTCCTCTAGTAAATTCCAGTTCCCTCTTTCCCGTTTTCTAGAACCCTACTTCCAGTCATTCCTGCTAGTAACCCCTCCTTTCTCAGGTCTATGTTATATATTCGAACTTCCAAAATGTCGAATACCATATGTTTGAGACCATATGGTCAATATTTGAAAGTTGAAATATATGTAATTAACAAAAAAAAAAAAAAAAAAGAAAGAAAAACATACCTTAACAGTGTGAGCAAGGGGGCAAGCTCCCCTGCATCCTCCCACACCCCCCCTACTTAAATATACCAACTCCGAGACTGCACTTCAGTGCAGAAAAGGGAAATTCACCCATTCTGCACCGTACGGCACCGTTAACGTCAACCTTCGAACACTTGAAATGTTGATTATATGGTCTCGACCATATGACGATCGACATTTCAAGCATTCGTTTATTTGATATAGACCCCCTTTCTCCATTCCATTGTTGGTTTAGTCCTTTGTATACTTTCTGCCACTTTGTAATACTCTGGTTGTTTTCCTTAATGATCTACATCCAAAATATTGCTCTCTTTTTTTCTTAACCACCTCACCTCTGTTTGGTCATCCCTTTCCACTTTGCTTTATAACCTTGTGTCTGTTACATACATGAGCCTTAACTGCATAGCTCTAAAGTATTCCTTCAAATCAGATAATCCTAAACCACCTTGTTCCATGTGAAGAATCAATGTGTCTCACTTGACTGTTTCCCTCCCAGCTAAATTCCTTCAACTCTCATCCACAACTATTCCACTGGTTGATAAAAATGCCTGTATGTAAAACGGAAGGGACAAAACCTTTTTCACTGCTTGTATCGTACCGTCCATATCTATAACTGAGATTCTAGTTCCTTATTTTTTTGTATTCTTTAGATTGTTTTTACATATTATTGGCTGTTATAACAGAAGCCTGTTTAATCCATATACCTAAATACTTCATCTTATCATGTCCCCCATCAATATTAATATTGTTGAATCAATTCAAATGTGGGTACATAGTTTACCTTTATCGTCTTTGTCTTATTCTCATTTATTTTATATCTGGAAAATACTTTTAACTGTCTCAAGATGTTCCACAACACTGAAATGTCCTTTTCTGGATTTATCAAGTACAAAATATCTTCTGCAAATAAAGCTAACCCGCCTTGGTTAAAGGGCATAAATGGCATGGTAATTTGCGAGTCCTTTGTTTTCATTGTGAATGGCTCTAAATATAAAGGAAATAACAAAGGGAAAGAGGACACCCCTGCCTGGTTCCTCTGTCCAAGCACAGCTTATCAGAGAGGAACCCCCCCACCTTAATTCTTGCCTTTGACATTGAGTGTATTGTCCTGCTTAACCTTATTCTGTCGTGGAAAAGCAGTGATATTATGCTCTTTGTGTATCAACTTTCTGCAGTTGTAGACATTTGACGGTAGTCACTGATGCATTACATTGCTTCTAAACAACTTGGGAGTTCAGGACTCCAGTAGGGTTCTAACATGGTCACTTCCCCTTTTCTCTCTGTGTATTATATCAGTCTACTGCTCCCCTACCCCATTAATCTTAGAATATGAGGCCTGTCAGTGCTGCATGCCATGTCTTCTAGATCTTCTCTTCCCAGGCATACCTTAAGTATTCTGTTAGTCTTACTAAACTTTAGTTGGGGGGCAAGTAAGAACAGCAGATAGCTGACCGTACATATGGCTTTATGACATCTGGCTCTAACTACTGATGTCTGACTGATCCTGGCTACAGTTTTTTGCTGTAGATTTCTTTCAGGAGACACCCATGAAGATATGACATAAGTAACTCTCACAACTTCCTTTTCTGCCCATCTGTTGATTGCGTAATAAGTCAAAGTTGCTTTCACTTTGAAGTCTGCCTTGTTTTGTCTTTGATTGCTACCCTAAGCATTTTTCCCCACAGGTAGTGAAAAATGGTATTTTAAAGAGACCATCCCTTGCCTGTAAAGAGCTGTCAGATTGTGTATGCACTAATGAGTTTCGTCTGGTTTTGGTTTCATTTAGAAGTATTGCCACAAGTACAGAACAGTATGTGTTAGGTCAGCCATCTTTCTCTGCTTCTCTGTATCGTGAATGCACAGCACTGAGTGTAGGATACCTTTTGATGTAGTATTACCTGATATAATCTTCCATTCTTCTGGGAATCTGACTGCAATTGCTACATAGCAAAAAACAAAAATCTTAAGCTAACCGTCGGAAATAATTTAATGTACAAGCTTTCGAGATAAACTCTTTGTCAAATACATAACAAAATATTCATTCAGTGTATGTATGTATGTATGTGTGTATATATATATATATATATATATATATATATATATATATATACACATTTGCATTTGCTACATACTCAACTTTGTTCTTCATGCAGAAGGTAAGAGTAATAGAGAGCCCCAAACCAGAAAATGCTGTTATGACTTCATGTGAAATATATGGGTACAATATTCTTAACACGTTCATTTATTTCCAGGCCCATCCTCCCGTTGTACATTATATCGTAAGTAATCCTTTTCTGTAAATGACAGGGCAGGGGAATGGTGTACAAATGAAATGGAAAGGGTCTGGCCCTAGTATTTTTCATTTTATACTTCTCATACCAATACTATTTAATGCACTCGCCTCTTGGGGCACCCAAACAGAAACCATCACAAATGATAGCCATACTCAGTTTTAGTATATAGTAGTAGCAAAACTCAAGAAATGTTGAAAGAAAAGTGCTAACATACAGCTGGTGATAAACTAAAGCTTATAAAGTGTACCATATAATCTGCATACATAACTCAGTCCTCTTGATCTTTGCCTTGATCGTTTTTTTGTTTGCTGGGATACAGATGCTTTCCCAGCGGTATTCAGACAGTTTAGAATCTTTGGCTTTGAATGATTGCCTAATTTCTACAATCTCCAGTCATTCAAAGACTGAGGAGATTCTAAACATGCCTGGCACCAAAAATAACAGTGTTCCAGGTTTATGTATTTTGCTTTCCCTTACTTAACCTTCTAGTTTTGTAGCAAATGAAACGCTAATAAAGAAAAAGACCACCACTCTGTTGAACTTGACAGACCTAATTAGCAGTTGGCTTTCAGAATTTAATTTCTAGTTTCCAGCTAGTTTGTTTTAAGCATAAACCCACATGGTGTGTGCCTAGGTAACCAAAGCTCTTTGGAAATGCAAAACACATGGAAAGACCCCCCCCCCCCAACACTGTTTGGTATTAGAGTCATGGGAAGCCATTGTAACCATCATCCTTAACATCTAGTTCATTCCTGGCTGTGCGCTCAGAAGAGCCTGCAGTGCGCCCCTACTGTCATCATCCTAGGTTCAGGCATCAGGCTCACCTTGTGGCTTTTGACTGTCAATCTTTTGCCATTGCTATGGTTATTGCACTTAATTGAACCCCCATTTGTTGGAAATATAATCTTAGAATTATTTTTGTCCCGTACAGGAGCATTGAAAATCGCATCTACACTGATGGAAGTTTTTTAGCAGCTCTCCCATCCGTCCAGTAAAAACTAAAAGAAAAAAAAAATCAGAAATAAGATGATGCATCACCATTTGTTGACATGTACTATGGTGTGTTCTTTGTTTTGCACACCAAACTTGGCATGCTTATTTTGTTATACCCCTTAGTGTTTGAAAACTGTGTACCATAATTTACAACATTTAATGTGATTATTGATAGTCTACAAAAGAGAAAAATGTATTGTGCAAAATGTAAAGAAACTGAAAATGGTTGCATTTTGCTTGTTTTTGGTAGGGTGCAGATGGAATCCAGTTCACCAGAACCCATCATGTTGTGGGGAAAACAACACTGTATGATATGGATATAGACAGCGCTCATAAATATGCTGCTGTTGGCTGTCAAGACAGGAATATCAGGTAAATATTACTTCTCTGTTTATCATATAACAAAGGTAATTTTTTTGTGATGTGCTATATAAGTTTTGTTGTATCTAGACTCCATGTAGTGAACAGTAGAATTACTAAATGTGTTAAACTGGGGTCGTGTTGGTGTGGGTTTTAAGATTGCTGCCTCACTGCACTTTATTTTGTTTCAATCCCTCATTGGAATACTTTCTTTGTGGAGTCCATGTCCTTGTCTCTGTGTGTGTTTACACTTGAGACTGCTGTTCACACACAAGACACATGCCAGGAGGTAGGTAGGGATTTCTGTGCGCGTGTGTGTGTGTGCCTGTGTGTGCACTTGCATGCGTCTGTGTGTGTGTGCTTGCATGCATCTGTTTGTGTGTCCGTGTGCTTACATGCACCTGTTTGTGTGTGTGTGCTTGTGTGCACTCACGTGCCTATTAGTGTGTGCGTGTATGCACCAATTTGTGTGTGCTTGCATGCACCAGTTTGTGTGCATGCACACACGCATGTGTGCAGATACACGTGTTTGCGTGTGCGTGCATGTGCACTTGTTTGTGTGCGCGCACGTGCCCCTGTTTCCATGCGCTTGCACCTGTGCGTGTGCGCATGTGCCCCTGTTTGTGCATGCATGCACCCATTTGTGTGTGCACACATGCACCCGTTTGTTGGTGTCTGCTTGCATGCACCTGTTTATATGTGTGTGTCTTTGTGTGTGTTTACATGTGTCTGTCTGTGTGTGCTTACGTGTGTCTGTGTGTGCACTTGCGTGAGTCTGTGTGTGCGCTTGCGTGCGTCTGTGCTTGTGTGTGCCTGTTTGTGTGTGCTCATATGCGCCTGTTTGTATGCGCATGCATGCACCCATTTGTGTGTGCTTGCATGCACCGGTGTGCGTGTGTGTGCGTGTGTGCACGTGGTCCTGTTTGTGTGTGCGTGCACATGCACCTGTTTATGTGTGTGCGCACGGACACCTGTTTGTGCGTGCATGCACCCATTTGTGTGTGCACATATGCACTTGTTTGCGGGTGTCTACTTGCTTGCACCTGTTTGTGTGTGTCTACTTGCGTGCGCCTGTTTGTGTTTGTGCGTCTTTTTGTGTGCTTACGTGCGTCTGTGTGTGTGCTTGTATGTGTGTGCGCTTGTGTGCATCTGTGTGTGTGCTTGCATGCGCCTGTGTGTGCATGTGCTTGTGTGCACCTGTTTGTGCGTACACATGTGCACCAGTTTGTGTGCGCATGCACCGTTTGTGTGCACGCACATGCACCATTTGTGTGTGCGCGCACGTGCACATACGCTGGTTTGTGTGTGTGTGTGCATACACGTGTGCCAGTTTGTGTGTGCGCGTGCACGTGGGCCTGTTTTTGTGTGCACACGCACGTGCGCCTGTTTGTATGTGCGTGCTCACATGTGCCTGTTTGTGCGCACGCGCACGTGCGCTCACATGCACCTGTTTGTGTGTGTGGGTGTGTGCGCAAGCACGCGCACCGGTTTGTGTCCAGTGAGGCCCTTGTCTAGGAACACAGTTTTTTGCGTGCGTGCACCCGCACCAGTATGTGTGCATGCGCACCGGTTTGTGTGCACGCACACCCACAAGTACATATCTACTTGTGTGTGCCTGCTTGTGTGTGTTTGTGTGTGCGCCTGTTTGTGTGTGTGTGCACCTGTTTGTATGTGTACATATGCATGCACATGCACCTGTTTTTATGTTTATGCACATGCGCCTCTGTGTGTGTGTGTGTGTGTGTGTGTGTGTGTGTGTGTGTGTGTGTGCGTGCACAAGCATGCACCTGTATGCGCGCACAAGCATGCACGTGTGTGTGTTTGTGTGTGTGTGTGTGTGTGTGTGTGTGTGTGTGTGTGTGTGTGTGTGTGTGTGTGTGTGTGTGTGTGTGTGTGTGTGTGTGTGCACGCTCACCTGTGTGTGTTTGTGCGCACACCACCTCTCACATCACATATTCTTTAGCAGACTGGCATGTCATTTAGGACTAGTTCTCTGCCATGTGCATATTAGGTGGAGGGTAGTCTCTGGCTCCTTTGCAACCCTGAGTAGTGTGAAGTAGGTCTCAGACAATTAAACTAATGAATATTTATATTGTATTGTTGCTTTTCTGAGAATAAGGCACAAGTAAGACTTGCTTATGACCTGGATGCTGGGTTAACAGCTGGTAAGAGTGTAGGCTTTTTGAAGATTGAAGTATTGCCAAAGGAATGGAGCTTAGCAGAAGTGCTCCGAGTGAAGAATGCACAGAACAGGAAGGAACCTAGTAATTACAAACCACCATTCCAGGAAAGGTGAGGTAGAAGTTATAGAGGATATCTGCTGGACTACAGATTGTGTATTAGATGGGATGGATGATAGGATGATTCACCTAACAGAGGTAACTTGATATGTCACTATTCATCACTCTTGGGTCTTGGATCCAACATTGGATCCGAGCGGGCAACTTTACAGACTGCTTCTAGGCTCGAACTCCTTCCACTCCCATGATCCCTTGCTGCCCTCTAACCCCTCATATCTCATTTTCCGTATTAAGCTTCAGACGCAGATTCTTTGGCTCGAGTCTCCAGCGGAGATAAGTCACTTTGTTTCAAACCTTTTGTCAGTAGGTTTTCTTGTATTTAGTGTTTTCTTGTTAGTGTTAGGGTTGTTCTTAGTACCGGTAATTTTAGTCCTCCCCTCCAATTTCTTTTTGTTGGTTAGTCTGTGGTTTGTGTTTTTGTTGTCCTTTTTATAGTGGCCGTTTTTTCTACTGTTTGGCGTTGGTGTTATTAGTTAGTCTTGTAGTTGTTGAGTGCTTGACGTACGTTTGTCAGTTGGTCTTTTTCCAGTTTTGATCCATGTTTGTTCTACCAGTTGTGCATTTGGAGTGTCCCCTTGGTCGCATCACATCTGATAAGCTAGTTGGCTTTAAAAGGTGCTCCTCATGCGGTTGGAAGATGCCCATCACCAGTTCGCATGAGGAGCGTCTTTATTGTTAGAGTGTCTTCCACCTGGAGGTTGAATGGGACATTTTGTGCTGCGTTCAACCCCAGGGCTTTGGTTGAGCACTAAAACAAACTCCTTTTGAAAGGGTTGGCTCAAGGGGGTCCCTTGGCTCAGTCTCCTGCCAAGTCTGGATGCTCAGAGCACAAAAGGAAGGCCTCTTTAGCTGCGGGTCATCTTCTGCCAAAAAGATGAGGCTGTCAGATCCTAGTGCCTCTGATCCAACCCCAACCTTAAGTCTGTCGGATCTGATACCCTCGGATCCTAAGATCCGTGATTCTCATGGACCCGGGGCTTCAGCTTTGAGGAATTTAGATCAGAGGTTGAGAGAGTCCACCCCCAGATCCAAGGTCTCCAGTTCAAGGCCTTCAGATCCAGCTGGTTCCCCGGGCCAGACACGGATCTGGCTTCTTCGGATCTGAGACGTGGGATCCAAGCGTTCAGATCCTACCTTGTCATCAGATCCAGAATGGTCAGATCTGGGATCTGTGTCTGATCCCACTATTGTTATTGAGGATTCCCACTCATATTCTGGCTTGGGGCCGTCTACTATCTCCGAGCACAGAAGTTGTTCTTTAGAAGGAAGGTCCTTGGGATCTAGATAGCCATTCCCTGCTAGGTCCTTTGCTTCCTTTAGATCCTCCAGGAGTGTTCCCCCTTCCACTATGGACAGGAAGATGAGGCCCTTCCTCAAGGCTCAAATTGAGTTGGAGCTTGTGGCATCCCCTGCCCATCTGGCAGCGGGGCCATCTCCTACCCCCTTGTTGATCTCTCCTTGTCTGACCAGGATGGTTTTGGACTTCACCCCTTGACAGATCTGGGCGAGTACCATCAGGAGGCCCAGAGGTTCTGACTTGCTCTGGTCCTTCTTCCCAGACAGACCTTCCTACCAGGAATGCAGAGAAGGTATTGTCGAGTCCTTCAGCTTTCTGAGATGGAGAGGATTTTTCCTCCCAGAGTGTGTCCTTCCAGGAACCATTACAGCCCATCCTAGCAGACCTTTCTCATCCTTTCCCAGTTCGGACCTTGATGAAGGGAACTCGTCTCCCAGATCTCCGCCCAAGGATGTCTCCTTTGGGGACATCTTGGAAATACTTAAGCTGAAGGGCAGTTAGTCTTCCCTCCCCCCGTCCTCAGAGGAGTCCATCTTTCTGAAGGCTTTTTTGATGGGCCCATCTACCTCCTGGGTTCCCCCCAGCAGACAAACTTGTAAATCTTATCGCCAGTAGGCCATGGAAGGAGCCAGATACTGTGGAGCACGTTCCCAAACGTGCGGACAGATTTTTCAGTCCCCTTTCTGATAAGCAGTTCTAGTTGAGAGTTTTAGTTGAGAGGCGTGCTAGTCGATGCAATCGTGGTAGCTGCCTCCACCAGGAAAGAGCTGGTGGAACAGAGCACGTCTGTCCATTCCCCCCATCTGCGAGTCCCGGGCAATTGATAGGCATGGAAAGTGGGTTTTTTGCCTCAAGCTACATTGGTCTGTGAGCTTTAAACTACATGGCACATTTCATTCAACTGCAAAGGGACCTGGTCACAGAGCTTACCACATCCCTTTGAGATACTGCCTGCCAGGGAACTAAGTAAGGTGTCTCCCAAACTATCCACATTTTCTTCCCTCTGATCAGCCGGCACAGGCATTGTCATTCGGCATCACACCTGGCTGTGCCTTTGCGGATTTGCAGAGTCCTTTAAGGCATCTTTCACCAATGGCCCCCTTTGATGGTTCCACCTTGTTTGGCCCTTCGGTCAAGGAAATTCTCACCCGCAGTGAGCAGGAAGGCAAGACCTTGTCGGCTGTGGGAATCAGGTTTTCCACCCCTCAACATTCCTTTTCCAAAGTGCAGTGAGGAGCCAGGAAAATGTGGTTTTGCAAGTCACAGTCTGCCTTCCAGGATGCTCAAGATGAGCCTTCCTCCAGAGGTCGGGAGAGAAAGTTCAATAGCAGACACCAACCAGAGGAAGAAGGAAGAGGGGGTCCACAAAATTAGGGCTCCAGGGAACCCTTCTCTGAGAAGGCCCAGCAGCTCTCCTGAACCACTGCCCAACTGTCCTACCTGGAGGCAGCTGGGGATTGTTTGTCTTTGCACCCATTGGCCTGGACAAGTATTGCAAAATATCGTTGGGTGCTAAAAAATAATTTCTAGGGTTTATTCTGTTTCCTTTTCCCAGTCTCCTCCTGCAGTCAGAAGATACTTCCCTGATGCACCACCCCTTCAGAGACAGTTAGCTCAGGAAGAAGTGCTCAAGGCTGTTCAAAAGAGAGCCATCCAAGAGGTCCCCCCTAGCACAACAAGAATCCAGGACTTACTCTTGCTTCGTTTTAGTGCCAAAGAAGACACTACCAGTTCAAAACCCTGCCCTTTGGTCTCACCTCAGCCCCCCCCCCCGTGTTCACCAAGTGCATGGCAGTGTTCGCAGCTCACCTGAAACTGCAGGGATTCCAGCTAATCTCCCCAAATCCTTCCTGATTCCATCCTGAAATATGGAATTCATTGGGATTCAGATGGACACTGTGTTGGAAATTGCAGCTCTCCCGCTCCGCTGGGTACACCTCATCAGATCTCATGTTCAATGTCTTCTCGATCTGTGTCATCCCCAAGCCCATCTTATTCTCAGGGCCTTAGGGTCCATGGCAGTGGCATCAATCTGGTGCCATTAGACAGGTTCTACATGAGGGTTCTGCAGTGGAGTCTAGCGGTTCAGTGGTCTTCCCTGGTTCATCCTATGACAACTCTAATCCTCCTCACTCCAGTGTGCAGACATCATCTCCTCTGGTGGATCCAGTCCCCCAACCTCTTAGCAGGTAGACCATTCCCCCCTTCCCATGCCACAGTGACCACGGATGCTTCCCTTGTTGGGGTGAGGGGGGCATTTTCAGGGAAAGACTGTCCAAGGCACGTGATCTGAAGAAGAGACCAAACTGCATATCAATGTACTGGAGATGAGGGCAGTTCGTCTCACATTGCAGGCCTTCCATAACTGCCTCCATCCGGGTACCACTGCAGTTCACACGAACAACATGGCTGTTGTGTGGTACATCAACAAGCAAGGGGGCATATGTTCGTATCTGCTTTGTCACAAGGCCATGAGAATGTGGGAATGGGCGATGTCCTTTGGGCACTTTCTCATTGCAGAGCATATTCCTGGTAAGTCCAGCGTGCTGGTGGACAGACTGAGCAGAGCAATTCTGAGTCCTTACGAGTGGCCCTTGAATCCTTCCGTGGCAAAAGAGATCTTCCTTCGCTGGGGTCAGCCAAGCTGCGATCTTTTTTGCTTCCCCTCTCAACCACAAATGTAGCCAGTATTTCGCCCCGTTTCCCCCAGATGTTAAGTCCTCCAGAGATGCTCTAGTTCATGACTAGCCCCCAGGTCTCCTTTATGCCTATCCTCCCTTACCTCTCATTCCCAGAGTACTTCAGAAAGCTCATCTCCTCAAGACCACCTTGATCCTCATCTCCCCTTTTTGGCCTCGGCAGGTGTGGTTTTCCCCCCTTCTTCAGTCTCATTTGAAGTACCCCCCTGGGTACTAGATCCTATTCCGGATCTGATTTCCCATCCCTCTCTGCTTCCAGAATAGTGCTTTAACCTACTAGGCCACTCAATTCTTACAATTCCCGACCTCCAGATGCTTTGTCTGACAGCATGGTTTGCCCACTTCCAGTAATTCTGAATCAGCCCAGGCTACCTTCTCCCATTCAGAACATTATCCTGGCCTCTGAGAAGACTTCTACTTGAAAGATTTATGCTAGGAAGTGGAAAAGGTTTTCTTTTTGGGCTAAGCAGCACAATCTCGATCCAGCTTTGGCTTCCATTTAAGTATCTTGCTTTTCTTGTTTTTTCAGGATGGAACTAGCTTCTCTACTATCAAGGTACAGTTGGCGGCTATTTCCATCTTCCATGTTTGTGAGGAACTCCCTTCTCCTCTCGCTTGTGTAAAGCATTTTTAAAACTGTTTTTTCTGCTCCAACCTCCTGTCAAGGATCCTTTCCCTCCTTGGGACCTTTCCTTTCTGCTGCAATCTCTGAGTCCATTTGAGCCTGCTGTGACACTTGATATCAAATTCTTGTCATGGAGGACAGCTTTTCTAGTTGCCATAACTTCAGCTAAAAGAGTTTCAGAATTGCAGGCACCTCCTTCAAACCACGTTTCATGGCTTTTCATAAAGACAGAGTGGCCCTTCAAACTTAACCCTTCGTTCATGCCTAAGGTTGCCACAGAAGCAAATGTGAACCAGTCAATCTAGTTGCTAGTTTTCTTCCCAAATTTTGCTAATAAAGGGGAATATCTCTTGCATATGTTAAATTACATAGACCATTATGATTCTACTTGCATAGAACAGTTTCCGCAGGTATAACCAGTTGTTTGTGGCGTTCTCTCTCTTAACAGGAAAGGTCAGGCTGTGTCCAAAATAGCTATCTCCCATTTGATTTCAGTATGCATTTCCTTTGTTTATTCATCCAAAGGTTTATCCTTACCAGGTCCAATCAGAGTTCATTCCACTATGTGAATGGCTATGTCTTGCCAGTCATTCCATTGATGACTATTACCTGGCCTTCTCCTTACACTTTTGTTAGGCACTACAAACTTGACATTGTCTCCAGGAACAGGGCTTCCTTTGGTTCCACAGTTCTTCGGCATGCCCTTCCATGAAGCCAGCCAGGATTCAGGGTAGCTGGGGACTCTGACCCAAGAGTAAAGAATAGTGACATGGATAACATCAGATAATGAGTTACGTGCTTATCATAACTTGGCATCTGTGTTATCCGATGTCACTAGTCATCACTATCCCTCCCTCTGTCTGCTGTATTGTAGGATTTTGAGGATATGGAGATGGTCATGGTCTTCCTTAGCTGATTTCTGTCTTAGGGCAAACTCGATCTGAGGAGTTAGGGGGTAGCAAAGGATCATGGGAGTGGGAGGAGCTCGAGAGTAAAAGATGTCTGTAAAGTTGCTAGCTCAAGTCTGATGCCGGATCCAAGACCTAAGAGCGATGAATAGTGACATAGGATAACACATGCCAAGTTATGGTAAGTACATAACTTATTTTTTTTAGTATGCTTGGTCTATGAATTTAGATATATATTGCACATGAACGTATATGCATTTTTGTGTGGGTGTGTAATGCATGTTTATACAGCTGCTCATATGAATGCTCCTAGATATGCAAGACGAAAGCGCAGATCTGTATTCAAGTATGAATAAAAATGAGTACTTACACTTTGTGCGCTATTATACATTTATCTACATTTTGGCAGCCTGATCATGTTTTAAAAACTCATTTAAATATTTTCACCTTGTAATTTGAGAGGCTTTATATAGTGGGTAATGGCTAAGATTTCCTTTAAGGACCTCTTTTCTCACATACCTTTGTGATTTCTATCTCTGCATTTCAGACGCCATGCTCCTTTTTACCTGTATACCTTTTCAGGTTATGTACTTGATATAGGAAGAAGTATTCACCTCCACACTCTCCATTTCTTTTCAGCTAGTCGCACAGTTTGGGTCTGAAGTCTGACATTTATCCTAGGAAAGTTTCCACGCTGGGTGCCAAGAAATTTGTTTCCTTTTTGTCATTAAAGCTCCAGCTAATATTTCTACCCAGCTACAGGTGAAGGGGGTATAAAATGCTTCAGACTTGCCTAGCTACTTACAGGATGGCAGGAATGGAAGGTAAAGTAGCCATTAAAGTGACTGGCAAAAAAGGACAGTCATATGATCCCCATCAGAGAGGAGAGATCTAATAAGGGTCCGCAAGGCCAGGTGTCAGGCAAAGCCTCTTCTGCCTAAATCTATGGACAGCAGACTCTAATTCTTTGTGGTTTGTGAGCTCTGCTTCAGCAAGTGGGGGACTGATCTTGGCAATTGTCAGCTGACACCCCAGAAGCTGACAGAAGTGTTTATCTGCTTTCTACCTTTGTTGTAGAGTCTCGGCATTCAACAGTAATTATTTCTATGAAAGGGAACATGTCTGGCTGGCCTGATGACCCAAGGAGTAGCAAAAAAGTTATGTAGTCAAACTTGATGGCCAGTGAGACTTGTTTCCCTCCTCTGTTATCCTAGCATTGTTGTCAAGAAATAAGTACACTTCTGCCATGTTCGGTGGAACAACAGGCAACCCTGCTGCTTCAGATATTTGAATGCTTTCTGGCAACATTAAGTAAGAACACACCCTTATGAGACTTGACACCAGTGTAGACCATTATACAGCCCCTCAGGATCAGAATAAGGAATCCATTTTACAGAGAGGTGTGTTCCTCCTTGAGCACTAAGGACTTTTGCTCACCCCTAGCACTCTCATGCTCAAGCCATTAAGTGAGTGTAGGCTGCCTTCATGTGGTATTAGCAGTAGGTTTGTGTGTCACTTTCACAGTTTCCTGCCTCTGAAATAGGAAATGGTAATGAGACTCTCCCTTCATTGGAGCCCACTCCTCCCACACTCAGATCACCCCCCCCCCCCTTTTTGGACAGGAGGTTATACTGAAAGTCTTCCATAGATTGGCCTGTAACTCGCCTGCCTTTTACTCCCATGATACTGAATATATATTTGTGGAATCAGGGGATCATAATTAAACTATGGAATCAATTCTTTAAGGATGTTGTTCTGTATTTCTGAAAGTATGTAAATTCTGGTCCTCCTACCAGGAAGTATGATTCCCTCTGTAAAATCCTGGGGGAGTGGAATGCTATCATTTGAATAGATTAGTGAGAGTTAAATGCAAATTAACAGTTAGGCAAAAAACCTTTAAAAGTAAGTTTTTTTTTGCCAAACTGTTATTTTAACAGGTTGGCAATTAAATATTTCACATACCAACTTATTCTGATTAGACCTGGCCCCCAGAATGACTTGCAGACCTCCTGCTGGCATATTAATATTAATGCATATGGCATGAGAAGCTTACACGTCTGTTTTTGGAAGCTTTTTCAAAAGTCAGTTTCTGAAGGGTTTCAAAAAAACTTTTATTTTTAAATAAGAGTGTCTGCACGCACAAGGTTATATGGAACACTTTTTAAAATTAAAACTGCATTTTTTCACTTTAAACATTATTTTTAAGTCATTCCTGCTCACATGGGCCACTATAAGGTCATAGTTATATTTGCTTGCTAAAGAGACTGAAGGGCTTGCCTTGTGACATGAATCCTGACGCAAGAAATATGGCTAACCATGACCGTGTCCTTAGCCAGCAATGGCAAATTGGATTCAGCCTGTCCTGACAACTGAGTCACCAATTATTTGGATATTTCCACTGAAGTTTGTGAGATTGGGAGTGGTAAGCAGTTTACTTTCTACCACCTGGTGATCATTAATTAGGTGTGTGTGCGAGTTTCTCCTAAGCCCTCTGTTTCTTAATCATAGGCAGCTTAGGAAGTGATTTCTTAATGGCCTCTGCATGTGATAGTGTGGTGCGACAGGCCTGACATGTAGACGGCACTAAGGAAAGGTGACAGGTCAAGTTGTTGTGAAATATTTGCATATCTTGCAGAGCGAATTATATATAGCAAGTAAGAGATTTATCTGATTGTTTCAGGGTTTCTACAATACAGTGATAGGCTGGTAATAGAAAGTTTAAAAGTAGAGATTGTCTCCATGTTGTCTAGATGTTCGTGTCAAGTGGGTTTGATTTTACTAGTGCTGCTGTTAATTGCTGGATTATTACCAGGATTGTCTACTATTGCCAACGTATTGACAAGTACAAGGTTGCCAATGCTAATAAGAAATTGATTAAAATAATAGGCTTTAAATTAAGCAATGATGGAAATGGGTTTCTTCATATTTCAGTGCTTTTTTTTTTCTCTGTTGGGTTTTTATAAATCTTGAAGGATTTAATGTATATAGCAGCATCTTCTGGAAATGTCTCTGAGATTGTCATAACTGATCAATTTGTAAATAAATAATATTTCATTAAAGTGAACACTGTTAGAATTATTTGGTCATCTACATTCATTCCTTCAGAAGGAATATGGAGTATAACTAAATGCCTGGTCCATAGTATCACATTATAGTGAAACTTGGATAGAATTTAGTAAGTTGTAGCAAAGGAGAGGCTACTTGTGCTAAAACACCCAATTTATAGCACAGAAGCAACATCAAGTAAAAAGCTCAATAGAGCACATCAGCTAAACTTTATTTCTCTTAACTGCCACAAGCTTAAACCTAGCCTTGGTTTTTCTTCTCCCACCAGGAAATCAGCAAATTAATTTAAAGCAAAGTGACTGAAAACTGGCTAAAGTGGTGCTTGTCTGTGTGAGTTCATTGAAATCACTTTGCTCAGATAATCCTGGCTTCAGTAACAGATTTAAATCTGGTTAAAGCTGGTTTACAGTCTGGAGCATTTAGCTTGGCATTAAGCAAGTTGTTGCAATTATATGGTTAATAGTCCTTATTTTGTGCATAATAAACTTGAGAAGACTTTTAGAACAAATGGACATTTTACATGCAGCACTGAGAATGTGGTCTGTGCAGCTACGTTTCATGGCTTTTTGTCATTTACTGTTTGTCCCTCACCTGAAGTGCTAATTTGCAAGCTGTACATGCTTAATATAGGCATTTACAAAATACAAAGAGTGGAAAGTTTTTGTTTTTTGTGTTAGAGGAGGAAGGGAGATTTAGATGTACTTGAAAGAGAAGAAATGCACTAGCAGCTGAGGTTGTGGGCATAATTTGTGCCTGGATGGAATGAGCTTATTACCATTGACTCCGATTTGAAGAGCAGAGGTTTAAAGTGGAATATTTTTTACAAATCAGTCTTTATTGGACATGTATTATGTATCGTGTTGCATCATTTGATTCACTTTTGAGATGTATTTAAAGTTTGAATGTTTTACATGATGCCAGATTGATGAAATCCAAGTATGTAATTTGTGCTTGAAAGTGCTAAATCGAGGTAATAGCATTTTACCTTCAGCTTCTAAATGTCTCCTTTTTTAAAATTTGAATGTAGTTTGAAGATGTAAGTCACTGTAGGTCTAGGTTTTAATGTATGGCCTCCCTGCAGGTGGTTAAGTAGTGATCTGTCAACACATGGATCATAAGACAAACTCACTGACTACCAATTTAGAGAAGCAAAGGAGGAGCAGAAAATTAAATCTGATACCCTAAAGGATCCATTTTAAATTCTGTTCCAGAGTTTCAGCTAAGCAAAGGGACAGAAGAAGGTTGACCTCAACCCCAACACGCACACAGTTTGTATTAAATCCTATACAAGAGTTTCACAGGGTTAGCGATCAACAAATAGCAAACTTAATTTTGTATATAGTTACGTGTGTGCATTATATGTCTTTATATACATATACATGTATGTGTGTGTGTGTGTGTGTGTATATATATATATATATATATATATATATATATATATATATATAGGTGTGTGTGTATATATAGGTGTGTGTGTGTGTATATATAGGTGTGTGTGTGTGTATATATATGTGTATATGTGTGTATATATATATATATATATATATATATATATATATATATATATATATATATATATATATATATATATATATATATATATATATATATATATATATACATATACATATACATATATATATATATATATATATATATATATATATATATATATAAATACACACACACACACACAAACCCATACACGCAGTTATGTGGTTTTTGGTTTGCATGCTCTATCTTGGAGATGCGCATTGTAATGCTGGTATTTTAGTGTTAACCTTCTGTGGACAATTAGTAAGAATGATTTCTGCACATTGTGTGTGTATGCTTGTTTAGATGTATGTGTGGAGGCAAAGTAGAACATGTGTTTGCAGCACCATTCCCTGCATATACCATGCTTTTCTTGGTCCTTCCCTTCCAGGATGTTGATGCAACTCTGTTAAGCTAGGCAGGCAGTGAGGCATTGCCTCTGTAGGTCTCTCTGTCTTTGGCCTTAGGACAGCCATATGTCTTCAGCCTCCACACTTGCCAGTCATCTGATTACTCAAGTCCTGTCCTTCACCTGGAATTGAACAACCTTTCCCCATTGGCATATGCCCATCCATGTGCTATCTCCATCAGATGCCAGAGTTACTAATCAAACTAGAATTGCCTGGGCAGTAGCTAGGATTCATCTGTGTATGTCACTGTGTTGGCAGAATACATGTATTTATAAAGTACAAAATCACTACTGCATCATCTTAATAAAAAAGTAAAACGGGTATTAGGGCATCTAAGTCATTGTAAGATAGCATTGCTCCTTTGTAAAGGCTGTTATAAACTGCTTGGGTGTTACAATGCTTCTACCTGTGTGGCTGTATTACTGACCGTGAATGATGGTTCCTGAACATTATCAGGAATTTGTGGAAGGGAGTTGATTTTATCTATATGAAATGGTTTCTAAAAAAGCTGCATCATATTTAGCTTGAATGTTCTCAAATTTAGTACAAGGCACAAAATCTAAGCTGTAAAATCTTTTTGTTGTACTTTATTCAAAACTGATCTTTTTGTTAGTTTTTTTTAGTTGTAAAAGTAAAATTTTCTTTGACAGGATATACAATGTGATCACTGGGAAGCAAACTAAATGTTTTAAAGGCACAGTTGGCGAGGATGGTACACTGCTGAAGGTATGTTTCTTTTCATAAATTTCATGCAGATAAACTGTTAGAATTTTGTCAGAATGCAGAAAGTAAATTTAAATACATTTCTCGCCTTGTTTCTGTAAATTCAGATGTGCATTATCAGATCACTGTTGCAGTAGTCTAAACTGTATAGGATGTCCTGCCAAGGATTGGGCCAGTCAGCATCCAAAGTCTTATGGCACATTACTTATGCACTGTACATCTTGAGGAGAACAGTGTAATGTGAGTGGCTAGGCTGCAAAAACTTCAGAACAGTTTTGCCATCAAAGTGCAGTCTTTCCTGCAGACTGAGTGATCAGTAGGCTAGAGCTTCATCAGTGCTGGTCAGATAAGTGCCTCATTAGGGAATGCATTCCACTTCATTTTTTTTGTTCCTTTCTGTCAGAAATGTTGGCCAAGGACTGGAACTAGTATGGGTAGTGGTTGTCTGAAAACAAATCTTCACATTTTTTGGTCATAGTTCCCTATGGGAAATGTCTTTCAAATCAATTTTTGCAAGACAAAGTATTTATTGATTTTTTTTTAACATCTTTAATGAGGTAATCACTTAAGACATAGGTAAACATACATTTGTATAAAACAAAACAAAGCATATTGCCATGTTCCCAGTTACAACAGTTATACATCAGATATATTTTTTTATAATTAACATCAATCCAACCTTTTATAAGTTGCTCAATTCTTAAATTCCCCTAAACCTCGCTCCTCTTCCAAAACATTATTCTGCATGTACTGTTACCACAATTTCATTTTTCTTTTATGTAATTTGCTCCTATCCTTTTCTAAATATCACACTTCCAGTTTTTATCTCTGTTGCAATATTCAGTACTTAAAATATAGTTGGTTTAAACTATGATTTTCATTTTCTAGTATTTTTATTTTTTGTCAGCCAGCAGAATTAAACGTAAGGCCTTACTATGGCTAGGCAATTCACATCCTGTACCCCACCGCAAAAGAATCATTTCCTTAGTTATACCCATTTGCTCACCTAATAGCTCTGACAGAGTACTCTATGGGGAATTTTTAAAGTCTACCAATTCATTACACTCCCAAGGTATTTGTCCCTAGTTTACTCTGTCTTCCACATTACATCTCAAACATTTGGTTTCTACCTAAGGAAGAATTTGGAGTCTGCTTCGGGTATAAAATACCTATGCAAACAATTCCAGGCAAAAGTTCTAAATCTTCTAAACTTTGTTGCATAACTGGGAGCCATGCATATGTTCTCCTGTTTCCTTGTGAATTGCTTATCCAGTCTTTTTCCAGTCTTTTCTAACCTCCTCTGATTGATTTCTGTTGATCTGAAGTAGTTTACTTCATTTGGTCTTCAACCTGTGGGATAACTGATCCGTATCGGATCCGAGCTGGTAATCTCACTAGCATTTACTCTGAGCTCCAAGCTCCTCCCCTTACCAATAATACACCTCCACTACCTTCCAACCCCCAGATCTCGTTTGTTGTGGCATAGCTAAAGCATCGTGATCTCCAGAGCTCCAAGTAGTAAGTGGGTATTAAAGCTTTAAGAAAGCCTTTTTTCTCTCAAAACTTTCAGGATAGTGGTTAGTGTAGGTTCTCCTTTTCCTCCCCTTGCCTGGTGCATCGCATGTTTAAACTTTAGAGTTGTTTAGCTTAGTTTAGTGTAGTTGGTAGTGTACTTGCTTCCCCTCCCCCCTCAGTGTGTTCTGTGTGTGAGTGTGGTGAGTGTTTTTTTTTTTTATAGCGGGAAAATAATATTTTTTTCTGTCTACTTGTTTTCCCTCTTGTCTAAATGGCTGATAAGCTGGTGTTTAAAAGTTGCACTGAGTGTGGCCATAAGTTGTCCCCAGCAGATGGCCACACTCTGTGCGTGATGTGCTTGGGTGTGCCCCATCTCAGTACAGACTGCTCTATTTGCGTGGGTTTTAACCCATGCGCAATCAAGGACAGGAAGGCTAAGTTGGCCCTGAAGGGCCTTCTTCCCTCTTCCGAGGTGGTTGCCTCATCCTCTTCTTCAGTCACAGTGGCTGCTGTGGCTGCCTCTCCTTCTCTTGTCCTTGCTTCTCCTCCCTCCCAGGCTGGGACTCAACCTCCCATTTCAAAGCCTGTGGAAGCGGAGTGGAAAAGGGGCAGAGAGAAGGAAAGAGAGCCAAAATCCAGAACAGACAAATGTAAGAGGTCCCCCAGACCTCCTATCACCTGCTAAGAGTCATAGGATCAGTGACTCCCCTCGGCTCTGATCTCCGAGGTTTTCCCCGGAGGGAGACGCTCTGTACATCTAGGGTCTTGGTGCCCCGACTCGCAAGGTCGGGGTCTGTGGCCTGGTCGAGGTCCAGGCGGTCCTTATCGGAAGTCGACATGGATAAAGTGATGGAGGTTCATTCGTACTCTGATCCAGATGGGGGTCTTGCCAGCCCCCTCTCGCTTCCCTTTTTTACACCAATTTCTCCTTCTCCAATCCTTCCACCGGGTTCGGAGTACTCTGATCCCAGAATGGCTTTAGTCAGGGGCTTGGCGCCAACAGTACCTGCTTCCTTGACGCTGGCAGCTGCTTGGAGTGTGACGGATCCGACCAGCTCGGATCCAAGCCGCTCTTTGAGCTGGAGCTTGGTTTTTGGATCCGAGGGAGTGGAAATTTTTTTCATCGGCTCCACCGTTGTCGGGCCAGGTTCCCTTCCTTGGAGCTCCATCCACTTTAGGCCATTCTCTCGTACCCGGGGAGACCGGCTTCCTTATTGGTTCCATAGGAGGTTCATTCTCCCTCGGCATTCGACGTGGTAGAAAGGGTTCGCTCCGCTGGATCGCGACCCCAGACTATCCCCTCGAACTCCGCCCTGACCCCCTCGGTTCTTTCTACGAATCCCATAATTTTACCTGAGGGACAGCCCCTGCTCGAGGATGGTTCCCCCTGAGGAACAAGTGGCTTGCGAGTTCCCCCCTGACAGCCCCACCGGTGATGTGCCTTGCAAGCATACGTGTAAGAGGCGGCACTTGGACTCCCCCAAGTCCCTCACTGAGGATACGGATTTGGATGTTGGGGATGTTTCCCCCAGGTTACCTCCTGAGGATGTCTCCTTTGGAGACATCATGGAAATCCTTTGCCCTCCCCAAACCTTTTTCTGATGAGCCCGTGTTCCTGGAGGCTTTCGGCATGGGCCTATCTACTTCCTGGGTGTCCTCTTCCACAGATCCTTTGGTGGACCTCGTCACCTCGTGGGCCTGGAAGGAGACGGACACCATAGAACCAATTCCCAAAAGGCCTGACAAGATCTTGAGTCCACCTCTGGATAGGCCAGCATGGAACAAGTGCTCCCCCATACACGCTGTGGTGGTAGCAGTAGCCACAAAGAAGGAACTAGCCCAGGAGAGTTCCTCGGTTCATCCTCCTGACAGAGAGTCGCGGATGATGGACCGCTTAGGGAAGCGAGTTTACGCTTCAGCTACCTTTTCTATTAGGATGCTGAACTACCTGGCCCACGTCACGAGACTCCAACGTGACCTGGTCAAGGAGCTGGCGGAGTCTCCTCCTAAGTCTATGTCGCGGAGGACAGGGACTCGTTCTCCGTGAGGATGGCCACTTTGGAAGCAGTCTCCAACACGTCCATGCGACTCCTTTCACATGCTGCTGAAGGAGTGGCTAGAGCCAGCATGTCTGTGAGGCGCAATGCCTAGCTCAGACTATGTCAATTTTCGGAACCTTTCAAGGCGTCCTTTGCCACTGTCCCTTATGACGGCTCTACTCTCTTTGGTAAAACTGTCAAAGAGACTTTAGTCCAGAGTGAAAAGGACAGGAATCCGCTTCTCGAACCCTCAAAGATCCTTTTCCCGGAATCAGAGAGGGCAAAAGAAGATGTGGTTCTGGAAGTCACAGTATTCCTGAGATACTCAGGGCTTTTCTTCACCCAGAGGCAGAGGGAGACATAATGGACACCGGCCCAGAGGCAGAGGGGGTCTGAGGAATTTTGGGTCTCGAGAACCTTTCTCTGACAGGCCCGGACAGCAACCATGAGAGGTGGTCCCGACTGTTCTACTCTGGAGGCAGTTGGAGAACGATTGTCCTTGCACCTGGCCGCATGAGATTCCATAACATCAGACCGCTGGGTGCTTCAGATCATCTCCAGAGGATACTCTATCCCCTTTGTGGGTCCTCCCAATTCTCCCAAACACCTCCTGGATGTACCACTCATGCAAAGGGAGGCAGCAAAACAGGAAATTTCCAAGCTGCTAGGAACATGAGCGATTGAAACCGTCCCCCCAGATCAGTCCGGATCAGGCTTCTACTCCAGGTTCTTTTTGGTGCCAAAGAAAATGGGGGACTTAAGGCCCATTCCGGACCTATCTACCCTGAACTTGTCAGTTGCCAAAGAAAAATTCTGGATAGTCACACTACAGTCCGTCATGCCGTACCAGCAAGAGAGCAACTGGATGTGCTCATTAGACCTCCAGGATGCTTACTATCACATAAAGATGCACAGAAGCTCCAGGAGGTTTCTCCACTTCCAGCTAGGAGTCGATCATTACCAATTTCGAGCCCTACCCTGTGGTCTCACCACTGCCCCCAGGGTGTTCACCAAAGTGATGGCGGTAGTAGCGGCTCACCTTAGGCTTCAGGGGATTCAGGTCTATCCATACCTGGACGATTGGCTCCTCACTGCTCCCACCAGGCGTCTACTGTCTCAAACCAGGGATTATTTCTTATACCTTGCCCTGTATTTGGGGATCACAATCAGCGCACCCAAATCACTCCTAAATCCTGTCCAGGTGATAGTCTACATTGGGGCAAGAATAGATACATTACAGTGCAAAATCTTCCTGACCTCGGAGAGAGTACAAAACCTAAGCATGCTTGTCTGTCTACTCTACCATTCTCATCTTCCATCAGCGGAATCAGTGTTGAGGGCCTTGGATTCAATGGTGGCAACCAAAATGCTTCTCCAGTGTGCCCGGTTACATATTTCTACAGTCGACAGTAGCTGTACAATGGTCCCTGTTGGAACTTCCATTGTTGTATCCAATACAACTCAGTCGAGTCTGTCGGTCGTCCCTTATATGGTGGATGTGTTCTTCGGACATTTTGGAGGGACAACCCTTTGTTCCAGCCCCTGCCCAAGCCACAGTGACCATGGACACCTCCCAACTCGGGTGGGGGGCATTGTTCGGGCAAGACAGTCCAAGGCCTATGGTCCCCTGTAGAGACCAGCTTGCACATAAACATTCCAGAGATGAGGGTGGTCCTTTTAGCGTTGCAGGCCCTTCATGCCCTTCTTCCTCTGGGAACCATTGCAATTCAGTCAGACAACATGTCGGTGGTCTGGTATATCAACAGACATTGAGGGACCAGGTCTTACCCCCTTTGTTGCCAGGCCATGAGAGTGTGGGAATGGGTGATCTCCACCGGTCGTTTTCACATCGCAGCGCACATTCTGGGACGGTCCAACATTCTAGCGGACAGGTTAAGTCAGACTATTCTGATGCCTTATGAGTGGTCTCTGAATCTTTCAGTAGCGGAGCAGATCTTCCTGGAGTGTGGTCAACCTTGCTGCGATCTCTTCGCATCTCCTTCCAGCATGAAGTGCAGCAAGTTTTTCGCTCTGAATCACCTGCTGGGGGAGTCCCCCAGTGATGCTGTAGTCCATGCTTGGCCTCCCGATCTTCTGTATGCTTATCCTCCAGTACCTCTTATTCCGAGGTTTCTACAGAAAGCTCGTCGACTGGGGAACAAGGTGATCCTCATTGCCCATTTTGGCCTCGCCAGGTATGGTTTCCCTTCCTTTGGTCTCATCTTCTGGCTCCACCCTGGATCTTGGATCCCATTCAGGATCAGATTTCACACCTGTCAGGGGTTCCTCATCCGAACCTGGACAGTTTGAAGCTCACAGCTTGGCTGCTCCGGTTCCCCTGATTGCTAGGACTCCTGGATTATCCTCTTCAGTTAGGTCTATTCTGGTGGCTGCACACAAGTCTTCAGCCAGGAAGGTTTATCACAGTAAATGGAAACGTTTTTCCTTTTGGGTCTCTCAACGGAGTTTAGACCCCTTCACGGCTCCTATTTCTGCCATTCTTGATTTTTCTAGCTGATCTTTTTCAACACGAAACTAGCTCTTCTACTGTCCAATTGGCTGCCATTTCTCATTTTCATGTGGGTGAGAATTCTGCCTCTCTAGCCTCCAAGCCTTTATCAAAGGGACTTTTCTGTTACGCCCCCCTGTGAAGGATCCTGTTCCCCTATGGGACTTTACTATGGTTCTTCAAGCTCTGGTCGCTCCGCCTTTTGAACCCACTGCAACCACAGATCTAAAATTCTTATCATGGAAAACAGCATTTCTGGTAGCTATTATCTCTGCTAAAAGGGTTTCAGAACTGCAGGCCTTGTCCGTCAAAGTTCCTTATATGATTTTCCACAAAGATAGGGCTTCCCTTCGGACCAGTCCCTCTTTTCTTCCCAAGGTGGCATCGCCAGTTAATATCAATCAAACCATCAATTTACCATTTTTCTTTCCTAATTTTGTTAACAAAATGGAATACAAACTGCACTTGCTGGATGTTCATAGACAGTTACGATTCTATTTACATGTGACAAAAAAATTCTGTAAATCCAATCAACTGTTTGTATCTTTCTCTAAACCCTTTTTGGGTAAACCTTATCTCTAAGGTCACTATTGCTAGGTGGATTTCTTCATGCATCTTTCAGGTCTATAAGGACAGAGGCATGTCTCCTCCGGGTCAGTTGAAAGCTCATTCCACTAGGTCAATAGCTATGTCTGTAGCCTTTTGGTCTAGAGTCTCTTTGAATGATATTTGTGGCTTATCTCATACATTTATTTCTCATTACATATTGGATTTGACTTCCAGAAGGAGAGCATCTTTTGGTTCCGTGGTGCTTAGGAATATCCTTCCATGAGGGCCACCCAGAAGTTTAGTAGCTGGGGACTCTGTCCCACAGGTTGAAGACCAAATGAAGTAAACTACTTCAGATAAAGAGGTTATGTACTCACCATAATGTTTCATCTGAGTAGTTCTACTTCATTTGTCTTCAACCGTCCATCCCTCCTTCCCCCGACCTTGTCATGTGAACAGCCTGCGGGCTGCAGTTATAGGTCATTAAGTATTTTTCAGGTCGGGTTATCAGTATAAGGATCAGCAAACTCGATCTGGGGGTTGGAAGGTAGTGCAGGTGCATTATGGGTAAAGGGAGGAGCTTGGAGCTCAGAGCAGATGCTAGTGAGATTGCCAGCTCTGATCCGATATGAATCCAGTATCCCACAGGTTGAAAACAAATGAAGTAGAACTACTCAGATGGAACGTTATGGTGAGTACATAACTTCTTTTTTTGCAATATTTTATATGCTGTACTAATTTTCCTATTTTTACCAGCAGATTCTGTTCAACTGCAGATTCTACCAGGGCAGATCTTTCACTTACGATTCCCCTTTCCCTTTTTATTTGTCTATACTCTTATTCGTCCCAGATAGGGAAAACAGTTTCTGGCCTGCAGTCCAAATGTCTTGGCCTTTTCCCATTCTATTAGCTTTTCCAGTCTAGTTATTTGAACAAAATACATTAGCTCCAGTTTTCTTCATTAAATTCCAGACCCTTTTACCTATTCCCTGTACCTCCAGTTGATGTCAGCCCTATCAGCAAAAGCATCTTTCTCCATTCTCGTACTGGCTTAAATCTTAGAACATTTTCTGCTTCTTTATGAATATAATATCTGTATGGCTGTTATTCTCATTAAGGATCTACATCCAAAATCCCATTCTGTCCTTTGTTTCTTGGATTTATTGTATTTTATTTTATTTAACATTTGTTAACCGGGAAAGTCCGACTTGGAACAAAGGCAAATTTTCAGCGGAGGCCCAGGGAGAAAGGCTCCAGATGCGTGTCTTTGTAACGTGGGAGGAAACCGGAGCACCCGGAGGAAACCCACATGAACGCAGGGAGGACATGCAGACTCCACACAGAAGGTACCCCAGCCGAGAATCGAACCGGAGAACCTCTTGCTGTGAGTCAACAACGCTACCGCTGCACCACTGCGCCGGTTTCCTCCCTGCTTCATCATCCCTTTCCACTTTGAATTATAGCTTCCTGCTTGTGTTACTTCTTTGTAGCTGTAAAATATCCCTTCAAATCAGGTAATCCTAAACTGCCTTGTTATAATGTAAGAATCAATCTGTCCCACTTGACCCTTTCCCTCCCAGATAAATACCTTCAACATTTTATTAATTATTGTCCACAACTTTTCCTCTGGTCAATAAAAATGTCTGACCTGTTTATAAAACTAAAGAGGCTAAAAACATTTTCAGTGCTTGTATCTTGCTATTCATATCCATAAGCAAGAGCTTTAAGTTTCTCAGTTTTTGTATTAGCTTTTGTTTAGTCTCTTTAGCTGCCGTAACAGACTCCTTTTTAGAACATACTTCAGAATACTTTTTATCGTGTCCCCCATAAATATAGATGTTGCTGAACCAATTCATGTGTGAGTACTTAGTTTACAGCTGTAGCCTTTGTTTTATTTTCATTAATTTTCTGTCCCAAAAAGAGATTTGAAAAATATTCCACTACAATGAGATGTCCTTTTTCTGGTTTTATTAAGTACAAGAAATACTCCCTGCAAAATAGTTAACTTTTCTTGATTACCATAACCAGTTGTTATCCTTGAATTTCCGAGTCCCTTATTTTCTTTACCAGTGGCTCTAAAGATAAAGCAAATAAAGAAGAAAGGGGAGACTCTTGCCTGGTTCTTCTGTTTAGACATAATTTGTCAGAGAGAAACCCTCCCACTTAGATTTTTTGGTATTAGGTATTATTATTCTTGCATATTAGCGCAACCACATTTGCAAAGTGGCATAATTCCTTCTGTTTGTGCAGGAATATTTTTCTTAACCATAAAAGGGGGGTGTAAACAAATAGGTATTACTGTGTCACACTGGGCATGAGGCAGGAAGAGCAATAACAGTAAATTTTGTAGTCCTGAGTGCCGTTCTTCATTTGTTCTGTGAAGTGCACAGGTGTTGAACGTTCTCCCGCTTCACACAGATAGATAGTACTGTTACTTTGAACTTGTTTACTTCCAACAGCCACTTACACTAGTAACAGCAGGTGCTGTGAATGCTGAATGACTCACAGAAATATGTACCAATTTTAACAATTGCAGATGATGCTTTCGGCATGTAATGTCTTTAAACGGCTTGGAAATGGGCCACTTATGTTGTTGAGATTGTGCTGAGTTTCATCATTTGCAACATTAACGACCACTTACACTCATGTTTATCAGTCGAGAAATGAGGCTACCAGGGAAGAGGAATTTTGAGAAATGAGGCTACCAGGGAAGAGGAATTTTGAGAAATGAGGCTACCGGGGAAGAGGAATTTTGCCATTATTCCTCTTCCTGCATGAAAAAACAAGCCGACAGAATAGTAGTTAAGACTTTACACACACCCCCTCCTTAGGTTAACAGACAGCATTTCAGGAAACCATCAGAAGTTATGACAGGTTAGGAATGTGGTTGCGATAATACGTCGTAAGTACCATTTATTTTCTCTGATCCCTCATATAACTTCATAATTAAACGTACTGTATCAGAAAATTCAAATGCTTCCATTGCCCTACTCATAAAATCCCAGTTCATTCTGTCTGATGCTTTCTCTTCATCAGTACCCATCAACAACAGCATTTTTTCTTACTTTCTGCTTCTCTCTGGATTCTGTTAATTTTTCTAAATGTTTGCCTCCCCTCTATAAAACCACATTGATCCATATCAGTCAAGTTTGGCAATGCCTTTGCCATTCTTTTTCCTATTACAGACATAAACACTTTATAGTCCTGGTTTAAAAATGAAGTGGGTTTTGGCTATCTTTAGGTATTACACACAGCTTTCTTCTAAGGTGTTGATGCTTCTCTTCCTTTTAAAATATTGTTAAACAAAACCTTCCAGATCTTTATCCCATTCTTTTCTCCTAACTTCTACAGGAACACCATCTCTTCTTGAGACTTTACTGCAGATTGATTATATGTCACTATTTTTATCTCGTATCCTCATGACGTAACTGTCAATCATTTAACCTCCTCTACCTTTAACTTTGACATACTTAAGACTTCCATAAATACTTCATTTGTGCTCTTTCTTGATTTCTGCATTTCTTTGCTTTATTCATATTTTCATAAAAGTTTTGAAATGTCTTGAATACCTACCTCTACACTCTTGTTGCTTTCTTGTTATAGGGACCCTAAGTTTGGTAACAACTCCTTCTAGTTATTATGCTAAAAGGTTTTGTGCTCTGAGTTATCAAAAACAAGTTGCTTAATAAAAATCTTTCTAAACTCATGCATATTATCCAAATACTCCCTTATTTTCTCTTTACCACTGTGTAGTCTCTCCCCTTGTTCTGTGAGATTCCCCTTATTTTGAAGTGCTTTAACCTGTGTCAGCCAGTGAAAATAATTTCTGTTACTTCTTAACCATATATATTTTCGTTGATTTCTACTGTCTTTTTAAACTCCACTTTCATTTTGTCCCACTCACTAGCTGTAACTTCTGAAGACATTTCTATCTTTCCTAATAACTCTAAATTTCCATTACCCATTCCTTAAATTCCTCTCAGTTTAACAGGTAGGTGGAGAAGCACCAGTGTCTCATTTTTTATTTCATTACCCTCCGTATTTATCTCCGTTATTATTGGCGCATCATCTGAAATAGTTACTAGATGTATGTCAAAGCTTTCAATTAAATGCACATGTACCTGTGAAATATAATTTCTGTATGGTCTAGCCCAGCTTTTGTACGTACGGGAAAATACGTAAATTCGCTCCATATTCTTACTACTGAACTCGTGTCTTCCATACCAAATATTGTCATAACTTTTTTCAGGCATCTACTGTCTTTTGTTCTATATTTTCCATTCTAGACCCCCATACACAGCCTTACTGTTGCAAATCTAGTTCCAGTTCCTACATATAATAATATTCCCTGCCGAAAGCTAATTATTTCTCTCCAAAATTTCTTAAGCTCCATTTTAGTAGTTTTTGGTGGCCTATAGATACCTGCTGTTATAAATCTCCCTTGCCAGTAGTCCCTTACTGCTACTAATCTAGTATTGTTATCTTTTTATCCTCTTCTATCACTATTGGAGTTCCTCTAGTAATCAGTATAAGTGCTCCCTGTTCCTTTGTCCCTTATATTCTGTAATTTCTGTCTGAAATCCTTTCTTTATCAAATTCACATGCTTGCTTTTTTCCAAATATGTAAAGTGTCACATTTCTTAATATAGTTTGCGAGGCCGTTCATATTCCAAAATCATATGGAAAATGTAGCTATTATGATATGAAATTATTCACACCTATTATGTATGGAAACTTTTTTAAATGTCCATTTCCAGCTTTTGTGTTACATGAACCCACTAATGTTTGGCAGTTTTAACTCTTGTACATTTGTTTCTTATCATTACCATTTAAACCTTTGTCACATTTTACAAGAATTTATTTTCATGAAAACCCCCAAGCAAAGTAGCAAAATACCACCAGAACTTATTGGCTTAAAACAGTTGCACAAAATTATGTCCATCTTCAGATAATGAAATTTAACCTTCCTGATAGAAACAATTGTCCCAAATCAACAGCTGCACCCACAGGGATTATCTGACTTAAGGTTAGCCATGCTAAGACTCATGTTAGTCTTTGCTTATACTTAACACCAGTTGCTGTCTGTTCTTCCCTTTCTTTACCTCCCTCCCCCGTTGTGAAATACAGCTTGTATGTTTTTAGAAAACTAACATTTAGCCTTAAGAAAAGCGCACTGGCTATCTTTAAATAAAACTGTTAATATAGTCTGTTCCTTCCCGTTTTCCTGGTACTGCAGAAAATCTCAGGTTTTTCTCTGCATGCTCTGTTCTCTAACTCTACCATTTTTTGAAACAGCTGTTCTTGAACAGTCTCATGCTCAGCCAGTCTTTTCTTGATTCTGACCCCTGATTTTTGCAGTTTTAGTAGTTCATCTAAATAGCTGTTTAAAGTTTCTTCCATTTTTCCAGCCTGTTGCTCTTTGAATTTATATACTCCTTCAGTGCATCTATTTTAATCTGCTGTGAGCACATTTGATTTTTTTCCCCTCTGAATTACTGGAAGCCATCTCTTGTAGCAAAACTGGATCTCAAACTGCTTTTTGCTGAACATCTGCAGGATTCTTCCTAGTCAGTGTTTTCTCCCTGCCTTTTCTAGTTGATTTTCTTTCAGGGTCTCTAAATTTCTTCTTTGCTAGCATCCAGGCGGTGTACTTACTAGCCAGTAACTGAATTTTACTAAAACTGGCAGAGTTACTAGGCCACATGTCTCAGCTTCTTTCTTTACATTGGGAGAGCTGAAATTAAATTGTTGATCTGTGCAGCCACCTTGAAAGATGATAAAGTTACTTTTTGGTAAAAAATTGAGACTAAGGGCTAGGACACTTGACATTATGGAGGTTGTCATTACATTTTATTTTTTTTTTACCTCGGAACTTATATTTTTCTTGTCAGGCTGTTTCACCAACTATCCTAAGCTCATAGTAAAACAGAGTTACCAGAACCACAATATCAAAACTGTTAAAATCTTTAGAACCTTTGCTCGTAATCTTCATCAGGCACTTAACAGTGCAGCAGTATGAATATATACATACACACACACACACACAGAGATATATATATATATATATATATATATATATATATATATATATATATATATATATATATATATACACACATATATATATATATATATATATATAGAGAGAGAGAGAGAGATTTTGTATAATTAGGTATGTACTAAGCTAACTTAATTGTATGTATTAACTGTGAAGCTTTTCTTCCTGGCTCTCCACTGAGAAAGGGCACTGTCCCAGCTGGATCAACCCGGTCAACAAATGTCAAATATATATATATATATATATATATATATATATATATATATATATATATATATATATATATATATATATATATATATATATGTAATAGATAAAATTCAAATCACATGATACAATTATTTGATTATCTAAATTCATCACACTTATGCTTGCAATTCTCTAATCAGTGGTTTTAAAGTTGCGTTACCATTTAGTCCTGGTGGACCATGCACTCTCAGCCATAATAGCCACTTAAATTCCTCCTGGTCTCTTTGATGTCTTATATTACCACCTCTTAGAGATTCATGCACTGCGTGAAAAAATCATAAACCTGAAACTTGTAGTGTCATCAGTATTGGCGATATGTTTATAGAGTACTTTGGTAGCATTTGTTCTGTTTATATCAGAAAGACTATTTCCTTTTCTTTTTTTAAGTTTGCAATTAGTCATTCCCACATAGTATTCCTGACCTTCCTTGCATTTAGGCAAACAAACTATACTACATGTATTACAATTTCCATAGTTGTTACGTTTATAACCTCTCCCACTAACCGGGTGCTTAATAGTTTTTTCAGTTAAATATAAGCAGAGCAAAGAAGTACCTTTCTTAATATTATAAAATGGTGTAATTCTATATGGTTGTTCTTTATAACATAATTTGTTTTCTAAAATTTATGTTCCTTTTATATCCAAAGCAAGGTACATCATCTACTACATATGTTAGATCTGGTATGACTCTAATGATGAGACAATACTTGTGTATAATTTCCTTAACAGGACGTATATTTTTTATTATAAGTGAGCAATACATCTTTTCTTGTATGTCTGTGTTGTTCTGTTGGCCTGTGTTATATCTCACTGAGAATGTAAGTTTTGCACCACTATCATGACTATTGATAACTTCAGGTTTAATTCTGTTAACATCAAAATGATTATATCCTCTTGCTATGAATTCTTATTCTGTATTATCAATTTGTTGGATCATATTTTCATCTTTTATGTTAAGCTTAGCTAGACACAGCATTTGATTCTAAACAATGTTGTTAAAAGTAAGTGGGGGTACATACTCATTCTATGAAGAAATGTTTTTTGTTTAACCTTCTTATATAGTGTGGTATCTAAATTTCCTTGATTATCCCCAGTCAGTGTTATATCCAAAAAGTTGATCTGTTGAAGTAAGATTTCCTTTTTAGACCTAAGAAAGTTAGTAGTAGTATGTAGTCAATAAATGTTTCTAACATAATAGGTGTGTCATCCCAAATCCAAAAGAGATCAACAAATAGTCTATAGAAAATAACATTGCTGAAATAAGGATTAATCTCTTGCTTTAGTATATGATGTTTTTCCCAGATAAACATTACAATATTGGAGTATGTGTTAGCAGCCAGTATGCCCATTGCAATGCCACTATTGTTTATATATCTGTCCGTGCAACAGCTCACATAACATTAATATTCATTTTAGAATATTCCATTAATTCAAGCAAATACTGTAACATATTGTATTCCAATTTGATTAGGAATTACAGTAAAAAAAGTATCAATGTCAAGTGTAGCAAATAATTCTTCAAAGGTCTGTTTCTATACTAATCGTAGAGGTGATGTAAGAAATCAGTGGTGTCTTTCAGGATAGTACCAGTTTGTTCTAAGCCTATTTTTAACTGCATATCCAATACTTAGATATAGGCTCCGTAACCCACCCCCTTGCAGAAACTATTGGTCTGAGGAGTGGATTATCAAGAGATTTATGTATTTTAGTGATACCTTACATAATTGGTATCTTGGGATAGGCAGTATTTAAATATTTAAACAACTCAACATCAATCTGCCCATTAAGGCACATCTGTTGTAAGGAATGCGTAACTATCCTAAGCTCCACTACC
Organism: Protopterus annectens; assembly: GCF_019279795.1. Taxonomy (NCBI): domain Eukaryota; kingdom Metazoa; phylum Chordata; order Ceratodontiformes; family Protopteridae; genus Protopterus; species Protopterus annectens. Next base: position 159,270,131 of record NC_056725.1, on the reverse strand, counting down.
CACTTGCCAGACAGTGCTTTCCGTAGTTAGACAATCTGGCGACCTGGTGGAGATTCCCTTATTTCATGTATTGTGAGGAAAAGTGTTTCTTTTGTATCAAAAGATGGTGTTACAGTTTGGAGCTAGTGTGTTTGCTGGTTATCACTAAGAATTTTTACCTCAGAACTTGACTTTTCTGTCGGGAGATAAAGCCGACTCTTCAAGGATCTGCTAACCACGTGCCTTACCCCTTTTGTGGCAAACCGATGGTTATTGAGTCCCAATGGAGATTCCCTTCTTTCTAATTTTTTTTGTGAGGAGAAGTGTTCACTCTTCTGTCAAAATGTGTTAAGGAATGGAACAAGTCTGTTTGGTGGTAATCACTAAAATAAATGTAATTCACAACTTTTCTGTCAAGAAAGTAAGACTGACTTTTCAGAGCTCTGCCAACAGCTTCTCAGATGCATTGTTGCTAGGGCATATACACAAGTCCCACTAAACGCCGTTGTTCCCTCCCAGAACCACAAGAACAAAAAAGTTATTTGATGGCTTCTATCTTTACTTTGGCTTCTCCTCTGCCACTGATAGGCGACCCAACTCTGGCCATCTGGTGTCCCTCAGGCTGCTATTCAAGGAAACCATTAAGGGACCTGGAAGCTTTTACATCCTCTGTGGCTGTTCAGTTGCCGTTATCTAGTAAGGGGAGAGCTGTTCTTGTCTGTATCTGAGGAGGGACCAGGTGATGCTTCATTCCCGGGGAAGGAGCCATCCTTCAAGGTTCTTTTTTGTTGAGGGTGGGTTTCCCAGAAAAAGGAAACCTAAAGGTAGACATTTATCGTCCCTTAAGTCAGAGAACCCTTAACAAAGCCCACTCACCTTATTTAAAGCATTTCAGTCTTTACATGCACAGATTTCACCATATTTAAAAAGAAAAGGATTTTTCTTTGTCTCAAATACTGGTTCACAGTCTGAGGAACAGAATTTTAGATTTTAGTTTGTAGTTCACAAATTCCAGCTCCACAAAGTGGGAAATCTGTGAGGGAAGGCATTCTTCAGACTCCCCTTCTGAAGAGTTGTCTCTTTCTGATACTGTCACCGGAGTGAAAGACTTGTTTCAGTGGGAACAAAAAGAAATACAGGAATCTCAAAAAAATATATAATTTATTACAGGTGGATTTTCCTCAGCCTGCAGCAGTTTCTTGTATGTTGCCTTTCTTATGGGATGCTTTTTTTGAAGCCAGCAATTTGAATTTGACAGTCAACCATCAAATCCCAGAAAGTCTGATAAGCTACATAAGGAGCCCCAGTACTACAATTTCCTTTTTTTCTAACCCCAGGTCAGATCCTGCAGTAATTTCTGTATCAAAGTCAGGTTTAGCCAAGCAACATTTATGGTTGGTAGCCCTATTCCTTCTGACAAATTGGAAAAGCCTTTGATACATTTGAGAAGAAAGTTTATACTTTCACCTTAGTGTTCACTATGTCTTCATTTTCCTTCCTTTGACAGTGTGAGAAAGTTAATTGCAGACCTTCATTCCTTCCTACAAGGTATCAAGAGCAGCTGCAACTGTGTCAATACCAAAGCACCATAGAAGCTCCAAAACATACCGGTTTCGGCTCGGATTCAAACCTTGCCTTCTTCAGTGTATCAGTGTGCTTTGGTAGTTTATTATTAAACTACTATTTCAGCAGTTCACCAGTTGCTGGCGTTTTTCTTTGATATTCATTCATTCTATAGCCGTGCAACTCCCTACGTGCAGGAAACTTTATTGGAGGATCCTGTAAAGCTCCTACAAAGTCTAGGTCTTTTGTTTCCCCTGTGGCAATGAATACCTTCAGACATTTGTGTATTGAGAATCATTCTAAGTCTACTACTGGCTTTGGGATTCCCTTTCTCTTTTTCAAGGGATACATCTGCATCCATCCAGTCAAACATTTGTGTTCCTTCCTATCCTAGATCAGATGCTGTTTTAGGGGGTTCTAGAACCAGATCAACATCAGATCACATTATCAGTTCTCTTTCTTACCGTTTGGGCTAACTACCTCCCCATGGATATTTACAAAAGTGTCTGTCACCAGTAATTGCTTGCTACAAACTTAAAGGAGTACAGTTCTTTACATATTTACACACACACACACACACACACACACACACACACACACACACACACACACACACACACACACACACACACACATCTTCCACTTTCTGTTATTCCCTTCTGTTAGCAAATAGTATCCATAACTGATCAATACTGTGTGTTTGTTAATTTAAACTATGACCACAGTAGCCTACTAATACAAGGTTATCCTGTTTTTCCACCTGAGAAATTAAGAAAAGACTTAGTTTCAGAGCAGTCCTTGGTCAATTGTGATTGTTTCTTAACACATACTTGTCTTGCTTTGGCTCATTAGCAGCAGTACAAAGAACTGCCTGCTCACACCCTTGTTCTCCCCTCCCCTTCCCTGTTTATTATCTTAAGACAATCCCAGAGTTAATAAATATTACCTGTGGCAGGCACCATTTGTAAAACTACAATCCACTCTGCTACAGGCCCCATGAAGGCTCAGTGTCTCTCCAGTAAGTGTTTACAACTGTAAATGCCTATTTATGTTGAATTGTATTAGACATTTTACAACTGTATATGTTTATGTTGAATTGTGTTAGACATCTAATATGTTTTATGCTTTATTATTGATGTTACTATGGCATGCTAGCATTTTGTATGCACCAAGTTGTTTCTAGTATAATAGTATGTATGGTCCATTTGCATAGCTGCACCTTGTTCACTAATGTTATTCATGTAATTGTGTTGTGTATGACTAGTGTGTAGACAGCTCATACTTGTGTCTAAATTATTTCTATAAGTTTGTGCTATTACTGGTGGATAGAATCACATTAGAGAACCACGACAGATTGCTGCTCGCTTTATTTTTATCTGTAACTGCATAACTGTCTGGGTTTTTGTTTTCTAATGTTCTTCCAATTGGCTCAGTATCTGCATACACTAAGTAGTGGTTCAGGACATTGTCCTGCATGTGGTAGCTATTTGCTCAGTGTGTTTTTTATAATCTTTATAATATATATTTACCATCTCAAAGTGCTTACTCCTCTCTGTACTCTTCTTTTCTAGACCTAACACCACTCTTACGTATTCAACTGCGGTACCACCTTTAACATTCTTATAAGAAAAGCGCAGTCCGGGTCTGAACTGTCTGCAAACAGCTACAGTTAACTTTGAGTATGTGTCTACCTGTTTGAGCCAATCTTCATTTTCTCCTGGAGAGCACTCTGCTTTGGCTGTAAGCAGCCCCCCCCACCACACACACACACACACACACACACACACACACACACACACATACATCTTCCACTTTCTCTTATTCCCTTCTGTTAGCAAATAGTATCCATAACTGATCAATACTGTGTGTTTGTTAATTAAAACTATGACCACAGTAGCCTACTAATACAAGGTTATCCTGTTTTTCCACCTGAGAAATTAAGAAAAGACTTACAGTTTCAGAGCAGTCCTTGGTCAATTGTGATTGTTTCTTAACACATACTTGTCTTTGCTTTGTGATTGTTTCCAGCCCCTCATACAAGAACCTAACAGGGTCTCTACCCGCTTCGCTCCCCACCCTGCCCCCTATTACCTCCCGCCCCCACTGGTCCCACCTTTATTGCACTCAAACCCCTCCCATCTTCCCAATAGCCAACCACAGCGCTAACCCAACACTACCTCTTCCATATTCTCTCTACTATCACACCTCCTCAACTAACATGTACAAGCATACCTTTCCTTTGCTCACTGCATGCGCTCTCCTTGCATATCTTACATCCTACCAAAGCTTCATCATTCCCCCACTCAACCACTACCACTGTACTACTACTCACACCACCACTCATGTCTCACCCATACTCAGCTCCCCTCCCACCAGCTCAAGAACCATCCCTATGCACCCCCCACATATTCTACCAACTATATTACTCCAACGTAAAGCATCCCTACAACTTAACATAGTAACCCTCCCACCATACCTATTACCCACAGAGCACAATCATAAAGTTTCCCTTATAAACAAACACATTCAAAAACTGAGAAAACTAATAATCTCATGCATATCAAAACTAGCCCTAAGTGGAGACATCCACCCCAACCCTGGCCCTACCATCTCCAACCCCAATCCTCATAATCAGACTAGAAACCACAACTTCTCCCATATTACAGCCAATAGAAAGCCAAGTGACTTCCTTCTATTAAGCCTAAATATTAGAAGTATATCCAACAAAGTCCATGAACTCCATGCCACCATAGACTTGTACTCCCCAGATATAGTCATCCTGACAGAAACCTGGCTAAAACCTCACATTACCAGTGAGCAAATACTCCCTACAGGTTACGGCATACTAAGAGTAGACCGGCTAAACAAAAAAGGAGGTGGTGTAGCTATAATATTTAAACAGCATCTAAACATCCAGATCTTAAAATCATCAGCTCCGCAAATAGGCAATGAAGAAATAATATATACCAACCTCAAAATTAACCAAAACAAAACCATCAACATAATTGGATGCTACTTCCCACCTGGCCAAAACATCCCTCCACTAGAAAACCTCCTCAGCTGGTCTGCCCACCATCTCACCCAAGAAATTATCATCTTAGGTGATTTCAATATTGACTGGCAATCCTGTTCTGGCAACAATCCAACCCATCATGTACACCTTCATGGCTTCACCCAACACTCATCCAATACACAGATGACTCGACCATCATCTGCTCAGCCCAGTCCCTACCCAAACTGCAAAAAGTCACACAGGAAGCCTTTTCCTCTGTTGAAACATGGTTATCCGATGCCCAATTAATACTCAACCCAAACAAAACTAAACTACTCATCTTCCAACCCACCAAACATACTCAAAACAGCTCTCACTTTAACATCACAGCAAAAGACAACACCACTATATACCCAACTGAACACACCAAATTGCTAGGAGTGGAAATAGACAATAAACTAAAATTTGACATTCATATATCCATGACCATAAAAGTCCACAAAAAACTAGGAGCGTTATACAGAAATAAACAATTTCTCACCAAAGCAGCAAAGATTTCAGTAGCAAATTCCCACCTTATCTCCACCCTACTTTATGCCTCTCCAGTATATACCAACCTAAGGCAATGTGATCTAAACAAGCTAGAGACCTGCTACAACAAAATCGCCAAATTCGCCACAGGGGCAACCTACCATAGTCACCACTGTCTCTCACTTGCTGAACTGGGCTGGCTTGAACTCCATCACCTCCTTCAGTGGTATCAACTCTCACTCGCCCACAAACTAGTAAACCATCCACTAAATGTCCCATCCCTCCAGAATCTACTCCAACCCTATCGCACCACCAAACCACTAAGATCCAGCAACAAAAATCACTTGCAGATCACTAAAGCCAATAACTCTGCTGGTGAAGCACTATTCTCTTGCGCCATAGCCAAATTATGGAACTCACTTCCACCCACAATTACCTCCGTACCATCATGCACCAACTTCAAAACTTTATTAAAAGCGCACCTAAAAACATGCTGTCTATGCCCTTGCAACTTCCACTCTAATATCATCCACCCCATCCAACTACTACCTTTCTTTCCACTCCACTAACTACCTTGATTATAGCAAGCTCAGATGCTCATAAGCCTAGTACTTATTATACAGCAGGAACTTCTCATTGTTACATTTGTTAATGCCTGTTATGTACTTCACAGATAAAGATTCTAGTTGTCTACTGATGTACTATGTTCTTCATCTGTAAATATGTTGTAAGTAATTTCTATGTTAAATTGTTAATCACTATGTAATCCAATGTAACTACTCTCTGTTTATTTTACTGTGGAGCTTTTCTCCCCGGGCCTCCGCTGAAATGGACCCACGTCCAGTCGGACACTCCCGGTCAACAAATTTAAATAAATAAATAAAATAAACAAACAAACAAATAAATAAATAAAATATTTGGGTGAATGTCATTTACTTGCAGACTCTTTCCAATTGTCAAGACTCTCTTGGGACAATGTCTTGGTTTCAACTGAACTTGCAGAAATATTCACATCATGTTTCAAAGAATAATTTTTTTGGGAGGTCTTCTGGATACTTCCTTGTAGCCTCTCTTCCTCAGGAGAAAGTAGAACTGCCCAGAGAAAACTCTCTGATCTTTTCCAACCAGTCCATGATATCCACCAAGGAATTTCTCAGGATTCTGGGTATCATGGCTTATGTGGTTATGTGGTTATCATGATTCCCTTGACCAGACATCCCATGAAAAATTCAGTGGTACCTTGGATGAGGTTTGTCTCAACATTATCACCTTTTATATTTTCAGATCCCTGCACTAGAATTTCTAAGAAGGGAGTTAATGCAGTGGGTAAAACAGTTATCTCTCAATCCTGGTCTCACCTTTTCCCATCTAACTCCTCCTCAGTTTGTCGTAACTGATTCCTCAGACTTTGCTTGGGAGGATGTATCCAATATGGTGAAAGTGGAAGGTCTGTGGGACAAACTGGATAGACGAAAACACAAATGTCAGAAATGTTGGCAGTAATCAATGCTCTGAAGGCTTTAACTCATTCACTCCGGAGCAGCTCAGAAAAAGTTGCCTGCTTAATTCCACCATAGGAACAACAGTGCAGCCTGAGCTCATTTTCAGAAAATCCATTTGTAATACCATACAGAAAACAAATGTTCATAACTCTTTAACTGTAAGAGCTAGATTAAAAATGTAAACGTGAAAGTTGTTCAGCAGACTCTGACCTTTCCAAGAGTGTAAATGCTGATAGTGCATATCAAAGTCATTATTAAATATCTGGCAAGGAATGTTGATATTGTTTATATTTTTTACCTTTTTGGAAAAGCAAAGCACAATATATTGGTCAATGTACCATGCAGACCCATGCAATTTGAATTTAATTTGTTAGTATGAATGTTAACTTTAAAATGATACCTTAACCATTACTGTGTGATGCTCCTTTCTTGAGATATTCACAGAAATATGATTAATATATTATTTCTCATAATTGATAAATAAACAAAGCCTAATATCTCATCACCTGTAACAGACAGAGCCTACATATCAGTGTAGAAGTTGTGCATCTGAATGTCAGCTTCAAAATTATGCATCGTTTGTGTGATCACCATGCTCCCTTGCAAAGATATGGGCATAATAATGAGAAGTATTGGAAATGTATAATTTTTATAATCCTACAAGACCAAACAGACTGTGATATCTGTACATGTGTACAGTGCACAGACACAGTTCTTTTACGATGTTATAAGGAGTAACACTGTCTTCAAAATGAGGTATTACTTGGCACATTGACATGCTCCCTTGCAAAGTTATTTACCAAAATATGAAAAAAATTCATAATTTCCATAACCTAAGTCTGAAACGAACTTTGATATCTGCACATGTCTACAACATACAGGCACAATTATTTTACCATGTTGGAACCAGCAATATTGTCTTCAAAATGAGGTATTACTTGGCACATTCAAATGCTCCCTTGCAAAGTTATTTACCAAAAATATGAAAATAATTCATAATTTCCATAACTTGTCTGAAACAAACTTTGATATCTGCACATGAGTACAACATACAAGCACCATTCTTTTACCATGTTGTAACTATCAATACTCTCTTCAAAATGGGGTATTACTTAGCACATTCAGATGCTCCCTTGCAAAGTTATTTACCAAAATATGAAAAAAAATCATAATTTCCATAACCTAACTCTGAAACAAACGTTGATATCTGCATATGTGTACAACATACAGGCACCATTCTTTTACCATGTTGGAACTATCAATATTGTTTTCAAAATGTACTTAGCACATTCAGGTGCTCCTCTGGAAAGTTATGAGCAAAAATATGAAAATAAAATCATAATTGCCATAACCGGAGTCCTAAAAATACTGATATCTGTACATATGTAGACACATATGATTGTAAATATACACATTTTTGGTGTAGCCAACATACTGCTGAATAGGTACATGTAAACAGAAAAAGCAAGGTAAGGCCACCACTCCACTAATGAACCCAGGCATGCATGGGACTTCAGTAGCAGGCAAGGCCATCTGATCTGTCTGATAGCTGTGCTAGCTACCCACTCAGACAGCTGATACCACTGCAGTCTCATGACCTCCTTCAGTGTCAGCAGTCTGCCTTACCTAAGCCTTTTCTCTTTACATGCGCCCATTCAGCAGTGGCCCCAAGGGATCAAATTCTGTATTACTAAGCCCTTCCTGTCATCTAAACTCTACACATAACTGATAAAAGCTTAAGCTGTACCAGTTTTCAGTTTCGAAGGTATGCCTGGCAGCCCAGTGAATGCTGGAATGGCATTCCCACACTCTCACTTGTCATTTTCCTGGTGGACAAACCTGCACAGGAAATAAAATAAAAACAGATTACTGATGTTTGACAGATGATTTGGAAGACTACCTATATATGTATATCATATGCATTACCTGGTTAGCCCATCCACATCTTCCATCCTATCCACTGGGGCAGTATTCTTTGTATCAGGTACATAACTGGTGATGATCATGATATAGAGGTACATACCTACTACCCGTAAAACCACCAATTACACACGACTGCGAACATCAGAAGATACAGTCTTACCTTACCTTAGCTGAAATACTGCATGGGTGGACACTGACAAGGGGGCACAGAAAGGGCACATGTAAAGAGAAAAAGCCGGATAAGGACCACCACTCCACTAATGAACCCAGGGCAAGCATGGGACTTCAGTAGCACTTGAGGGCATCTGATGTGTCCGATACCTGTGCTGGCTACCTGCTTACACTGCTGATACCATTGCTCTCTCATGACCTCCTTTAGTGTCAGCAGTCTTGCCTTACCTCTACCTTTTCTCTTTACATGTGTCCATTCAGGAATGGACCTAAGGGATCAAGTTCTGTGTTACTATGCCCTTCCTGTCATCTAAACTCTACAAATGCCTGATACAAGCAGAATAAAAAAAGAAGTATTACAAGATGGTTACTGACATATTAGATTGTACGTGCTAGCACTCTCCTGAAACAGTTGTTGTTTCTCAGCATCTTCGCCAGCTCCTTACCACAGTTATTTGCCAAACTCAGAAAAATATATTTTACATAACACATTTCACAATAGACTTTTACTTACCATATTGGTCCTACTTGGTCATGGGTGTTTTCAATTCTTCTCACAAGCTGCATATTAGCAATCCTGCATAGCTCTCCTCATGCCATTGTGGAGGTCAGTCAAGAACAACGCAATGCCCTTCTCAGTTAGGTGAACGCCATCCCGTCTGAACAGGTGAAAATCTTTTGCGGTGATGCTGTCATGACCGATTGCAGATCCTCCGACCCTGTGCATCAAGCCATGCATAAACCCATTCTGTAAATGTCTGGCCTTGCACACTGCCCGTTGACTGTTTGCTGTTTTCCATATCTGTCCAGGAATTATGTTAGACCCCACAAAATGACAATGTGGCCACCACAACTGCAGGTGTTCAAAAAATTGCTCTGATTAGAAACTGTAGCCTTTCGAGTGGGTGACTGATGACACCATTCCCTCCAATGTGCAACACAAGAATATCAGGTTCAGGGTAGATGGAACACTTCTCATCCACCAACTGCAGTACTCCGTTCCAATGCATACCTCTTCTTGCAATCCAGTATACCTTCACACTAGATGTGGGGGAAGCTCAAGTTGTAGTGGTTTTCACTTATGGAGGCATTGCTGGCAGCCTAGCGAATGCAAGAATGTAGGAATGGCCACATACCCACACTCTCACTTGTAAGATATATATTGATATCCTTCATACATTCTATGACAAATCCTGTTATTCTAGTAACTTTCTAAGTTAAAAAGAACAAAATTAAAATCTATCCCTGTCATAACTCGCAAGTGTCCTGATTTTCACAGGATGTCTAAATTTTGCCTCAAATATTTGTTACAGTTCTTGAAATTGTACAAATGAAAAAAGAAACTGGTGTGTGTAGGGGGTTGGGGGGATTGCAATGACTTCAAGTGGAGGAAAACCCAAATCTGGCTTGTGCATTCATCAATGTGATAATGACTTCTACTTATGTGAATAACAGTGACAGATGCTGTGACAGATGCTGAGAGTTTTGTTTGAAAAGTGATAATGACTCAGTGCTATATTGTAACTGCACTTATTCCTAATGTGATAATGACTTGCCTTTCATTACTGCAAAGTTATGCATGGTCAGACACAGGTGATAATTGCTGCACATAACCTGTTGAGTAGGCATTCATTATATTACATTGTGCAGCTGTTATGTAATACAGACTCATTATCATCAGTAAGGAGACCTGAGTAATTCAGTAAAATAGTGTGACACTTGGATATTACTGAGCCCTTCCTCCCACCTAAATTCCACAAATGGCTGACAAAGCCAACAAAAAAGCACAAAACGTATGGTAGCTCCATGCCTGAAATAGTCAGCTAGTAAGTTCAGAGACATCTGTAAGAAATTCATTCTGGGGAATTTAGCTAGAATTAGTGATATAACTATGTAATGGAACATATGCTATGTCAAATACCAGAAAGAAGTAACACAATATTTTGCAGGTCAAAGTCCTACAGAAATGGGTAGCAGAACCCAGTAATGGCAGGAAATAAAGGAAGTAATACTCCAATCATGTCTCCTTTGTATACTGTACCTTACACCAGCTAATATACAGACAGGGAGTAAAGGTGGAGGTGTCTGAATTAATATTAAAAAAACTATATCTCATGCCTGGTCAAACAGGACAATGAACTTGAGCTTCTCCATCTTCAAATGACCATCAGCAAAATACCATACCACTTCCTTGCAAAGCTATAGGTCCCCCTCTATGAATTAGGAAACCCATGGAAACACTGTAGGTATATAAAAAAGTATTGTTAGCCAAGAAAAAATAAATGTCAGCTGAACAGTTTTGTCAAACCACACAAGAGATTTAACAGCAATGTATCCAGTTTTGTTCCTCACAAAGATGTATAGGAACTACATGGATGGGCAATAAAAACTGATAGCAAAATTGATTTCTTGAAAATGTAATAGATGGAAGTATTTACTGCAAAAGAGGAGGCAGGAAAAAAGATCTAATGATTTGTCCGTCTGAAGCAGTGATTTTTGCAAATGGACCAATTGGACCAAACACAGCTACTTATTTATTTCTATTTATTGGGAAGGGCTGAACTTAATGCCCACTGTGACCTGACTTTTAACCAACATGTTTACTGTTGTAAGAATGTGCAATCCTTCTCCACTGCACATCTTATAAACAAAGTGATTGTGACTATATCTACAGATGTCATTGTTCCCCTTTACTCAGCTCTCATCAGGCCAGTTATTGAGTGGAATGCCCTCTTTGGTATGTATATGTCCTGACACATACAAAAACGGAAAAGCCTACAGTGGTACCGTACTTAAAGGATAGAAGGCCTAAACAATGTCACACATGGAGTGCCTCAAAGCCCGTCACTATACTCCGTATCCTACACACTGCTAACAGGTGACCTGTGTGTGGCATACAAGGCATCCTCCAACCCAATATTGATGAACCTACTTGCATCAGCAAGTGAAATGGCACTAGAGATACTTGGTCCAGGGTTCTAAACCTCATCTGCAACAACAGAACAGTTTGAAGGGACGGGTATATCTCGCAGAGGATACCACTTCTCTGTAAAGGACTCACTAGCCACGTAAAACAAAGCTCATCCCTCACCCTATTCAAGAACTTGGATCTATGGATGGGTAACATAAAATCTGCTGCAGACTTCCTCCTGGACTATTACTGGATTGAGGCAGCTCTTAAATACTCAAATTATCTGTGGTGTGATTCCAATTAATTCTATATTACCCCTAATGCTAATATCAACCAGAGGATGGATAATGCCATTCTAATCCCTAATGGTATAGGTTAATTCAAGCACCAAAAAGGAAATTGGCAAGACTTAAAATGGGCTACAAAGGCAGCTAGCCTAGTACTTACCTATGAACCCAAATAATACAATGCACAAATAAGTAGCTTAGCAGCAGAGCAATGCACTAGCTATAAAAACAATATAACTCAGTGTCAAAAACCTCAAGTAAAGGCATTACAACAGTTATGGCAAAAAGAGGTCAAACTCATTTATAGAAGTACACAAAGACTTGCCAATAAAGAAGAGACTGCCACCTGTTCATCATAAGTTAGTCCTTCCAGTCACATTACATGTATTCTAAGTTAAACCCAAGTTAAATCAAGTACACATTTTAAAGCAATCATCAAAATGAAGCATTCAACCAATTGACCTCTACAATAAAATGATGAAGTATGCACAAGCACCAGAATGAAATGGTTCCCAAAACAACGGTTCAGTAACCGTTCCTTGAATGTACATGCACCAAAACGAAGCATTCACCCAAGTGAGCCCTACAATAAAATGCTGCAGTATGCACAAGCACCAGAATGAAATAGTCTTATCGTATTTACCTGGGCTACACCTGCAAGTGATCCATTGAGTTCAGTGCACTAGCCCAGTAAACAAAGTAAATTAATAAATACAATGGCCAAATGGATTGTCCAATTATACAAAAGCTTTTCCCTGGCACACTAATGAATTATTTTCCCCAGTAACCCCTTCAGTAGTTTGTGTTGTGTATTCACAAGCACCAAAATGACACAATAAATTATTTTGCCCAGCGGTCACTTCAGCAGTCTGACCATGTATGCAGAAGCACTCTCCTCATTAGTATGTCCAGGTATACACATGCACCAAAATGAAACATTCACCTAATTGACCCCTTCAGTATAAGGTTGAGGTATGCATAATCACCAAAATGAAACATTTACCCAAACGACCTTTTAGTAACATTTCCTAGTATGTGCAGTTACCAAAATGAAACCTTCACCCAAGCGACTACTTCAGTAATGGTAAAACAAATACACACATATATTGCAAAAGGCATGAGAATGGTAAAAAAAGCAAATACAAACACTGGACCGACAAATCACAGAACCAAGTCCATTGAACGGAAATCAAATGCAGTTCATGCAAACGGTTATTTGGCATGATTACGGACACCCAGTTCTTCTTGGTGTGCATCCTGCTACTGTCTTATATGTTCAAGAAGGCACATGAACAAGGTAGTTGTGACACTATAAAATTACCCATTATTCAGGTGTTTTAAATAACGTTAAAAACACATAAAATTTGCAGTTATTCAGGCATAATGGGAAAGGTGGAACAGCATGTTTACATGTGTTGAAGCAGTATAACGGGAAAGGTGAAACAATCACTGTCATTCAGATGTGCGATGACCTGCCAATCAATATGGACATGCCCTAACCTGCGCAGTACCGCTCACGAGGTACTACACTGTTAGATAACCTTTTTTTTTTTAATGAAATAATGTGATTGATGCTGTGATTGATTCCGCATTATTTATCATGGTTTAAAAAACATTCTTAACACTGAACATGTTGCAGACCCTTTCACAGGGGAATGTTTCACTTAACACTTGGTTCTGTGCTTGTGAAGTTAAAACCAATATACTATGCTCAAGCACAGTAATTTTCAACTTCTAGCCACTCTCACAGCTACACATACTTTCAAGATTATTGGGAAAAAATAAGACCTATCCTTATCATCCATTTATACTTCCGCATCCATTTGTGAAATGTCTCACTAGTATACAGGTACATTTTACTTAATGTTATTTTCCTATCTTTTATTTGCCACCTTTTCATACCTCATCCAGCGTATTCTTTCCTTCTCCCAAAAAGCTTTACCTTTTCATAGTTGTTCTACTTCTCAGTACTGTCTCACATTGACCTGAAGGAGTCTTATAACTGATCATTATGAAATCAACCCCCCCCCCCAAAAAAAAATAATGAACTTGCGTCACATAACAAGTATCCTGGGCATTAAATCCAATAATACTAAACGTTCACAGGAGCAGGGGTACAAATATTGGAATGCAGCATTCTAATCACCAAATCTTCAAGCAACAGTCTCCGAAACCGTTCCAAAATGAGAACACATTCTCTCTAATAACCAGTTACTAAAGTTGAGTAAGACAATGGAATCCCAGTGAATGCTTTAATAGAATAAACTATTTAACAAGGAAAATGCAGCCAGATTTATTTTCCAAAGTCAATCTGCCTTAAAGGCACATCACATTTGATACTAAACGCATGCACACAGTACACAAATAGAGTACATATTTCCTAGGGATTACTTAGCATAGTCTTAGTAAGACATAACTTCAGTCAAAAGTATGCTCAGAACTTTATAATTAAATATACCCAATGCTAAATCATGGGAAACTTTTGCAGTGATTCATCTCAGCAGTTTTACAAAATAAATAACCATACAATGCAATGCCACAGTAAAACATCAGTTTAAAGCATTTTAATATTTTTTTATAAAATCTGAACAAGGACCAGTTCAAGTAATCATCCATTATTAGAAGTATCCCAGAATAACCATTTTGGCAAGTTAACTCCTTTTATAGAAGTGATGCAAAGCATATTTTAAGATATCCAACTGTACCGACACGTACTGCAAAGGAAAATCGTTACACTTTAAATTGCCTGAAGCTGCAAGGACAAAGAAAGAGAGAATACAAAACTATTGCATCTCAACTTCACACAAATGGTGATAACCAAAATCAGAGTCAGGAAGTTAGTGTTCAGTGGGAATGTGCAGTAGGTAGTTAAAATGATGACTTGGTGCCCTCTAAAAGTAAGATTGAGGAGAGAAAAAAAATTCATGTGCAAAGTTGAAAAGTAAATAAACTAGACCTGCTCTTGCGCTTTTATTTTGTAATTCTTCCAATCCAGTGTTACAACATTCAATTCTTTACAGGCGCACAGCCACAACTGTATGAATGAAAACCGGAACCGCAATCCTTATTGAATACCGGCAGTATATTGCCGATATTACGGCTCTGAAACACTTATGGAAGTAATATCAATTCGTGAAAAGGCTAAGGCTTTCCAGATTTTAATAAATAGCTATGTAACAACTTTTCACTTTCACCAGGAAGAAACAAGTTAAACAAATTTAAGTTGCAGACAGGCTCTACAAAACTAGAATCATTCCTCTGTTAATGTAAAGAAGTATGGTCACCTTGTAATAACTCTTACTCAAAAAAACGCAATGATAAAAGCTGGTAAACATAGCACTTGGTTTATTCTCTCATAATCATGAGGCTGAAGCTATTATACAACAACAGGCAGTCAGGTGTCACGGAAAAATCTCTGAACAAAACAGAAGGGCAGATAAACCAATCCACACACTTTATGCACCTTTTGGTGAAAATTATTACAAGCGAAAGCCTACCAGTCAGACATTTCCTGCAACATGCATTGTGCTGCATAAGGAAATCCATGAGGGCTGCTGTGTTTACACACACGAAAAAAAAAGTGCAGCTGCTTTCTCCCGCAAACATAGACAAACGGTCTAAGATGCAATACTACATTCTAATACAGAATCTTCTTATTGTGTTCTGATCTCTGCTTACACTTTCTAATAACCCCTTGACCCTAAGCAGATGCAACTAATACTGCTAGAGAGCTCTTCCCTGAAACTGCTCACTATGGCTCGTAGGTGAAGTGGGGGCTCCTAGGTGGTTGGTACCTATACAAATGACAGTAGAGCATGCAGAAGCAGCACATCTCTGCTGAGACCATCTTCCGGGGAAAATTAGGTTGGGGGTGGAGGTGTTACGCAAGTGGTGGCTTGGATTGCAAGAATCCGATTGGCTGCCACCACTTGCCTGATCAATAACTTCCTAAGCAGATTTTCTACAAAACTTTAATGTGACCATAATGTAAAAACACGCTTAATCATAACTACATAAGGTAAATTACAAGTTTAGTTATGATTTTAGCATGTTTTACATTAAGCTGAGCTACAACTATACACTACAGTTTCTTGCGCTTGTGGAAGGCACTCAGAGGTAACAGCTTGCAATTCATATCTTCTCATGGCACGCTCGGTGTTAAGCACAGAGGCACCATGAGAAGGTACTCGGGGTTAATGAGTTAAACCTTGTCTGGTCCTCTGCAAGCTGTCTCATGCAACACAGTGATGTGGTATATAAACAAACAAGGGATCCCAGATCTTATACCCTTTGTAGATTTGATTTGATTGCCTGGGAGATGGCATTTCAGCTTATTTTGACTCTTCAGGCTAATTACATTCTGTCAGAGCAGAACACTGTAGCAGACATGCTGAGGGGTTTTACATATTTGTTCAACAAGAAAGCAAGCATCTCCTCCTTGGGATCTTACTATGAGCTTGAAAAGATAACATTTTTTTCCATTAAAAAACAGCTCATCAGCTGAATTGAGGTTCTTAACTTGGAAGACTGTATTACTCGTTACCCTGACTTTTGCAATAAGGATAACTTGAGTTGCAAGCTCTTACGGTGAGCCAACCCTAATTTCATTTTCCACAAAGACTGGGTTTCCTTGAGAGCAAATCATTCTTTGTGCCTAGACTGGTCTCAGAGTTTATCTTGAGCCAATCTATTAATCTCACTTTATTCATTCTTGAATCTAAAAACAAATGAGAAAGAGTATTATGCCCTCTGGATATCTTCAGGTAGCTTAGATACTTCTTGACAATAATGAATCCTGTAGGAAGGCTGACCAGCTGTTCGTTTCCTATGAAGGTAAGAAGAAAGGACAACTAGTGTCAAAAGTAGATGGTTAATAAATGCTTATCTTATAATATTTTTTTTGCTGTTCTCACCATTAGTCACTCTCAAGCAGGGTCAGACTTGCCTTTATCAGGGCGTTGTCTTTGTCTATGGCATTCTGGAAAGGAGTGGACTCCAGTAATATTCTAGAGGCAATAACTTGGCCCTCTGTTCATACTTTTACAGAACTTTACAAATTGGATTCTTTTTCCAGATTTAGACCAAGCCTCGCTAGGACTGTTCTCCAGGAGTTTTGGGATTCTTGAATTTCATCCTCTTCCCTAGATAATCCTAAGGTATGGTAATCTACTACTTCAGTTAGGGTACTGCAACATTGATCTAATGTTGAAAATTGTACAGTTGTGTAAGTAAACTTACCTTAACTGTAAATATTCTTATAGATCAATGTTTCATAATTTCATAGTTTCATAGTAGTGTACTAGGCTATCTGCCCTGGGGCATTTACAAGCCTAGCCAACAATGATGTGGCTTACGCCACCCCGTATTATATAGTTGCGCCTCTCTAGTACCCCATTATTTAGTAAACTATACCTCTGTCTAGTAGTGACACTGAGGTGACTCCCGGGGTAAACTTACGATCTCCCATCCATGCATCGAGATTTTTCTTGAACAGTGCCAATGAAGGGCTCTGTCTCACATGAACTGGGATTTTGTTCCAGAGTACGGGTAACCTCTGTGTTATGAATCTATCCCTCCAGCATGTTTTATTCATATTTGTGCAGAGGTTGAAATCTTTAGCTCGCGTGGTTCTGGTGGATCTGGATTTTTTGAGATGGAGCATGTCCATCAGTTCTTGGTTGGACATGGCCCTATATGTTAGGCACAAATCACCTCTGAGCAGGCGGTATGCTACTGAATAGAGCTGGAGTTTCTTTAATCTAGCTGGATAAGGCACATGTTTGAGACCCATGATCCTCTTGGTGAGGTACTTCTGGGGTCTTTCCAGTTGTTGCATGTGCCGGGTGAGATACATCCCAAATGGAGCATTATATTCAATCATGGGCCTGACAAGTGAGGAATATAGAGGTACAATGACCTCCTTTGATCTGGATGAGAATCCCTTCATGATGAGATGGGCAAGGTAGAATGTCTTTCTGACCACTTTGGCAACATGGTTGTCAAAGGAGAGGTCACTATCGACTTGAGTCCCCAGGTCTCTGATTACTTCTTCCGTACTCAGTGGGTTATTGTCTATGTGATAATTTGTGGGTACTTTGTTTTCCCAAAGGGATGACTATACATTTTTTGGTGTTAAGTTTGAGGCCATGATTCCGGCACCAGTTGTCCGTTTCAGTGAGACCTTTCTGTAGGATGTGTGTGTCAGCAGGTGAATCAACTATGGCACCCAGTTTGCAGTCATCTGCAAACTTTGTCAGCCATAATCCTCCCATATTTGCTTTCACATCCGAGAAGTAAATGCCGAATAAGAGTGGTCCCAAGACTGAGCCCTGTGGGACACCACTCGTGACTGGTTTTGAGTCTGACATGGCTCCAGCAATTTTGACCTTATGGGTTCTGTTTTTTAGCCAGTTTGCTACCCATCTTGTGACATATGGATTTACATTTAGGCTGCTGAGCTTGTCTATGATGCCAGAGTGTGGTATCATGTCAAAGGCTTTAGCCAAGTCCAAGTAGGCAGTGTGGACTGCCTTGCCCTCGTCGATGGCACTAGTGACTGTCTCGAAGAAGTCAACCAGGTTTAAGAGGCAGGATCTGCCTTTTACAAAACCGAACTGGGTGGGATCAGGGGTTTGCAGATCTCCAATATCGCCATTTATGAGTTCCATGATGATTCTTTCCATAGCCTTGCAGACCAGGCTGGTCAGACTTATGGGGCGGTAGTTACCAGGGTCAGTAGAATTTCCCCCTTTGTGGAGTGGGACCACTGTTGCTGTGCGCCAGTGTTCAGGTACATATCCTGTAGTGAGGCTAAGATTGAATAGCGTTTTTAGGTGCGGGTTTAGTTCATCTTGAAGTTCACGTAACACGCAACCGGGGATACCATCGGGTCCCATAGATGCTGTGTTTTTGCTTTGTTGAGTGCTGATTTCACCTGTATGTCTGAGATGACAGGTAGGTTACATTCAGCAGGGATAATTACTACATCTTTAGGGGTGAGGGAGGGAGAAATTTGCACTGAACCTATCTGCCAGAATATTGGCAATGTCGGTAGGGTCAGTGAATTTTTTGTCATTGTGTACCAACTCAGAGCATATCTGAGAATTTCCTCCCAAGGTTCTGACATAATTGAAGAAGGCCTTGTGATTGTCTTTGGTATCCTTGGCAATCTTTCTCTCAAAGTTGGCTTTAGATGTTTTTATGAGAGAACATAGTTTTTTACTTGAGATGATCAGGGAAGCCTTTCCCTTGTGGGATTTGGCTTTGTCCTGCAGTAGCTTCCTTCTTTTGTTGTACAGTTTGTTTATAGCCGGGGTCCACCAAACCGGGCGTTTTCCCTTGATGGAGAGGGTCTTGGTTTTAGTTGGGATTGCTTGATCCATGCATTCTTGGAGATGTCCGTAGAAGGCTGTTGTATAGGATTCAGCATTTTGGGATGTGGTTTCCATTAACCCAGTAGGCTTAAAGGATATCATTTCTGACTTAAGGAGTGCAAAGTCAGCTTTTGAAAAATTTTTCACTGTAGTCCTTTGTTCTGGGGGTGGGGGTGGGATATGTACATCCAACGTGATCAGTTTATGGTCAGATCTTACTAGTGAGGGGTTTATATCCGGTGCGGAGCATTTGGACCCCATGTTTGTGATAATCAGGTCAAGTATATTATCTCTCCTCTTAGGAGAAGTGACCAGTTGCTCCATGTTGCATTAGCTGTTCCTTCACACAGTCTCCACTCCCCTCTTATTTTGTTTTTGTTGCATTTCCAGGGTGTGGATGTATATGCTCTTGTATATATAGTTATATGTGTAATATATCATTGTTCCTGTGCTAACATTTTTACTTTCACAGCTATAGCCTTCCTTCTTGAGATAAAGAAGCTCTGAAGTCTGATGTCCTCAGTACTGCTTTCGTACATTTCTTCTGGAGCTTCACAGCAGTTAGGGGTGGGTGGCGGTTTCCCTGACGTTTTGAAAGCTTATCGGCGAACATATCCATAGCAGGATATATGTAATTTGTATTACTTCCCTCCCATATTTCTCCATTTTCATCATATCCCACTTACGAGCAATCCCTCCTGAAGAAATTTGTATCTATGGTAATAACTCAGAAGCATACCTCAAGTCCATAAATTTAAGCAATCTCTTAAAGAATATCTAAACCAAAACAGGATGTGTCACTGTAACAACCCTACCTGAAGATAGTCCTTACTCTCTCACTTCTTTTCTGTTTTCTTCTCTCCTTCCTAACCCCCATTTCCCCCTTTACTCTTTGCTATGCTTTGTTTGCTTCTCCACCTATCCTGCTTCTTCACCGTAAGAGTCACTTTACTCTCTTTCTACTACTTCTCTTTACATTTGATTTCTGCTGCACTATATCTTAACCTATTAATAATAAGTTTATAACTTCTGTTGATTTCATTTAGTAGCTGATCAACTTACTGAATTTCATTATCTACTATTCTTTGTCTGTTCCACTTTTATGTTTTTCTCGTCTCTTTTATCATTAAGTTATAGGCTGCTAACCTTACTGTATTTTTACATTTAATGCAACATGTGCGTATAATTTATAGTTGTACTGTGAAGCCTTTCTCCTCGGGCCTCCACTGAAAAGGGCTTTGTCTCAGTCAGACTATCCTGGTCAACAAATGTAAAATAAATAATAAATAACTCTTGAATCATTTCCATTATCTATTTCCTAAATTCCTCTCTCTATAACAGATTACTTGGAAAAAGCCAGGGTCTCTCTCTTTTTATTTAACTACCCTGCAGCTTTATCTAGGTTTATATTGGTGCATGATCTGGTTATTTGATATGTTGCTGTTGGGTCTAGCAAAGTTTTTGTACTTTGAAGAATAATATGTAAATTGTCTGAACTCCTACTACTGAATTTACATTTTCCATACCAAATATTCTCATTTCTTCAGAAATCTGCCTTCTTTGTTATATTTTCCCTTCTAGATCCTCCTAATGCATTCTCACTACTGTAAATCAATGTCTAGTCCCCCCCCCACGCTGTAAGCTTTTTATTTTTTGCAAAATTTTCTTAAGATCCACAGTGCTAGTTCT
Organism: Protopterus annectens; assembly: GCF_019279795.1. Classification (NCBI taxonomy): domain Eukaryota; kingdom Metazoa; phylum Chordata; order Ceratodontiformes; family Protopteridae; genus Protopterus; species Protopterus annectens. Next base: position 159,249,210 of record NC_056725.1, on the reverse strand, counting down.
GGGTAAACTATAAATACGTGCCACCGTAATCCTCCCTTGCTAATAACATTGTACAACCACAAATCTACCATTATTTACTTTTTTCTTTTCTATTACTCTTGGAGCCATTCTAGCAACCATCGCTGTTACTTCTGTTTTCCTTTCTCTCTAACATTCTCCTGAATATCCACCCTAAAATCCTTTGTCAAATTCATGTACTCATTTCTGTCCAAATGTGTCTCCTGCAACATTGCTGTTTGTACCTCTCAGTATAATTCAATACTTTGTGTATTTGTGTAAAACCATTTACATTCCATGATAATGTGGAGAGAGTATCCATTATGATAGAAAGCTACTGATGTTCTTCGTGTTTCTCTGTTGCAGTCCTCACATTTGGGTTATCCCTGCTAGGGTAGCCCTCAGCCGGCATGAATACCAGAGACTTAGTCTTTCTGCATCAGTTGCTGTCGCTTGAGGACTGACATCAGGTCATCAGTGGTATAAAGGAAGGTATTCGACGCCATTGCACCAGTCTTTCTTGCTGTGGTGCCTGAAGCAGAAGCAGTTCACATGAGTGCCGGTCAGCCGTTACCTGAGTTTCATTTCCGAACTGAAGTTGAAGTCTTCAAAAGCTAAGTACCCCATTGGGGGATCCTTTTTTCTTGCACTAACTGATGTCAGAAAAAGTTAATAATTGTCTCGTCTGTGGAAAGCAAATACCACACTGGGACTTCCACTCTTAATGTGTCGCCCAGACCACGACGTCCCTCGTCACTTCTGTGCTTTATTTAACCCCAGGACTATTTATCGTCTGGCCCTTATTGTAGCCAGATATTTCCGTTTACAGTCCTCAAATTCTGATATGGCTTCGGTAAGCCATCTGACAACAGATCTTCCAAAAAAAAGTAAATACAAAGACAGCGAAAGACCGCACAGGACCAAACCTTCCGATGATGCTTCTGTTAAGCTGGTCGTCAGTCCTCCGGAACTCAGTGAGGTGCTTTCGCAGCCCCTGATGCCCACTTCAGTTAATTCGCAGGCCACTACCGAGACCCTTTCGGAGTCCGGTATGCCACAGAACTCTTCTTCGTCTAAGGATCCTGCGGTCGTCTCTCCCTTGGATGGGTCCGGAGTCACTGTGCAGGCACCGGCTTCTAAGGAAGTCCTTCGCAACACCGAATCCCGACATAAACCAACGTCTTTGTTCACGGCTACCGGTGTTTTGAAAACAACCAAGTTCCTTAGACTCAGGGGTCGAACCACACCCAAGAAACCGACTACCCATTCTCAGGCACCTGCTCCCTTGCCTCAGTTTCAAATGCTTAAAATGGCAGAAGACCTTATCATGCTGATTAGTGGAAGCCAAGTCACTCCCTCAAAAAGGAAAAGAGATCTGTCTCCAGTAGTTTTGTCTGAACAAGAGTCAGATGAATCCGATGCATCTGACTATGAAGATATGCAGCCCCTCTCCACATATGAGGATTCTGATGCAGAGGAATCCATTCCTTCAGCCTCTCCCCCAGAGGATTTTTCCTTTGGGGAAACCCTGCATACCGTAAGGGAGCATTTCCAATGGGAGAGTCAAGACTACCCACAGTCTAAAAAAACTTGGAGAGTTCCTGGACCTTCCACAACACAGGCCCTTAGCCATCCCCCCAGTCGTAGATGTGGTGGATGATGTCTTCCTTGAATCCAGCTAGTCTCCAGATGCCCTCCCTCCTGCTCCCAGAAAACCAGACAGGTACTACAGAGTCCCTGACTCACACAAATATCTTTTTAAAAATCTAACAGCTGACCCTGAGGTCATTACTCAAGAGCCTAAAGGGCTTCCCGAGCACTGGACAGATGGGGTAAAAAAGTATACACCTCAGCTACTCTTGCTATCAGGACACTAAATTGTCAGTTCCATATGCTTAAGTATCAGCAACATACCTTGGAACTTCTTAAACAAAAAATTTCCTCCTTTCCTGCATGGGCAGAATCTAAAGATTTACAGGACTTAATGCATTCTGCTGGTCAAGTAACTAAACACACTTTGCACTGTAGTTTTGATGCCCTAAAAGCTTCTTGCAGGGCAGCAGTTATCAAATCTGTCATTAGAAGACATTCATGGCTTAAGGAACAACCCCTGCCAGACCATGTCAAATCAAAATTGTTGGCATGCACCCTTGCACAAAGATAACGTATTTGGCACTAAAGCAGAAGAGGTCTTAGAAAAGATGGAAGAAAAAGCAAAATCTATGCAGACTGTTAAAGATTTCTTACAGGTCCAGCCCCCTAGGTTCAGCAAGCATTTTCCCTCCAAGCACTCGTCCTTTCCTGCACCGAGTAGACAGGGCCAGCCTAAGTACCATGGAAACAGACCCCCCCCCCCCCGACAGCAGCCCCAGGGCTTGCAGAGATCTAAGCAGTGGACTACCTCCACTTCAAAACAAGGGAGTTCTAAGCCACCCCTTATGGTAAGAATTCACAATGACTCGCGCCCTCCCGACCTTGCCTCTGCCCACCTTCACATACCCCCTTGAAGGAAAACTCTCCTTTCACTCAAGCCACCTGGACCACCATTACCAAGGACCAATGGGTTCTGAGCATTGTTTCTCAGAGGTACAAATTCTCCTTCCACACCCATCCAGCCCCAAAAGGGTTCCCAGATCTTCCACCAAATCCAGTGGGCAGAGGCTCAAAAGCAAATCCATCCCATGCTCTCCTTGGGGACAGTAGAGCACGTTCCTGCAGAGCAGATAGGCCAAGGCTTCTACTCCAGACTTATTCTGGTGCCCAGAAAAGAGGGTACCTGGCACCCCATCTTCGATCTATCCATTCTAAACACCTTCCTGGTGATGTCAAAATGCTCACCCTCCAGCAGCTGCTACCCATGCTCTCCAAGGACGACTGGCTAGCCACCCTGGACCTAAAAGAGGCCTACCTCCACATTCCTATTAGGGAGTCCTGCGGAAAATATCTCCACTTCAGGGCAGGATCTCAACACTTTCAGTTCTCTGTGCTTCCCTTTGGCTTATCTACTGCTCCCAGAGTTTTCACAAAATGCCTGGCTCCGGCCATTGCCTTTTACAGACAAAGACATATTCAACTTTACCCCTACTTAGACGACTGCCTTATTCAGGCAGACAGCCAGGAAAAGCTGCTCAAAGACCTGGCCTTTGTAAAAGACCTACTAACCTCCCTAGGGTACACAATCAATGAAAAGAAATCCAAACAGGTACACACTAAATGGATAGTCTTCCTGCGAGCAAGTCTGGACACAGCATCCCAGATGGCATGCTTTACACCAGAGAAATACATTTTCCTATCAGCTTACTTCTCTCAACTGGCCACCAGGCCCCAGCTTTCTGCAAGGAAAATCCTGCAAGCCCTGGAGTTCATGTCATCTTTCATACTCCTTATTCCATATCCCAGACTGCATATGAGAAAACTTCAATGGTACCTTAAGAACCTTTGGTGTCAACACACTCAAGACCTGGAAACTCTTCTGCCTATTATTCCTTGCCTGAGGAAGGAATTTCTTTGGTGGGTAACAGCCTGCTCCCACAACAAGGGACTGCCCTTCCCCCCACACCACGCCACCCAGACCCTCACCACAGACTCATCAGACTGCGCTTGGGGTGCATACAGGGCCAAACCCCAGCAACTCCCCCTGTACATTAATCAAGAAGAGATGATGGCTGTGCAGCAGGCCTTGAAGGCTTTCAAACCCCTTCTCTCTCTCCAGGGGATCTCCTGATCAAAACAGACAACACCATTGTGATGTGGTACATCAGCAAGCAGGGAGAGACTCACTCCTACCCGCTGTGCAGGCTGGCCATGACCCGTTAGTTCACAGCATCTTCCATACAAATACACCTGTTAGCATAATACCTGCCAGGCTCTCTCAACTCCCTGGCAGACCAATTGAGCAGAATGAGTGGCAGCTCAACAGAAACACCTTCTTCCTAATAACTCCGAAATGGGGAACCCCGAAGGTTGACGTCTTTGCCTCCCACAACAACCATCAGCTCAGCAAATTCTGCACCAGGGAGCGTCACTGCATGGCTTGGAAAGTGGATGCCCTGTCCTTCCCCTGGGTAAACCTCTCTGTCTATGCATTTCCTCCCCTACCTCTCATTTCCAGGGTACTGCTCAAAATAAGGGAGGAAAAACCAAGGACCATTCTCATAGCTCGAGACTGGCTCAGACAGCACTGGTACCCCGTGTTGTGCAGCCTGTCCCCGCTACCTCCATGGAATCTTTCTCAGATTCTAAACCTCCTAACCCAGAGAGAATGGGAATTCATGCACCCCCAATTGTAGGCACTCAGTTTGGCCACTTTGCTTATACCCTAACCCGTGATCAATCTGCCATCCTCAGTAAACAGGTGCTGGATGTTATTTGAGAGGCCAGATGGCCTAGCACCAGAAGGTCTTATGCAGATAAATGGAAAAGGTTCTGCACCTGGATCCAGGCTAAGGGAGCCAATATGTCATAGCCCTCCATCCCTCTCATCCTGGATTACTTAGCTGACGTATTACACAGTGGTCTGTCTTTCTCCTCTGTAAAAACTCATGCCTCTGCTATTTCTGCTCATTTTCCCACTGAGCAGCCTCTTTTTTTCACACCCTCTGATTAAACAGTTCCTCAGAGGGGCTAGCAATTTCAGGCCCCCAGAAGGGCACCAACACCAGCTTGGGACCTTAACTTTGTCTTGGAAAAGCTCACCCTGCCCTCTTTTGAACCAGCTTCTTCTGCAGAGCTAAAATTTCTCTCCTGGAAGGGAGCCTTTCTCCTGGCCATCACTTCAGCTAGAAAAGTCTGAGCTGCAAGCACTCATGGCTGTGGAACCCTTCATCATCTTCCATGCAGACAGGGAATCCCTCAGAACTAATCCATCCTTTATGCCCAAAGTTGTGTCCAGTGTGGCTCTCAACCAATCCATCCATTTACCCACCTTCTTTCCTAACCCCCCAAACAAGGGGAAAGGATTCTGCACTCTTTAGATGTGCACAGACAGCTCAGATACTATTTGGACAGGACTAAACCCTTCAGACGTTCTGATCATTTGCTGGTTAGCTTTGCTTCAGGGGCAGAAGACAGTCATCTCCAAGCAAACCATTTCCAAATGGATAGCACACTGCATCCATTTCTGCTACAAACAGCATGGCAAGCCTCCCCCCAAGGGGGTCAGGACACACTCCACCAGAGCAGCCTCCACCTCTGCAGCTTTCCTCAGAGGAGTTCCCACCAGGGACATTTTACCAAGCAGTACCACCTGACTCTCTTCTCCAAATCCAGGGCAGGGTTTGCCTCTGCAGTCTTGCAGGGCATGCTAGCCAGCGTCTAGCTTTCTGGACTGCCTCCACCCATTTCCTCAGCTTTGGGAATCTACCCAAATGTGATGACTGCAACAGTGAAACACTAAGAACATAGTACAGTTGTGTACATGTACCATAAATGTAGATGTTCGAGTGTATTCACTGTTGCAGTCCTGGTTTCCCTCCCTCCATTCCCCTTTCTCTTTTTCTTCCTTGTTGTTCTCCTTTCCTTACAAAGGACATATTGGTATTTATTTTCCACTGGTGGGGTTCTATCATCAGAGCCTGGCCTCCTACTTTGGGGGCTCCTGATAGGTTAGGGCAAGATAAACTGATGTAATGTTATCAGATTCCTTCCTTTATACCACTGACGACCTGACATCAGTCCTCAAGTGACAGCAACCGACGCAGAAACACTAAGTCTCTAATATTCAGGCCGGCCGAGAGCTACCCTGGCAGGGATAACCCAAATGTGATGACTGCAACAGTGAATACACTCAAAACATCTACATTTATAGTAAGTGTACACAACTGTACTTTCCCACCTATTCTATATGATAGCTAATTTGAATGTACATTTCCAGCTTTTAGTTTACATGAACAGATTAAAGTTTGTCAGGCTGATCTCTGATGTAGCTATTTCCCCTCTTCATTTGAACCTATGTCATAGATATTCCAAGGCTGCTGCGTCACATGATCAATCTCACCTTGTCAGTGCCCTTCCTCAGGCCACACCTCCTTTCTCCAAGAGGGCCATACAGAATTTGTTGACACCCATTTAGTCATCTAGTTTTTTTTAACGATGATAGTGAGTCACACTGCTTAATATGCAGGGGAAGTTTATTTGTGAGGTTTTGGAGATGCTGGGTTATAAACCTATCCCTCCACCATGCTTTATTTAGCTTTTGTTGAAGATTTGTATTCCTGGTTCTTGTACTGGTGAATGTATTGGAGTACTGAAGAAAAAGTATCCAGGACAATACAGACTCTCATGGAGTTGTAAGCAAGAGAGAGAGGGAGATCCATCTCTAAAAGTCTGACACTGAATAAATGCGTAGTGTTTCAAGCCTCTGTTAAAGGAAATGTCATATTTTAGCAACCTTTTCAATTAAAACACTCATATGAAAAAATAAATATATTTTAGAATCCCCATCCCCTTTTATCTTGCAACAAAAACTATGTACATTTTCAAAAAATGAAGTTTACACCCCAGATAGTAGCAGTTGGCTTACATCAGTGACCCACAGGCATTACCTATTCTAAAATTAAGGATACCAGCCGCGCATGCTAGTGCTTGTGTTCTCACTTATGCTGATTACCTGTTCTTTTTTCATGTCTGTTCCTCTCAAAGATATGAAAACAGATTGCTTGCTTTCGATAAACATTAACTTTTACCCCGCCCCCCCAAAAAAAAATATGCACTGGCTACCTACAAATTAAACTAAATTGTGCACTGTTGTATTATAATACCTTTGAAGTACTAAAGCTGCTAGGGAGGCAACAACATGTACAACTTATTCACTTCCCACAGTTTCAAACTTCATTTATTTTTCACTGAACTACTCAGTTGACATTGATCAGAACTGTCATGATTAACTGCTTCCACATTAAGACATCTCGCACTGAAAGCCTTTGTTAGTGAAAAAATAGCCAGTGACTTTACTAATGTGGGCAAGAACTACCAGTCCTGCCTCATCGTCAATTTAAAGCATTTTGGTAAAGAAATAACAAAATGATAGTAACTTTGCAAGTACATGAGAGTATCTTTGTAAATTTCACTCTGAGTATACTGTTCAGACTTCTCATGATTAACTGCTTGCTCATATAGACAGTTCCCACTGAAAGCCTTTGTGAAAAAATACCGAATGACTTTACAAATTTGGGAAAGAACTACCAATCCTGCCTTTCAT